>NC_041002.1:7202655-7513887 GCF_004193775.1 Glycine soja | reverse complement strand
GCCTTCACTTGCTCATGCAATCTTTTCACATACTCAACTTTAGCCTCAGTTTGGCCATCGGTTTAAGGATAACATGTGGTGGAAAAGACAAGCTTTAATCCAACCCTACCCCATAGTGTTCTCCAAAAGTGACTAAGGAACTTGGTGTCTCGGTCTGAAACAATGCTTCTTGGTAGTCCGTGGAGACGCACCACTTCCTTGAAAAATAAATCAATAACATCAGTCTCTTGGGGATTACTTTTGTAAGCTAGCCTGTTAGGCAATGAAGGTCCTGGAAGGAGGTCAATTTGATGTTCTATGCCTCTTGAAGGTGGCAATCCATGAGAAATCTCCTTGGGAAAGACATCTTTAAATTCCTACAATAAGGGTTCAACACTAGGAGAAACAGAAATAGTTAACTTATTAGAATTTTTAGCAGAAACTCTACTGTCTTTGCAGTACAGTAGATAGAGCGGCTCACAAGCAAGTAACACTTTCCTCACTTTACTCGCCTCTGCTACACAATTAAATTTTCTCTTATGTGTATCACTTTTTCTCTCACGTGCATCACTCTTCTTTTTCCTATTCCTCTTTGGTGTTTCACTCTTTTCTTTCTCTTGTTCTCTCTTTTCTTTCATTCTGATTTGGTCATCACACACTTCTCTAGGGGATAGAGGTTTAAGAATAATTTTCTGGTCATGGTGCTGGAAAGAAATCTTGTTGGTGAAGCCATCATGCACTGCTTTGGTGTCATACTACCATGGTCTTCCTAACATTATATGAGTCGCCTCCATTGGAACCACATAACACAACACCCTATCATTGTATCTTCCAATGGTGAGACACACCTCAACCTGCTAAGTCACTTTTACCTCTTCATCTTCACTAAGCCATTGAAGTTTGTATGGCCTAGGATGGGGCTAAGTATCCAAATTCAGTTTGGACACTAACCTGGAACTTGCAATGTTGGTACAGCTTCCTCCATCAATAATTGAAGAGCAAAGCTTATCATTAATTGTACATCTAGTGTGGAAAATATTTTCTCTTTGGGTGTCATCTAGTGGCTGCATCTGACTTCCGAAGAGCCTTCTTACCATTAGCATATCACCCTACATAGCTTCCTCCTTAAGCTCTTCTTCCACTTCTTCTTCACTGATTTCAAATTCATTGGTGATTTCTCCATCTGCCTTCATAATCATGGTCCTCTTGGTTGGATAGTTAGAAGAAATATGTCCTCTGCCTAAGCATTTGAAGCATTTTATGTTTCTGGTACTAGTGTTGGATGATGAGGTAGAATTATGCTTGGTTTCAGCACTGGACACTACTGACTTTCCATGTATACTGGACGAGTTGCCTCCTTCCTTTTTGGATATGTTGGTCCAGTTCTGGTTGAAATTGTTGGATGAGTTCCTTCTTGCTGCAATTTTCCTCTTCAGCTGTTGTTCATCCAATTCCACATACTCCTGTAATTCAACAACATCTCTAATGTCAGGATTTAGGCCACTCAGAAAATGAGCCATTGTGTCCTCAGTTTCCTCTTCAATGTTGGCCCTCACTAGTGCCATCTCCATCTCTTTGTAGTACTCCTCCACAGTCAAACTTTCCTGGGATAGCCTCTTGAGTTTTTGTCGCATGGTTCTATTGTAGCTAGTAGGAACATACCTCTTTTGCATAACCCTTTCTCATCTCAGTCCATGTATCTATCTCCCGCCCTTCCTCTCTCATCATCTCTCTTTGATTTTTATTCCACTAAACAAGGGCATAGTTTGATAATTCAACTGCTGCTAACTTCACCTTCTACTCTTCAGTATAATCATTGCAGGAGAATACATGCTCAATCTTCATCTCCCAGTCAAGGTAGGCAACTGGGTCACTCCTTCCTTTGAAAGGAGGTACATTGAGTTTTACTCCCTCAATTCTGTTTTGCCCCTCCATTCTATTTTGCTTGGGTCCATCATTGCCCCCTCTATTCCCACCATAATGTCTTTTAGCATTCTGATTCAGTTGGTTCTCCAATCCTTCAATTCGTCCATAGAGCTCTTCATTGTTACAATTCAACAAATGTTGCATTTGTGTAGTCATCACGTCTAGTAACAGAAAAATCCATCCAGTTAAGAATATTCACCACCACCATCACTAGTTCTTGCCATAATTAAGGAACAGAAAAATTTGTAGTAATTTAAACAAAGGTTTCAAGATCTCACCACACTCTACTCACGTGTTTCTTTATTTGATGGAAGCACATTCGTGTTTGATGCTCTCAATATAGGCTTTTGTGTGATGTTTTCACTCTTGCCTTTTACCACTCACTCCCTCTTTAGTTCATGGATGAATCAAATTGGATGCACAAGGTAATAGAATAGGAAAGACAACTTAATTATCACGAACTCAATAACAAATTTGGATGACAGGTTTGAATTACAAATTTGGACAACAAATTTGGATAAAAGATTTGAATAACAAATTTGGATAGCAGATTTGGATAACAGACTTGAATAACAGATTTGGATAAAAGATTTGGATAACAGATTTGGATAATAGATTTGAATAATAAATTTGAATAAACGAAGGAGATTTGGTCCATGATTTTTGGCCAAAAAAGCCTCTAACTACCTCAAATCCGCGTTCAAAGATCAAACACCCACTTTTTTTTTCGAACTTTTTTTCAAACTTTCTGCAACTTTTTTTTATAATGCTTTCTTTTCAAATTCGTCTAGGATAATTTAGGCAATTTGTTCAATAGGCAAATAGATTCAAGAGCCTACTAAACCCTAAACCCCTAAATTCTTCTAGTAAGCCAAATTGTCCCCAAACAGAATTTGAAATAGAATTCAAACATAATTTTTGACATAGAATCTGAAAGAAACAAGAACAAGAACGTAACAAGAACAAGAACAAAAACAAGAACACAAACAAGAATGCAACAAGATGCAAATAAGAGCGCAATAAAATGCAACAAGACGCAAACAAGAACACAAATAATAGAATTGAACACGAACCTGAGAGAAATTACAAATAGAAAAAAAATAAAAATTGGATAGGATAGAACCTGTAACAAGAGCCGAAGCTCTAATACTAGATGATGTGATCTTGACTAGGAGCGGATCGCTTGATACAGGTTACAGAGTTTGGATGATGCCACTTCCAGAGAGGGAAGATAAGTCAGGATAGACGCCATAAGGATTACCTTGATAAGTTTGAGATTGGTTCAGCGAGGAACCTAGAGAGAAGTTCTCAAAATTTTTTATCTAATGCCAAAAGTTCCTTCTGTTGAAAATGAAATCAATACATATAGTGTAGCTAAACAAAAAGATAGAAATATACATGGGCCTTCAAATCAGTTTGGGCCAAAATGACAACCAAAAAAATAGAAATATAAAAAAGAACATATTTGGCATGTGCCTTCAAATTAGTCTGGGCCTTCAGCAATAATTAAAATTCTTGGTAGTGCCTTTGCCTCTGGGCCTTCAACCTTCTCCACTTGGGTCTTGTTAAGTATGCTTGATACCATTTGTTGGAGGGTATCCACCAACTGTTTGGTCCTACTCCTGGGGTCATAGGTCCCTGTATTTGGGTTGTTTTAGGATTCTCATCATTTCGCTTCTTTCTTTGTAGAAGTTCCCTGATACAGATGCAAAATTAAGGAGTAAACTACATTAGTAAACTCTCCGAGGAGATGGAATTGGCATCAAATGGGCATTTGTAAATCAGCAAAGCAACTTCCTTCTCATCAAACACATTGCAACATTCTCTAATGAAGCATGCCAGCTATTCAAAAAACTTGATCTTGGAGTATTAGCGCATTTCCCCGAACAAACTCAAAAATATTTTTTAACAGAAACAAAAGGATGGCCATCAAGATGACAATAATTTTGCACATAATTTCACGAGTGACTACATGTTTTTTCAACTCAGACACTGTACATTTCCATTCAAAATGCATATTTTCATTCAAAATCAATTCGCCTTCCAATTCATCTGCAGTCTTAATCAATAGATCAACAAGTTTCAACAGATATAAACTAACAATTACAGGAAAGAAAATATAAAATATAAACCTGGTATCTATGATGAAAAACAGATCTATCACTTTTCCATCAGGTGTAGTAGATACCTTCACTTTCTTTATAGTAAGTTCTAGCTCACAAAGAACCTCAGTAACATCTACTACCATTATTAAGACATTCAGTCATTTTGTTCTGTCTACCAAAATCCACACATCAATGTCACAGAGCAACAATATCATAAAATCAGATAACTTCCAATCAATATATCCATGAAGGGATGAAAAATGCACAACAGGTATAGTATATGCATTGTGAATCAGAATTCAGAATACATTTTAGAATATGACATCGATGGCCATTTAAGATGACCAATTTCATTTTCCGCTTTGCGTGATTTTCTCAACAATCAAACCAAACCCTATGGTCCATATACCACTCCCCAAACAAAGTTAAGGCAAATGGGTTTGGGGGGGGGGGGGTAACAATAGAAGTTGGAGAAATTAAAAGTTCAAAACCATCATCATATCATGAAGCCCCAAAGTATTGGTTCTTAACCTATATAGAAACAAGAACAAATTACACTAAAACTTGTTGAGGTTTCTTGAGATTGCACATGGATACATAATGTAATGTGTTTCTTAGGTAAGAGAGGTGTAATGTGAAAACAATTAAGGGAAACTAGTCTAATTTACCCTAGAAACAACAAAGAAAAGTTATCAGACAATAACATAGTCTTAAACCAACCAAGGGTGTTCTTAAAATTCGAATTTAAGGCCTAGCTCAACCCAAAAAAATAATAATTTGTGCAGTGATGATTGCCTAAGCTTTATGTGCACTACTTAGCCCTTATCTTTAGTCGATGTGGGATCTCAATTCCCTAATAGTCAATAGCCCGACTGTTGTCCTTCACTCAACCATTTAATAGGGTAGTAGGTAGCCCTTTCTGATACATTGGCAACCAACTCTGATTGGTACCAATTAAGACAGGCTAAGGGTGACTACAATTTAAACAGCTTTCCATTAAGTGTCTAAACTCTAAATCCTAGAAATATAAGGTGGGTTGAATGTTTAAGGGAGAAGTGAAGAAAGGAAAAGGTCGCAGGTTCAATTCAATCCCCTCTACTAACAAAAACATTCTAAGTTTCTAACAAAAGTTAACATTTGCCGATAAAAAAAAGTTTCTAAAACCTATCAACAAAAGCAAGCTAACACACACATACAGGTTACAGAATGATAAACAACATTTTTAATAGAAAGTGGGTCCTTTAACTCTTCAATGGAAAAATGAATTACATCACCTTTGAAGGAAAGGGTTTTCTATGTTGTAACTTTGTCATTCCTGCTCCCACCTAGATCAGCTTTATTCCCCTCCTATGCAGCAGTTAATTTCGTTCACAAAATGATATTCTTCATCAGACACTAGGTTCACAAAATGATTGATATTCCAATATTGCAAAGTAGCCTTGATAACATTGATAACTCTATTTGGCTACATTGAGTTCGAAGCATATGTCCAATGTCCAGACACATTGGTACAATACCTATTTAAGTTCACTCGCATTAATTACAGGTTTTGCTGGATGATCCCAACATCTATTACCTGGCATTTTGAAGACATTTTTCTTTACCCAACCTGAGAAACTTTGATTTTCTCCCCCAAAATATCCTGTAGAGCTAATTAAGTATTATACAATTACAAACCTACTTAAATTGCCATTGTAATTGTTACCCTAAACTCTGAGGCTAGGAAACTATGCGAAAGTAAGGTGATAACTGATAAATACTCCCACCCACAACTTCCACACCCAAATCCAAAACCATATAGCCAATATGACATATAATAGAACACACATCTCTTTCCAATTTAGAAAAGAACATGAAACCAGACATTTCCCTCTTGGGTGCATTTGGGTCTTTTTTCTTCTTTCCATCTTCATCATCTTTTGATTTCTTTTTAGAAGTAGATGCCTTAGAAGGAAGATCCTTCTTTGATTCCTTTTTGGCAGGCTTCTAAAAATTGGTCACCATTAAGGTGTTAAACACACCATAGATTTTAAGAGTAGAGAACTATCACAAAGATAACAAAGGCAAACAAAAATCGCTTGCCTCTTTCTCCTCACACTGTCATCAAAATCGTTTGCCCTAGAGTCATCGGTAGGAGAACCTTCATCATCCTTGTCAGCAACAAAATCGGAATCCTACATACATTTACCACTGTTTAATAGCCTGAATACACACACACACACACACACACACACACACACACACACACACACACACACAGAAGCACAAAACAAATGCATACAAACACAATTGAAAGAAAAAAGGAAAACACAAGAAACTAAAATGGATAAACTTAGGCCAACTGCATGCTTATGGATGTAAGTTCAATAGTTGCAAAAACTAAAATGTAAGCTTCGAGTTCACTTATTTTTTCATGCCCAAACCCAACTTTCAGATATTGTTGATCAACATAAATAAATGTTGTCTCCTTGATTTATAAAACTAGAGCATAAATTTATTAAATGCTACTTATGAACTAAATGATAAGGATGAAAATTATATAAATTATCTGTTTGATCACCTCCTCATCACTTTCATCTCCACCAACTTCATTCTTTATGCGCTCAAGATGTGGATCAACAGCATCATCATCCTTAAATAACGAACCTTCTTTATACCAGCAGTACGTTTGGCGTCTCCTAAGTTCATAATTTTCAAGCCCTTTCGACTGCATGTGCAGACCAAAAACAAATTGTTTATATAACAATAACAATTAGTTGTATGTAAAATTTGGCAACGGGCTAACATTTACCTGATAAATTCATACAAATTGTGGTACTCATTTCTCTGAATATTACGAAAGAAATGTTCTTGTTCAAATTTTAGTCTGATGAGAAGGTCAAACTAATACATATTGGAACCACCACCAGCATGCCACTCAAATTCCACATGGTCAATCTGATAAGAAATTGTAAAAAACACTTAAAACCTCCATTTTTTAAATATCATATATTGTATCAACCAGTAATTGACATCTAGTCATCTGTAGGCACAATTAGATTTTTCCTCTTTGTGAAGAATAAGAGTGGGAGGTTTAGGAAGAAAAAAGAAGCTATTCTCAAGGGGATACAAAATTCCATCTTCAGCTTTCAAAGATGATTTCGCTGCATAACCATCTTGACAACTTCTAAGTTAAATAAATGAACACCTTACCTTTATTTCATTCACCTCATCTACAAATGTTAAATGATTTGTCCAAAGAAATCCAACAAATTATTATTATTTTTATCAAAAGCGATTAACCCAATTAAGGAAGGTACCTTTCTGCATGCGCTTATTGGGTCATCAGACAAAAATGGAGGGTAACCAAGTATTGATAAAAAAAAATATATCCACACTGCTAAATTAAATGTCAACTGACCATAATTGTTTATAATGTAAACAATGAAAATGTTTAGTTTCAAACAAAAATGTTCGTATGTCATCTACATTTTTCTAAATTCCACATTTTTAATCTGGAAATGTGGAATTACAAAACCACTGCAAAATTGTAAATATGAAAATAGTGACGTACATAAAACATTGCATGAGACTTTGATACAAAAGTAACAATTAAAACCTATTATAGTAAACATACCCTATTCCATTCATTCTTCAAACTGTCGCTCAATATGCACCACATCCAATGCATGACATAATATCCACACTCATAGCCTCTGGTTTGAACATGACTCTAAATGCAATATGAAATATATTTACTAAAGCTACAACTATGAAAGTAACACATGACATTAACTCGAGAGCACTTTTGAAGAAATAATGACATACCTTTGGTTCAATCCACCAAGGTACAACTTGATCTGCCTTTCCTTCCAAAGTAGTGGTTAATGTCTTCATTACACTAGTTTCAAAATACCATTAACGTATATAATATAAAAATAATTGTGTTTTACCACTATAATTGGTATACATTATTTGACTTTAAATTTAGAAAGTAACCTGCTAAAGATAATCACAAAATTTTACAATTTATGTCACATTGATAGAAATTTTGATCAATTTTTACCATCATTGCTAGTAGTTTTGGGCACAGGATTCAAAAGATCCAAAAGGCCCATGCAGTGGTAGTGGCAGTGGAAATAAATGGAAGAATTCTTGCTTGTAAGCCTCTCTGGATGCATTGCAGTGCCAACTTGCCAAGTCAGACTTGTCTCAATTGGCTATGAGCAGGCAACATCTGATGCTTAATTTGAATCACATGCAAAATGACAGTGTTGTTTCCTTTACAAATTCAATAGCACCATGCCTTCTGTAAAACAACAGGCTTATCACAATTCACAACAGTCCATCACAAGTTGCATAACAATAGAATGATTTTTCGTTTGCATTTAACTCACAAGTTGTCATAGGCTAGCTGTCTATTATGCTATATATGGGAAAATATGTATACTAGGTACATTGTTCTTGAAATGAAATGTTGTTTAAGGTGCAAATGAATGCACAAAAAAAAAAACAGACAAGAAGAACCACCTTCTCAGCCATAGAATTAACATTTGATTCCTATACGCTCCATTTACTCTTTAATCAACTCCTTAAGTACCCTTTTCCCTTCTATACTCCTAACACAAGCCACCAACCCAACACAAGTACCAGAACTTATATGTTGAAATGAATTATAATAACAAATAAATTCCCAAGGTAGAAGAAACATCACTATTGATTACCCCCTTTGTCTCCTAATATCACTAAATACACTACCACCACAACACTTCATGTTTTCCATTATTCAGTCACTTAAATCATAAACTATAGCAATTTGAACCAACCTTGCTCATATGTCCCCCAATAACAACATCTTAATGGTAGCCTAGCTTCTAGGCTTATGAAGGAAACTTTTGTCTATAACTCACAACATTGTTAGCGCTAGCTAGGATTATTTAAATCCACCCCTCACTTATACTTTGAAGAAAGACACAAAGTGCAAAACTAATTCAAATATAAAACACTTTTTTTTTTTTTTGCAGATATGATTGATAAGTAATTCCCCAATACAGGCTGGGAGAAAGGAAGTTGCAAAAATAGTTGTTTGGATCTGGATTTTTTTTTGGTTTGCCACTTAATTCTCATGGTGAGCTAATCAATTTCAATTCAAGTGGAAACTTAGGGATGAACCAGTCAGATACATCAAGTACGTTACGTAGTTCTTTAAGTGGATTACCCATTAATAATATTCTCCATCAAAGTAACCAGGAAAATTTAAGCATTAATGAGAATCATGTTATTCAGAAGACATTTCCAAAAGATGGTCTTAATCCATTTCCACATCATCTAACCCGATTATCACTCACTGAGTTACAACCTAGAGAGAGAGAGAGAGAGAGAGAGAAGATATCCACCAACCTAATTCTTTAGATATGTGTTCTAGTCATTATGTCCTACCACTTAATTCAGAGTTGAACTGATCCTCAAACTCATTCATTGAATAGAATCAATGTAACTGGGTCTGGAATCATAGTGGAAATGGGGTGGTTTCTCTAAAAGAAGGTTCACATCATATCTCACCAAGTTCCATCCAACCAACAATGAGGTTGATGGGTAAAGATGTTCCAATTGGTAGAAGCAACCAAGAGATGCAACAATTTGCGGGAGATGTTTGGCTTGATGAGGAATCCAGAAGAAGGAATTAGTCTGAATATGTTGTTTTAGATCATTCTATATTGGAAAGAAGTTCTAAGCAGGATTGGGTATCTAGTTCACCTTTACAAATATCAACTGACAATGTATTGCAAGCAGCGAAAATTCAAAGCAATCAAGCAGCACAATGCACCATATTGATAAGCAATACAGACTCTGGATTCTCTCAACAGTTTATTGATCGGAAAAGTAGTCATGGAGTCAACAAAAAGGCCAATTCTTATTTCAATCCCATTACTCAAAAGTTTACTTCGTATGTAGTATTTAATGGTGCATCCAATGACTTTTCAGAGCATTTTATACCTGGAGCTAAACTTCTAGGATTGAGCTCTCAATTAGTTGAAGTAGTAAAAAATTTCCTCAAAATATGTGGGGAAATAATTTCACTATGCCATTTAAGAATCATTCAGTAGAAGTTCACTTTCCTTCTAATCATCTGACTTCTTCTCTAGGTCCCATGCAAACGATGTCTCTTTCTCCAATATCAATTGGTCTAGTCTAACTGTTGGATTGTGAAAATGCTCGATTGTCTAAGGGCAGTGGGAGTTATATAGGTAAAGGAACCTTGTACCTACTTTATTGTCTGCTCAGTAGTAACTCATAAGTTTTTAACAGCTGTTGATACTTGATATTTGGTAGGAATCAAAGGTATTAAAGTATGTTGAGAGGAGCAATGATACTTTGTGAAATTCATTAGAGATCCTTGAGGCCAGCTAAAAGCAATAAGGCTAATGAATTATTTCAAAAACTAGAAATTGTGAGAAAGTAAGAGTCTAAGACAAATTGAGGAGAGAACTGAGATATAAATCTGATTCTTGGGTGTATGTATGAATTGCAATCCTTGGCCTATTTCATTTTGGGATTAGGCGAATCACTATATTTGAATGCTTTGATGGTTGCAAGGGTTTTTTAATTTCTATTTCTGGCCAGTTGGATTACATTTTAGTTATGATGTTGGCTAAGTGAACTGTCGAAGTCTGTTTGGATCAAAAGTTGGAAGTGGAGAAAGAAGTAATAGAGCATCAAATGAATTTATCTTCTTCATTTGAGGAGAAAAATGATATTCAAAGGCATTCAAGTGGTGTTGTTGGAGATGTGAAGGAAAATGATTCATACAGTTCCTACCAGGTAACTTATCAGTTACGACACTTGGTTTTGGATTTGTGTTCTGTATCCCATGTTTCTTGCTTCATAATTTTCTGTTTGAAATGAATGTCTATTAGAAATTATTTGGAGCAATTTAACATCATGTAGTAAGACTTTTTCATACAACTTTGTGCTTTCAAAGTCGTGGACTTCACTGAGGATACGGTAGGATTATAAGGGTTTCTAAAGATGGATGAAGACATAATGGATCCATTCACTCTTAAACTATTCCTCTATAGAGCTAGAGCATAAAATAAGAAAACTAAAGTGTATGGGAAATTTTCAAATTAAACTGACGAATGGAATATAACAGCAAGACTAGTAACTTAATTAGCTTGTCTCTATCTCTGACTGAGTATTATTGGCATACAATAATAGCATTGCTCTGCAAACAGTTGGTCATCATAAACACCCAAAGCATGCTGATCTTAAAATCAAAATGATTCACTACAATATATTTTACACAAACATAGTTAAAACAAATTCTATGAACCACCAACACACATACAATATATATTTTTAAGCCACATTTATGTCAACATAGATGACTCTTTTATTTTCAGTCTCAAGAACTTGATGTTGTTTATATCAACTATGAAGGCCACTTAACATGGAAAACCACAAATAATGAGTAATGCATGAATTAATTAAAAAAATAATCCAACTTGCAATTTTCTTTAATATGTACAACATTTAGGACACATACCTAAATTGGGGCTCAGCTTCAATTAAGGAACCACTACTTATGCACTTCGACGAAGCAGTGAAAGCAACATGACGGCGAAGCGGGCTATGATGTCAACATGGAGGGCACGATGTCACTAGGCTAGGGCGTAAACAAGTCGTTGTCAGGGGTTGGTGAAGGAGATTCAGAGCTAGCTAGGTCGCGATTAAATGAAGGACAATAATCACGTGCTGAAATCACTAAGCAAACAAAGACGGTTTTTGGGTTTAAACCATCTTTGTATGGTAAGCAAAAATTTACAAGTTTGCCATCGCCTACTATTCAAAGACGGGTATGTGGAAACGTCGTCGTTGTCTTCCTGTTTATTACAAAAATGCCATTGTCGCACTTTCTAAGACGGTTCTTGAGAACAGTCTTAGAATCACCAACATAAATAACACATTTTTTAGTAGTGACAAATAAAAAGCAAGAAATAACAATATGTGCAAGTTACAAATTATCCAATATAAAATATAGTTGTTGAAATTATAGGACTTAAAGTATTGAGGAAGGAAAAAGAGAGAATAGAAATTGAGTATTCTGAAATTAATATTTGATTATATATGGCATGATGCATCACAAAATATATAACACTGACCTTTATATAATACTAGACTCATAATCTGAATTAAATGAGGCAATAAATGATGAAAATATAAGGAAATATGAAAATCAATCCCAAGAGATAATCCAAGATATTTTAAATTAATCTTAAGACACGATCGAGATATTATAAGATATTTTTCATGTATTCAACAAAAGTAACTAACATAGAACAACATTTACAAATTATTTCATGGTCAAAAGGACATATAACCTTATCACAATGCAGTCAATGTGCTACTTTGAAGTAACCAATTACAATTTCTTCAGGAAAAGAAAAATAATAAATCACATACACTTTTTAATCATGAAATCATGACTTAAAACTACATACATTGTCTTTTTATAATGTAGGCAAGGTAGAGTTGATTGCTACAACACGTCTAAAATTTAACTGAAGTAGCTCATAGAATTTCTAAAATAAAAGGAGATGTACATGATTTTTGCATAACCTCGAGGAAGACTAATGTAATATAAATAGAAAAACTAGAATTAGTTAATGTTCATCAGTTAATGTAATATGCTCATCCTTACTAAAGAGGCTTTTTAAGTTACAAAGACTGGGAGGGCCACCCTTCTAGCATCGTCTGAGATCAAAGAAGCTAGTTGATGGGACTAAAATCTAAAACATGAAAAAAGGAATTATACTTATGACCAAAATTGGCTCCACATTTGTTCACTTCCGTGTATGTGTGATAATAAAACGTATTAATAAAAGTTACTCATATAGGCACTAGTTTGGGCAAGTATAGGAATCTAATGGGAAATTAAATCAGTGAACCAACTCATCCTACCAACAAGGTGCACGGGTTGACCCACATGGCCACATTAACTGAAACCTTAAAACAAAAGAAAATGGATCCAAGATATACCTTGAAGATATGAAGAGGAAGCTTATTCTTCTGACCATAAGAGACCATAACTTCGTAAAATGATTACTTTTGCCTTCAAACTTGTTGCAGTTTGAGCTATCATCCTCCCATTGTGCCTTGGTCTCTTCACCAATTCTTAGAAAAGGTTTCAAGAAATCTAAACAGATTTTGCTGGAAACATATTTTAGAGGAGATGACCTGTTCTGTAAGATCATTAGAGACACTTGAGAAGATGAATGTATAAGAAGCTTCAAAACATTGAACAATAGATAGAATGAATTGTAGTGTATTAAAGAGTCTTTATATCATATTACCTTCTCAAACAACAAGATAAGATTGTTCCAGGCATCAATAAAAGGTTCTTTAACCACTAAACTTCAAAAAGGTAATGTCTTTTATATTCTTTCCCGATTAAAAGTATTTTTTATAGCGAATTTCGCCGATACCTCAAACATCCCCAAAATTGTTTTAATGATGTCAAATATTGGTTCTTTGCCTTCTACATCTAGAAACAAATGTTTTTAATGAATCTCAAAGATAAAATAGTGAAGAAAGAAAACAAATGAATGCAGGAACACATGGGAAAACAAGACATGCAAAATGAGAAAAAGGTAAACTATTTTTTAATTCTTTAGCCACCTGCAAATTGCAGTCGTAAGCATGAGGAAGTCCTTTGCACAATGTGAGAAGAGTAACAAGATCCCCTATGACTCTAGCAGACTTCCCACAAACAAGTTCCATCAGATCTGGATTCTTTTTCTGAGGCATTATACTACTTATAGTTGAAACAGAGTCACTTGGTGTGATGAATCCAAATTCCTCCGAAGCCCACAATACCCACTCTTTACCAAGTCAAGAAAGATGCACTGTGGTGATGGCATTAGCAAAAAGAAATTCCAGCATAAAATCTTAGTCTGAAACAACATCTATACAATTTAACATAAAAATATAAAATCAGTTAGAAAGTAAAATGAAGATCTAAAACCAAATCCCATGCCAAGTATAATTACACACAAAATAAAATGAAGTGACATACCTATTCCTTAAGAGTGTGTTTGGATAAGGGAATTTAAAATTCTGAGAAATTTTAAATTCTAAGAATTTCAAATACTTCAATTAAAATTCTTTTATTTTCAAAATTTTGTGTTTGGATAAAAAAATTAAAATTATGAGGGTGAAAGAAAATGAATGCAAAGAGAAGAGAATATATGGTTGGTGTGCTTCCAAAGAGAAGAATATTGATGCGGCATGGGGAATCGAAGGGGGATCGGGACACAACGATGTACACCATCACACCTGACCACAACATTCAGTCAATGACACAAGGCATGGCCCAGGCCCTTCGCACCGGCGAGCACCTCCGTCGCGTGATAGTCAGCGACGACTACTCCCCTGACTGGCGGGTGCAGTTCTACGTGTCCCCCTACACCCGCACCCGATCGATGCTCTGTGAGCTCAAATAGTGTTTTTTGAAGAAGAGGATCATTAGCGTGAGGGAAGAGTCGCGAGTTCGAGAACGGGATTTCGGGAACTTTCAGGTGGAAGATAGGATGAAGGTTATAAAGGAAATACGTGAATCTTTTGGAAGGTTCTTCTATCAAGAAGAGAATTTCAATTTCTCACTTTTTAGAAGGAAATTAAAATTACACATTTTTAGTTGTTTAAATTCTATTTTAAAATTCCAAAAATTTATATTCTTCATAAAAAACATCCAAACAATGAATTTTAGATTAAAGAAATTTAAATTCTCTAATAAATTACTTTCCTCAGTTAAAATTCTCTATCCAAATGCACTCTAAGGGAGTCGTAAACCCTAAAGCTTTGGAAGTCATGAATCGATCAATAGGACACCCTGTACCAGCCAAGGCGCATGCTCCTAAGGGGGCAGAAATTCATCCTGGCCCTACAATCTACCAAACGACCAGCATCACGCTCAATCTGCATAATAAATAATGTCTACAGTCAATAAGCCAAATGTGTGAATGAATAAATTGGATAGTACATACTTTTAACAAGAACAATAATTTGTAGGAAGCAAAAACAAAGCTTAAATCATGAGAAAACCTCCTCAACATAAGCCAAGAAAAGATAACTAACTATGCGCATTGCAAGTGAGTATAGCCATGAACAAAGAGTCCCTCCAACATTCGTGAGGCCTCCTGACACTTATGTCGAAGAAACCTCCATCTAGCGCTCCCTCCTTGGCAGCTCCAAAACCCATGAGGCCTTCTGTAAGTTTGTGGTGAACACCCCTAAATGTCGCCTCTTCTACATCCCCTTCTTTAAGATCTATAGTGGTGGTGATAGAGACGACCTCGTCAAAACCCCAAAATCGAAATATGGTTGGCCAAGGAGTGAGGGAAAACGCACCCGAAATGCTAGGCCAAAATGAAACAAAGGTGAGGGCTAGAACACGCGACGACGAGGGCAAGAACATAGGACGAGGACGACGGCGCAGCCGAGAACAATGGATACTGACAATGAGGGGAAACGAAGATGATGGCACATGAAGGCGATGACACAAGCATGAGAGGCAGTGGCAAAGGTTCAAAGAAAAATGAGTATGAGAGTGAGGAAGATGAGCGGGTTTATTGAAATTAGAATTCTCCAACAACGACGGTTTTTAGAAAAACCGTCATTGAACGCAATAAGCAAAGACGATTTTAACAAAACCAACATTGTCTATTTCATTTTAATTATGATATTGCCACCGCATTTTCTTCGACAACGGTTTTTTGGGAACCATCGTCGATGGATCGTCGTGGATTACTATTATTTTAGTAGTGTGTTTTTCCTTTGGTGTGGGAGACACCCATGTCAAGCTTGTCATTCATATGCATCGTTGTAGGACGTGTTGTTAGTCAATGAATATGACTAACTTTTGTGTATAAAACCTGTGTAAATTGTATCAAACTCCTCCAATTTATGGTTATTTTGTAGTGTTGTAATTACTTTTTGATAAAGATAGGTAATAAATACTTAGTACTCCCATTTTGTGTGTTTAATAACCATTTCCTCTCAATTTCAGGTTAATTAGGCAAGTTTGTGAAGTGCTGATTTTCATCCGCTCGCTAAGCCAATCTTCTGGCTTAGCGAGCCATCCGCTGAGCGCAACACTCCTCGGTTGAGCGCGAGGAAGAATCTGGAAGAAGGATGAGCTGTGCATTTGCACTGAGTGAAGGGTCATCCCGCTAAGCGCATCGCTTCAGTTCGTCTACTGAGCGAGAAAAGCACGCGCTAAGCCGAAATTCACTAATGCGCGCTGAGCGGTCCATAGTCGCGCTAAGCGCGCTAGCACAAACAAAGCCACCTATTTAAGCCTGAAATCAGATTTTGGAGTGGATTTTGGCCATTTTCTCGAAGAGCTTCTGCATGTGAGAGATTCTAGAGAGAGAAGGGTCCGAATCCAAAGAGTTTTGAGAGCTTTTGCTGTGAGAAGACTGGCAGAGAACTGAGCGAGAAGAGGAAGTTGTCCTGAGAGCTTTAAATGAGTCTATGAATGATTGTGAGGTTCTAGAGGTGGAGGAGACATCCCTACTACTTGTATTTCTTCAATCCTTCATTTTTCTCTTCTCTTTGTTGTAAAGGAAGCTTCCCAGATATGGAGAGCTAAATCCTCCGTTGGTTCTTCCTTGTAGGTACTTGATGTAAATACATGTATATCTATTTAATGATGTTTTATGTGTTCTCTGTGCTATCAGTACGTCATTTCAGTGTGCTTTTGCCTTAATCATGTAGATGCATGCTTTATTAGGATCATTCAACAGTGGAAACTGTTTTGATTCTTAGAACTTGATAGGACAGGGCTAGTTTATCGTATTATCATGAGGGATCGGGGTACGGTAGCGTAGTTGTTCGTATGTTTGTCTTTATGCGGTTTTGGTCGAGTTTAGTCCAACAAGAGGAATCTGAGGACAATGCTTGATCAGGATTAGGCTAGATTATCCCGAGGAATCAAGGTTTAGCATTTCAGGAGACACCATAGAACACATGAGCATTGTTAAGTAGAAAATATCCTTTTAACATCAGGCACCTAATAGGAAGACCAACGTGTTGTCTACTTGTCTTTACACGTCATTACTCATGTGGTTTTCCTTTTAATAGTTAGTTTACATACCTGTGCATATTTGAAACATCTCTTTTCATACTAGACACCTATTCATTGAATATAGCTTTACCAAGTAACACAAGTTCCCCGAGAGTTCGATACTCGGTTCTTACCGTTTTATACTACTTGGGCGATCTGGTGCACTTGCCGGGTTCGAACAAGTTTTTGGCACCGCTGTCGGGGAACTTCTTTCTATTTGGAAAGTTAGTTCAGTCCTAGGTGTCTATTCTTTATTCTTTGATAAACTGTGAATATTTACTTTCAATTCATATTTGTTTTCCTCTTGAACTGAATAACCGTTGTTGCTGTTAGTGTTATGTATGTATAGAATGTCCTATAGGTAGCCTAGTTATTCCGAAGAAATACAATCTCCTACCGTTGTATTGTGGAAGCAATGTCTTCCAGGGTTATTTTGATGATGCCAAAGAATCAAGAGTCAAGAAAAATCCAAAGATTCAAGAATCAAGTTTCAAGAATCAAGATTCAAGAATAATCAAGATCAAGATTCAAGACTCAAGATTCAAGAATCAAGATAAGACTCAATCAAGATAAGTACTAAAAAAGTTTTTCAAAACATTGAGTAGCACAAGAAGTTTTCACAAAATCATTACCAAAGAGTTTTACTCTCTGGTAATCGATTACCAGAAGGTAGTAATCGATTACCAGTGTTTTAAAACGTTAAGATTTCAAATTTCAAGAGTTATAACTTATGTTTAAACAGTTTTAAAGTATTTTAAACTTGTGTAATCAATTACACAATACTTGTAATCGATTACCAGAGCTTCTAAACATTTTAATTTTCAAAGTTCAAAATGAAGAGTCACATCTGTTGATGTGTAATCGATTACACCTTAATGGTAATCGATTACCAGTGACTGATTTCGAAAAATACATTTCCAAAAGTCACAATTCTTCAAGTGACTTGTTTCTGAAGATTCTTTCAAAAGTCACAACTTTTTAAGTGACTAGTTTTAAAGAAATTGCCAAGAGTCACAAGTTTTGACTTGAGTCTTCAAGAGATTATAAATATGTGACCATGACATGAGTTTCAAAATCAATTATCATCATCAATCATCTTTGAATCATCTATCTTTTACGTCATCTTCTTTCAACATCCTTGAATCAATCTTTCAACATCTCTCAATATCTTCTTTCATCTTTTTCAACACTTTCAACAAAACTTTCTAATTCATTTCTCTTCATCTTTCTAAAAGTTTTTGTTCAACACTTTCTTTTCCAAGAAAAGTTCTTTGATCAAAAACTTGTGTTATTCATCATTTTCATTCTCTTCTTCCTTTACCAAAAGAACGAAGGACTAACCTCCTGAATTCTTTTGTGTCTCTCTTCTTCCTTTGCCAAAAGAATGAAGGACTAACCTCATGAATTCTTTTGTGTCTCTCTTCTCCCTTACAAAAGATTCAAAGGACTAACCGCCTGAGAATTCTTTTAATTCTTCCCTTTCCCTTAAGCAAAAGATTTCAAAGGACTAACGGCCTGAGATATCTTTTGTTTCCCCTTATGAAGATTCAAAGGACTAACCGCCTGAGAATTCTTTGTCCCAACACATTGGAAGGTACATCCTTTGTGGTACAAGTAGAGGGTACATCTACTTGAGGATCGTTATACTGAGAACAAGAGAGGGTACATCTCTTGTGGATCAGTTCAAGTGGAGGGTACATCCACTTGGTTTTTCAAAGAGAGCAAGGGAGGGTACATCCCTTGTGGATCTTTGGCTTGTAAAGGATTTTACAAGGTTGAAAGAAATCTCAAGAACCGCAGGTTGCTTGGGGACTGGATGTAGGCACGGTTTGTGGCCGAACCAGTATAAATCTTGTGTTTGTCTTCTTCTTCCCTACACTCTTTAATTTCCATTATGTAATTTTATTTCCACTTTTACTTTTGGTTAAGTTATTGTTTTTGTTCTTTACTTTCTTAACTTTGTAGTAAAAGCATAATTGAATCTAGTAACATTAAGAATGATAGATTTTTAATTAGTCAAGACACGTTCATAATTAATTCAACACCCCCTTCTTAATTATTCTAAGGCCACTTGATCCAACATGTATCATGAAGATTGTTATCTCTATTACACTAATATATTGTGATTTTGCTAGAGGAGAACATTACCAAGACAATTGTTATTTTTATTCTATAAATAAATTTGATTGGAGACAAGAGTCGACCATGTACAATTATCATGAGAAAGGAAGAGCTCCTAATCTTGAAAGTGTATTGGCAGACTTCATGACATATCAAGCTAGCTCTAAAGGTGATGGCTATTCAATGCAACAACAGGAAACTCAGATTGAAAAGGACTATTCGTTGGCAGATTATCAATGAGAGTCAGAATGGTAGCCTTATTATCACAATGAAGCAGAAGGGTTGTCTAATCTGGATGACCTGTTAATGCAATTTAAGAATACAGTAGATTCAATGCAACAAGCATTTAAAAGAGCTGAGACTCAGATTGGTAAGTTGGTGGACGACATGATTAAAGTTGTGGTCAGGAGAGAAAAAGAGTATGTAGAGATTGAAACACATCAAGAAAGCATTCTTCAAGTTAACACAATACATCATCAATTGATCACCAAAGAAGAAAAGGATGAAGTCTCCATTATTCTAGAATATCCCTGCATAGCAACTACAGGATATGTTGTAGGCAAAGATAAAGGTCGGTTGGAACTCAGTGCAGAGGATCAGAAAATCTCCTTTGACCTCTTTGAAGCAATGAAGCACCCAGATATGAGTGATGCCTGTTTTGAAGAAGAAGAGGTGGAGCATGAGATAACATTATCAGCTTCAACCATGGTATTGTAGTTCCCTTTGGAAAAAGAAGCTAATTATGTGACAGGCTACCTAGTTTGTAATGAAGAGCTTGATGATCCAAAAGACAACTTTGTTGGTCATGTGGTTCTTGAAGAATTAGAAAAAATTAGACCAACAGAAAAGCCTAAAGCTGAATTGAAGATCCTTCCAGCGCATTTAAAGTATGTATTCTTGGAGGATAATGAGACTAAACCCGTTATAATTAGTAGCTCCTTGTAGAAGGAAGAAGAGGATCAACTGGTACAGATTCTAAAAAGTCGTAAAGCTGCTATTGGTTGGCACATCTCTGATTTAAAAGGAATCAGTCCATCATATTGTATGCACAACATCAATTTGGTGTTGGATCAAGTGGCCTCAGAATAATTAAGAAGGGGGGGTTGAATTAATTATTAGTGAACCTTTACTAATTAAAAAAAAACTTATCCTTCTTAATGTTACTAGATTCAATTAGGCTTTTACTACAAAATTAAGAAAGTAAATAACAGAAATAGAAACTTAACCAAAAGTAAAAGCGATAATTAAAGTGCACAGCGGAAATCTCCGATGATGTTGTCAAGAGGATGACTTCTTGAGGTTTTCCATTCTTTGGGAAGATCATCATTTTCTTGGACTATATCATCTTGAACATCCTTGTTTTCTTCATCTCTCTTCCTTTTTAGATTCCTTTGTTGTTAGGCATATCTTCCAAAGAATCTGCAATATCATCAAGAAATTCCTTTCTCGGAGAGGTAATATTAGTTTCATCAAAAGTAACATGTATTGATTCCTCAATTGTCATGGTTCTTTTGTTGTATATCCTAAAGGCTTTGCTATGTAGGGAATAGCCAAGGAAGATACCCTTATCTGCCTTAGCATCAAATTTTCCTAGTCTTTCTTTTCCATTGTTTAGGACAAAACATTTACATCCAAAAACATGTAAATGTGCAATGTTTGGTTTTCTATTGTTAAAAAGTTCATAAGGGGTTTTCTTAAGAAAATGGTTTTATTAAGGCTTTATTCATAATATAGCATGCGGTGTTGACTGCTTTTGCTCAAAAATATTTTGGCAGTGGTGTATCATTTAAAAGAGTTCTAGCAATTTCATCTAAGGCACTATTTTTCCTTTCTACTACTCCATTTTGTTGGGGTGTCCTAAGTGCAGAAAAGTTGTGTTCTATGCCATGTTCATCACAAAACATTTCAAAATCATTGTTTTCAAATTCACCTCCATGATCACTTCTGATGGAGATAATTTTGAGATTCTTCTTGTTTTGGATGACTT
Organism: Glycine soja; assembly: GCF_004193775.1. Lineage (NCBI taxonomy): Eukaryota > Viridiplantae > Streptophyta > Magnoliopsida > Fabales > Fabaceae > Glycine > Glycine soja. Next base: position 7,492,664 of record NC_041002.1, on the reverse strand, counting down.
TGGCAAGTTTGCTAAATGCATGAAATGCATCATTTTTATGAGTAAGAAATAAAGTCCAAGTATACCTAGAATAGTCTTCAAAAATTACTAATGCATAGTAACTTCCACCAAAACTCATGACCCTAGATGGTCCAAACAAATCCATGTGCAATAATTGTAATGGTTGAATGGTAGAAACAATATTTTTAGATTTAAAAGATACTTTTGTTTGTTTACCTTTTTGGCATGCATCACATAACTTATCTTTTTCAAATTTTAATTTTGGTAAACCAATAACTAGATCTTTTGAAATTAATCTATTTAGATGATCTATGTTAATGTGAGCAATTCTCTTATGCCATAACCAAGAATCATTATCTTTACTTAGAAAGCATCTATCATTTTTAGATTTTTGTTTTAAATCAATCATATAAACATTATTTTCTCTGAAACCTATATGCTCAATATCTTTGTCATGCTCATGCTTGATAACACATTTTTCAGAATCAAAAGATACTTTATATCCTCTATCACATAATTGACTAACACTTAATAGGCTATGCTTTAAACCTTCCACAAGTAACACATTTTCAATAGGAGTAGAGGAACTCGTACCTATTTTACCGACTCCAATAATTTTGCCTTTGTTGTTGTCGCCATATGTAACGTGTCCACTTTTCTTAGGGGAAATGGTTGTAAATTTGGATACATCTCCTTTCATATGCTTGGAACATCCACTGTTGATGTACCACTTCTTCCTTACAGATTCTTCTTTGTTGTTTTCATGAGATTTTGTCATAAGACACAGGTTGACTTGGTCTTCATCATGATCTTGAAATAACCTATTCCTGAAAATACTTTTGAAAAACAAAGAATTTAAAGAGGCCATGAATCTTGAAGTTGTTAAACTTTCTACAAGATACCTGCTCTGATACCACTTGTTGGATCAAGTGGCCTCGAAATAATTAAGAAGGGGGGGTTGAATTAATTATTAGTGAACCTTTACTAATTAAAAAAAAACTTATCCTTCTTAATGTTACTAGATTCAATTAGGCTTTTACTACAAAGTTAAGAAAGTAAAGAACAGAAATAGAAACTTAACCAAAAGTAAAATTGATAATTAAAGTGCACAACGGAAATTAAAGAGTGTAGGGAAAAAGAAGACAAACACAAGAATTTATACTGGTTCGGCAACAACCCGTGCCTACATCCAGTCCCCAAGCGACCTGCGGTCCTTGAGATTTCTTTTCAACCTTGTAAAAACCTTTACAAGCAAAGATCCACAAGGGATGTACCCTCCCTTGTTCTCTTTGAACAACCAAGTGGATGTACCCTCCACTTGAACTGATCCACAAGAGATGTACCCTCTCTTGTTCTCAGTTACAACAACCCAAGTAGATGTACCCTCTACTTGTACCACAAAGGATGTACCCTCCAATGTGTTAAGACAAAGTTCTCAGGTGGTTAGTCCTTTGAAACTTTGTGAAGGGGAAACAAAAGATATCTCAGGCGGTTAGTCCTTTGGAATCTTTTGTTTAAGGGAAAGGGAAGAATCAAAAGAATTCTCAGACTGTGTCGTTTTGAATTCTTTAAAAAGGGAGAAGGGAGACACAAAAGAATTCAGGCGGTTAGTCCTTGTTGAATTCTTTTTGGCAAAGGGAGAAGAGAATGAAAAAGATGAATAACACACTTTTTTTTTGTGAAAGAACAAGGTTTAGAAACCTAAAAACTTAGAAAGCTTTTGGCAAAAGAAGAAGAAGTTCAAGAAGATGTTCAAAAAGTTTTGTAAAAAGTTATATCAAGTTTATAAAATGCAAGTCAAGGTCTTGCTTTTATAGACTCTTCATGTCTGGTCAAGAAAACCATTGAAAGAGTGACAACCTTGAGAAAATCTTGAGAAAACCATTGGAAGAGTTACATCTCTTGATTTTTATTCAAAACTTGTCACTGGTAATCGATTACACAAAGCATTTTATGAAAAGATGTGACTCTTCACAATTGAATTTGAATTTCAACGTTCAGATACATTGGTAATCGATTACCAATATATTGTAATCGATTACACCTTTTAAAAAACAATTGAAACGTTGCAAATTCAGTTAAAAGCTTTTGAAATCAAACTTTGCCACTGGTAATCGATTACAGGAAACTAGTAATCGATTACCAAAGAGTAAAAACTCTGGTAACTTAGAAAATTTTGAGAAAAAATCTTTTGAAAAACAAAACTGTGCTATGTTTTTTTTTTGAAAAATCTTTTCAATACTTCCCTTGTGAAGTCTTCTTGATTTCTTCTCTTGAATCTTGAATTCATCTTCTCTTGAATCTTGAAATCAAACTTCTCTTGATTCTTGAATCTTCTTGATTTCTTCTCATGAAACTTGAAATTAATCTTGATCTTGAACTTGTTGACTCAATCTTGAAATCATTCTTTGGGATTTTTGTCATCATCTTTGTCATCATTAAAACTACTTGAATCAACTTGATTCATCATCATGAAGCTTGCTTTTACATTTGGAAGTTGATTACAAGCCCATGAGACAACCTCAGAGAAGATTGAATCCTATAAAGAAAGAAGAAGTTAGAAAAGAAGTGCTTAAGTTGCTAGAGGCAGGGCTCATCTATCCAATTTTGGACAGTTCATGGGTTAGTCTTGTTCAAGTTGTCCCGAAAAAAGGAGGTATGACAGTGGTCAAGAATGATAGAGATGAGTTGATTCCTACAAGAACAGTCATCAGATGGAGAATGTGTATTGATTACAGGAAGCTCAATGAAGCCACAAGGAAAGACCATTACCCGCTTCCCTTCATGGACCAAATGCTTGAGAGACTTGCAGGGCAATCTTTCTACTGTTTCTTGGATGGATACTCGGGCTACAATTAGATTGCAGTAGATCCTCAGGACCAAGAAAAGACAGCTTTCACATGCCCCTTCGGTATATTTTCTTATCGTCGCATGCCATTTGGTTTATGTAATGCCCTAGCTACTTTCCAGAGATGTATGATGGCAATTTTTGCTGACATGGTAAAGAAATGTATTGAAGTCTTTATGGATGATTTTTCGGTCTTTGGTGCATCTTTTGGAAATTGTCTAGCAAATTTAGAGAAAGTGTTACAGCGCTGTGAAGAATCTAATTTGGTGCTCAACTGGGAGAAATGTCACTTTATGGTTCAAGAAGGTATCGTGTTGGGACACAAGATTTCTAAAAGAGGAATTGAGGTGGATAAAGCAAAACTAGATGTTATTGATAAAATTCCACCTCCAGTTAATGTGAAAGGCATACGAAGTTTTTTAGGTCATGCTGGATTTTATCGGCATTCATTAAAGACTTCTCCAAAATTGCTAAACCCCTAAGTAATTTGCTGAACAAGGATGTTGTGTTTGTGTTTAATGAAGAATGTTTAGAAGCCTTTAACACTCTCAAAGCCAAGTTGGTCTCTGCTCCTGTGATTACAACACCAAACTGGGGACAAGAGTTTGAATTGATGTGTGATGCAAGTGATTATGCAGTAGGTATTGTGATGGGGCAGCGGAAGGGCAGAATGTTTCATTCTATTATGCTAGCAAAGTTTTGAATGATGCTCAGATTAACTATGCCACTATTGAGAAAGAATTGCTGGCAATCGTTTATGCACTTGAGAAATTTCGATCTTATCTGGTGGGATCAAAGATAGTGATTTACACTGATCACGCAACAATTAAATATTTGTTGCGCAAAGCTGACTCCAAGCCACGATTGATCATATGGATATTGTTGCTTCAAGAATTTGATTTATTCATCAAGGACAAGAAAGGTTCAAAAAATGTGGTAGCAGACCACCTATCCAGATTAGTGAATGAAAAGGTCACTTTAAAGGAGGATGAAATAAAAGATAAATTTCCTGATGAATCTTTGTTTTTGATTGCAGGGAGACCCTGGTTTGTTGATATGGATAATTTCAAGGCAGCAGGTGTCATTCCCAAAGACCTCAATTGGCAGCAGAGAAAGACATTCTTTCATGATGCCCAACATTATATTTGGGATGATCCACACTTGTTCAAAGTAGGTGCAGATAATCTTCTTCGAAGATGTGACAAGTGAGGAGGACAATGGCATATTGTGGCATTGTAACAATTCACCATGTGGCAGGCATTATGGCAGAGACAAAACAACAACTAAGGTTTTACAGTCAGGATTTTTCTGGTCAACACTCTTTAAAGACGCCCATCACCATGTCTTAAAGTGTGACCAATGTCAAAGAATGGGGGGAATTTCCTGAAGGAATGAGATGCCTCTGCAAAACATTATGGAAGTTAAAGTTTTTGATTGTTGGGGTATTGATTTCATGGGTCCATTTCCTTCATCTGCAGGAAATGAATACATTTTGGTAGCTGCTGATTACGTGTCTAAATGGGTGGAAGCTATGGCCACTTCAAGAAATGATGCTAAGACTATGGTGAAGTTTATCAAGAAGAATATTTTTGCTCGATTTGGGGTACCTCGAATCTTAATCAGTGATTGTGGTTCGTATTTTTGTAATACTCAACTTCAAAAGGTGTTGAGTCAATATCATGTCAATCATAGAATGGCATCCCCCTACCACCCTCAAACTAATGGGCAAGTCGAAGTATCCAATAGAGAATTAAAGAAAATACTAGAGAAAACAGTGGCGTCAACCAGAAAAGATTGGTCAGCCAAATTGGAAGATGCATTGTGGGCTTACAAAACTGCATACAAAACTCCAATTGGTCTGTCTCCTTTTCAATTGGTGTATGGCAAATCATGTCATTTACAAGTTGAAATGGAACATAAGGCATATTGGACTCTGAAATTTCTGAACTTTGATGAGAAGGCATCTAGGGAGCACAGAAAGATCTAATTGTTGGAGCTGGAAGAAATGTGATTAACAACTTATGAATCTTCAAGACTTTACAAAGAAAAAGTCAAGACCTATCATGAGAAAAAACTATTGAAGAAAGACTTCAAATCGGGACAACATGTACTGCTTTTTAATTCAAGATTGAAATTATTTCCCGGTAAGCGGAAATCCAAATGGTCTGGACCCTTTGTTATCAAGAAAGTTTGATCTTACTATGCAATAGAGCTATACGACCCACAATCTCAAAATCCTGACAGAACACGGGTAGTAAATGGCCAGAGGTTGAAACTATACCATGGTGAAGAATTTACACGGGCACACAGCACAGTACATTTGATCACCTATTGAGGTAAAAACGTCAAGCTAATGACGTTAAAGAAGCGCTTCCTGGGAGGTAACCCGGTTCTAATTTATGTTAGTTTGTTTTATTTTAAGCATTGTATCATGTGGAACTTGCTTCATAATCATTACATTGGGATATATCAGCTTGTTTTAAAATGATAGATATAAGGGTTTCAAACTTCTTGAGAAAAGGATAGAGTTATAACTCAGAATTTTTTTTTTTTGAAAAACAGTCCTTTCGCTAAGCGCATCTTTGGTCATGCGCTAAGCCGAGAGTCTCTACCTCTTAGCGCTCAACCCTTGCATCTCAAGCTGATTTGGTCCGCTAAGCTAGCCAAGGCTGAGCTAAGCCCATTTCAATTTGATCTAAATTGGGCTAAGCAATGGCCTGTTCGATAAGCGCATCGTATTCACTGGCTAAGCGCGAGACGTCGTCGCTAAGCACATTTTGATGCGGCCTAAATTGGGGTTCATTGAGCTAAGCGCTACTTATGTCGACTAAGCCCAATTCCTTGCGGCCAAAGCAGCGCTAAGTGATCCATAATTCGCTAAGCGCCTACCCCTCTGTAATTAAGATGCATTATTTTAGCTAAGCTGGCCCAGAACCAGGCTTAGCGAGAGTTGCAGGTATTTTGATCTGCAGAACTCGCTAAGCAGCCCTATCTGCGCACTAAGCCAATACCTTTGTGTGTTAAAAAAAATTTGAAATTTGAATTTCAAATTTTGGCTAAGCGCACAGTGCCGCTAAGCGAGCATCTTTGAGAAACCAAACGTCTCTCTGGCTCGCTTAGTGGAGAGGCTCGCTAAGCGAGAGAAGCAAAACGACTTATGTGAGTATAATGGCAGTTACACTCAAATTTGCTAGAAATTGTTGAAGCTGTCTACATCTTCTCTCTCGCACTCAATTTCCTGCATTTTCGCTTTCTTCTACATCTTCAAACATCACCAGCTAACAAGGATCCAAGTAAGTTCCCTATTTCTTTTTTCTCTTCTATTTCGTTGAACCTTAGGTTAGAAAACCTGAGATTTAGCTTTTGATTCTTAGGGTTTTAGTGTTTTTAGAAGTAGTTAAAGATTAGGACTTTATATATGATTGTATTGTGTAGATAGTTTTGACTAGTTTGCATGTTTGATCTGCCTTTTAGAGGCTTGAAAAATGGAAGAAAACGTACTGTGTTTTTTGCGTTTTTTTTTCTGGAAAACGAGATGAACTCGCTCAGCGCACCTACCTGTTAGACAAGTGGCCTCAGATATCTTAAGAAGGGGGGTTGAATTAAGATATTGCAAACTATTTCCCCAATTAAAAAATCTATTTCAATTTCAATGCAAGTTGCAAGTTCCCTTAAAAAAATGAACTTTTAAATAATGATTCAAATAGAACAATCTGAATGTAAATATAAAGCAATAATAAAAGAGTTTAAGGGAAGAGAAAATGCAAACTCGGATTTATACTGGTTCGGCCACACCCTTGTGCCTACGTCCAGTCCCCAAGCAACCCGCTTGAGAGTTCCACTATCTTGTAAAATCCTTTTACAAGTTCTGAACACACAAGGACAATCCTTCCTTTGTGTTCAAATTTCTTTACAACAAGAGACCCTCAGTCTCCCAATCCCCTTTGAGAATTTAGAAAGAAAAGAAGAATAAATCTCTCTTGAAAGAGATAGATTTTACAATATGAGCACTCAATTAATTCCTTATTGAATTGCAAGTGTATTGGCCAAGGAATTCTTAAGAGGATGAAATGTTTTTGCTCTTTGGGAGAATAAGACTTTTTGTTATGAAAAACTCAGAGCAAATTCGTGTTTCAAGTCACATATATATAGACCTTTGGTGGCCATGTAAAAACCATTTGAAAATATGTGACTCTTAGAAATAATTTTCTGAAAATCTCCTCTGGTAATCGATTACAGTATTTGTGTAATCGATTACAAGTTTTAAAATTTGAATTAAAACGTTTATTAACTGCTGGTAATCGATTATCAATATTGTGTAATCGATTACACAGTCTAAAATTTGAATTCAAATTTTTAATAGTTGTTGTAAACCATTTTTGGCCACTGGTAATCGATTACATCCTCTAGTAATCGATTACCAGAGAGTAAATCTCTTGAAAAACACTTTTTAACTTAAATTACTTGGCCAAACCTTTTGCTATTTCAATTAGGAATTCCCTTCCTAAAATACTAGTGATCATCTTGATGTTATGTCTTGTATTCTTGAATCATTGTCTTGAATTAAACTTGAAAAGCGCATTTGCATCAAATCATCATGATCATCATCAAAACATCAAAGTCATTTGCTTCTACAATCTCCCCCTTTTTGATGATGACAATATAAGTTCTGAAATCAAGATACAAGCAAGCAATGTGTATGCATAATATATTGCGTTCACTCCCTCTATGTTTTGGAATTGATGATCACTTGATTTCTAAGCTTTTCTACCACCCCATTTTTCTCCCCCTTTGGCAACATCAAAAAGCCAAAGTTCATGGGAATCAAATATATAAAATAATGAAGTGGACAAATATTAATCAAAAAAATATATGTCATAACCAACCATGAGCAAATCATAAATAAGTCATAACCAAAATAAAATCCAAACAGTCACAATTCAAAACCACATAGAATCTAAACATAAAAGACTAAAGTCCAAATACTAAAAGATAAATAAAGTGCAGAAAATGATAACTGAAATACCATAGCCAAAATACACGGCTTAAAAAGAAAAATATAAATGAAACTCTAAGAAGGTGGAGGTGGTGGTGGAAGATCGAAGCTCAGACGAATATAACCCACATCTTCTTCAAGTTGTGTGAGACGAATATCCATTCCGGCAAAGCGATTATCCAATGAATCAAAATGTTCTCCAACATAAGTACGAAGACCCTGTAACTCGGAAAGAACTTTAGTCATGAGGGCTGAATCATCTCGCTGAGGAGGAGGAGAAGGAGTACGCTCATCTTGTGGAGGAAGTGCATCTTTCTTCAGCCATTAACCATTCTGATCCTTACGGTATCCAAAAGAAGTGACTGCACCAGCACCAATAGCAAAGGAACACTTGACTTGAACAAATGGTTCATCATCAAGCGAAATTTGAAAATGACGGAGAAATAGAGTGACCAATTAAGGGTAAGGGAGAGGTGCATCGGCCCGTAATGCCTTATGCATTCGGTATCGAACCAAGTGAGCCCAGTCGATCTGACAACCGATAAGGAAAGCCCACATCAAGATCAAGTCCTCCTCAGAGGCTTGAGCCAAATTTGAAGACCGGGGAAGCAAAATTCTTACAATAATATAGTGCATGATGTGATTATCAAATGTCAATGATCTGGCCAGCAATCTACCGGTCATTTCAGCCTGGTCATTACAAACCATACGGCGAGCATCATGACTAGAATAATCAAATTTCCAATCATCAACAATGGTGCCCTCAAAAGGTGCACCTTGACTGGGTAATTTAGTCAAAGAAAAGAACAATGATTGATCAATGATCATGGAAATACCATGCACCTCAGAAGAAATAATGCCATCTTGAATTTTTAAATTGCAGTAAAAGACTTTGACAAGTTCAGGATAATAAGGAAATTTTAAAGACATGAAATCAACAAAGCCAGAATTTTGGAACACTTGATAACAATCAAATGTCTCATCATTGAAGAAATCTATGTCTAGGTACTTAGGGTCTCATCATTGAAGAATTGAGGAAGATATGAGAATTTGAAGATTAGGGATGAAGGAGGCACAAGAACATGCATGAGGCTGCGCAGCGTGACTGGTTTCTTAGGTATTTATAGAGGAGGACGAGTTGTAATCGATTACACTGAATGGTAATCGATTACCAGAGCATAAACTAGGATAGTTTCTCTAAAAATTACCTATGTCTACGCTAAATACATCTAATATTATCCATCATCACTACTAATGCATTTAATTCAATCATTCAAACATCAAACACACAATAATGCATAAAGCCTATCATAATAACAAGAATTTAAACAAAATCAAGCAAAGTAACATACTTAACACAAACAATAAAAAATAAATCAATCAATCAATCCTTATTTATCTAAATTACTAACATCTAAGAGGCCTAATTCCCTTCTAATAGAGAAGAATGTTTCTTTGGGGAGAGGTTTTATGAAGATATCAGCAAGTTGATTCTTTGTATCAACAAACTCTAACACACAATCTCCCTTTAGAACATGATCTCTTAGAAAATGGTGCCTAATTTCTATATGTTTAGTTCTAGAGTGTTGAACTAGGTTTTTGGAAAGATTAATTGCACTTGTATTATCACATCTAATAGGTATATGGTCAAGAAGGATTCCATAGTCAGAAAGTTGTTGCTTCATCCATAAGATTTGTGCACAATAACTGCCGGCAGAAATATATTCCGCTTCGGCAGTGGATAAAGCAACACTATTTTGTTTCTTACTATGCCAAGAAACTAGAGCAAATCCAATGAATTGACAAGTTCCACTTGTGCTCTTTCTATCTGTTTTAGAACCGGCAAAGTCTGAATCAGAATATCTAATTAAAGTGCATGTGGAATTTCTAGGATACCATAATCCTATGTTCATAGTGCCTACTAAATATCTTATGATTCTTTTAACAGCACTGAGATGTGATTGTTTAGGATTTGATTGAAATCTAGCACGCATACACACACTAAACATTATATCAGGTCTGCTAGCAGATAAATAAAGAAGTGATCCGATCATACCTCGATATTGCTTAACATCTATTGACTGACCGGTTTCATCTTTATCTAGATAGCAAGCAGTGCTCATTGGTGTAGTCATGTGCTTAGCATTTTCCATGCCGAATTTGTGGATTAACTCTTTGCAATACTTGGATTGATTGACAAAGATACCATCCTTGGTTTGTTTCATTTGCAATCCAAGAAAGAAATTAAGTTTTCCCATCATTGACATTTCAAACTCACTTTGCATGTCATGAGAGAATTCCTTGCACAATAATTCATTAGTGGATCCAAAAATAATATCATCAACATAAATTTGAAGTAATAAAATATCATGTGATTTTCTCTTTATGAAAAGAGTAGTATCCACTTTTCCTCTAGAGAAGTCCTTTTCTAAAAGGAACTTACTTAGACGCTCGTACCAAGCCCTAGGGGCTTGTTTCAAGCCATATAAAGCCTTTTTCAATTTATAGACATGATTTGGCTTATTCAACATTTCAAAACCTGGTGGTTGTTCAACATATACTTCTTCTTGAATTAAGCCATTTAGAAAAGCACTTTTAACATCCATTTGATAAAGCTTAAAATTCATTATGGATGCATATGCTAAGAGCATTCTAATGGCTTCTAATCTAGCAACTGAAGCATATGTTTCTTCATAATCAATACCTTCTTCTTGATTATATTTGCAACTAATCTAGCATTATTTCTAATGATTATTCCATGTTCATCTAACTTATTTCTAAATACCCATTTTGTTCCTATGATGGGATAGTTTTTAGGTTTCTCAACAAGTTCCCACACATTGTTTCTTTCAAATTGATTCAGTTCTTCTTGCATAGCAATTATACAATTATCATCTATTATGGCTTCTTTTATATTTTTAGGTTCAATCATAGATACAAAAGCCATATTATTGCATAATTCTTTAAGAGAATGTCTAGTTGTTACCCCTTTTGAGATATCACCAATAATGCTGTCGAGGGGATGATCTTTTGAGGCTTTCCATTCTTTTGGAAGTTCATCATTTGATTTTGCTTCTTCTTGAGGATCTTCATTGCTTCCTCAACTTTTCTTGGGAAGAATAGCACAAGTTTTTTGAACAATGAAATTTCTTATTCATTTCTCAACTTCTTTTTAAGACTTTTTTTGTTCAATACTTTCTTTTCCAAGAAAAGTTCATTGTTCAAAAAACTTGTAATATTCTTCTTTTTCATTCACTTCTTCCTTTGCTAAAAGAATAGAAGGACTAACCGCTTGAATTCTTATGTGTCTCTCTTTTCTCTTTCCAAGAGAATTCAAAGGAATAACCGCATGGGAATTCTTTTGATTCTTCCCTTCCCCTTAAACAAAAGATTTCAAAGGACTAACTGATGTAAGCTCCATTGGAGCTTGTAGGCCTAGGATCTTCTTCATCAATGGATTCCTTTGCTTCTTGGAAGATGAATGGCAGTGGAATGGAGAAGGAAGAGAGAGAGAGGAAACGCCACTTCAAGGAGAAGATGAGTCTATAAGAAGCTCACCACCATAGGAGGCCATGGATAAGAGCTTGGAGGAAGAAGGAGATGAATGAAAGGAGAGGAGTAAAGAGCACGAAATTTTGTGCTCTAAAAGAGCTCTTAAATCTGAAGTTTAATATTCAAATGATCAAAGTTGAAAAAAATGCACACACATGACCTCTATTTATAGCCTAAGTGTCACACAAAATTGGAGGGAAATTTGAATTTCAATTCAAATTTCACTTGAATTTGAAATTGAATTTGTGGAGCCAAACTTTGGAGCCAAAATTTCACTAATTATGATTAGTGAATTTTAGTTATGGTTCAGCCCACTAATCCAAGATCAATTTCAAGATTCTCCACTAAGTGTGCTTAGGAGTCATGAGGCATGTAAAGCATGAAGGACATGCACAAAGTGTGACTATATGATGTGGCAATGGGGTGTAGTAAGCAAATGCTCACCTCCCCCTCTAAAATTTAATTGGATTGGCTTCTACCAATTCAGTTAAATTTTATTTCCCAACACACACATCAAATATTCACTTAGTGCATGTGAAATTACAAAACTACCCCTAATACAAAAACTAGTCTAGGTGCCCTAAAATACAAGGGCTGAAAAAGCCTATATTTCTAGGGTACCCTACCTACATTATGGAGCCCTAAATACAAGGATAAAATATAATGACATCCTAGTCTAATATGTACAAAGATAATTGGACTCAACCTTGGCCCATGGGCTCAGAAATCTACCCTGAGGTTCATGAGAACCCTAGGGCCTTCTTCAACAGCTCTAGCCCAATCCTCTTGGAGCCTCTTGCTCATGGCTCTAGTGACTGGTCCCTTCCTAGGGAGGATTGCATCACTAACCACCTGAGATATCTTTTGTTTCCCCCTTACAAAGATTCAAAGGACTAACCGCCTAAGAATCTTTTGTCTTAACACATTGGAGGGTACATCCTTTATGGTACAAGTAGAGGGTACATCTACTTGGATTGTTGTACTGAGAACAAGAGAGGGTACATCTCTTGTGGATCAGTTCAAGTGGAGGGTACATTCACTTGGTTATTCAAAGAGAACAAGGGAGGGTACATCCCTTGTGGATCTTTGGCTTGTAAAGGATTTTACAAGGTCGAAAGAAATCTCAAGAACTGTTGGTTGCTTGGGGACTGGATGTAAGCACGGATTGTGGCCGAACCAGTATAAATCTTGTGTTTGTCTTCTTCTTCCCTACACTCTTTAATTTCTATTGTGTACTTTTTATTTCCGCTTTACTTTTGTCTAAGTTATTGCTTTTGTTCTTTACTTTCTAATAACTTAGTAGTAAAGCCTAGTTGAATCTAGTAACATTAAGAAGGATTAGTTTTTTAATTAGTCAAGGCTCATTAATAATTAATTCAACCCCCCCCCCCTTCTTAATTATTCCGAGGCCACTTGATCCAACAATGCTTGATCAGGATTAGGCTAGATTATCATGAGGAATCAAGGTTTAGCATTTCAGGAGACACCATAGAACACATGAGCATTGTTAAGTTGAGAATATCCTTTTAACATCAGGCACCTAATAGGAAGACCAACGTGTTGTCTACTTGTCTTTACACATCATTACTCACGTGGTTTTCCTTTTAATAGTTAGTTTACATACCTGTGCATAGTTGACACATCTCTTTTCATACTAGACACCTATTCACTAAATATAGCTTTACCAAGTAACATAAGTTCCCCGAGAGTTCGATACTCGGTTCTTACCATTTTATACTACTTGCGTAATCCGTCGCACTTGCTGGGTTTGAACACGTGTTAAGAATTACATGCCTAATGTCGTTAGCTTCTACGTTATATTTATGGAATGACATGTCGATTGTTGGTATGTTGGATAGTCTCTTACATGATAACAGGTTTTAAAGCACACATGTATGAAAACTCAAAAATAGTTTCCACGCTTGAAAAATCATAATGGAGCAAACGCATCTAGCCCACTAACATTGGTGCTATACGAAGAATATATGAACCCATTTGAGCATTGTCAAAATCTCAATAGACAAAGGTTCATACATCTCTAACACTAAGCCAAGTTACCACCTAGATTCTAAAAATCAAAATATGCATAAATAGATATTATCTTACAATTGCATCGGGGTCCATGAAATTGTTATGGTGTGCATACATCCTATTTCCATTAGAAAATGTGCATTTGTAGGAGTTTCCAATGACATAAGATGGATACGAGCCGAATAGGGCAAAGGTAAGGCTAGCAGAAAATAGATCCGTATAGCCCAATCTGACTCCATTACTATAATACTATCATATTATCATCTTATTAGATCTCAGTAGACAAATCAGTTTCTCAGACTAAATCATTATAAAACCAACACAGGGCCCCATTATGTCGACACACACATTCGGCTAAGAATAGATTGGTAGATGCTTTCAACTAATCATAGACCACTAGACGCATTCGACTAAGCATAGACCGATAGACATTTTCGGCTAAGCATAGATCACTAGACGCATTCAGCTAATTATGAATTGATAGACGCATTCATCTAAGTATAGACCGATATATGCTTTCGGCTAATCATGGATTGATAGACCATTCAGTTAATTATAGACCGACCAACGCAGTAAACTAGATAAACACTGAAGATAACTAAGTTATTTGGCTAAACACAGACCAAAGATACGAAGTTACTCAACTAAACATAGACCAAAGATAACTATGTCATGTCGCTAAACATAAACAAAAAAGGTGAAGTTACTCAACTAAAAATAGACTGAAGATAGCTAAGTCATTTGGCTAAACGTAGATTGAAGAGACGAAGTTACTCAGCTAAACATAGACCGATACACGCATTTGGCTAATCATAAATCGATAAATGCTTTTGGTTAACCATAAGACTAATAGATGCATTGGACTAATCATAAACCGATAGACGCAATCAGCTAAACATAAATCGTACATGACTAAGTTTATTGGCTAAACAAAAACCAAAGAAATGAAGTCACTCGACTAAACACAAACCAAAGATGCCTAAGTTATTTGGCTAAAAATAGACCAAAGAAACTAAGTTATTTGGCTAAAACAAGATTAGACTAAGTCGCTTAGCTAACTAAATAGATTGAAAATTGATTGAATTATTTGGCTAAAAATTAATAGACCAATACATACTAAGTATTTCTTAATTAATAAGTTAGAGAATGAATGAGTAATTTGATACTTTGAATAAAGTGTTGATTCATCAAGACAAAGTACCCTACTAGATGGGCTAGGTCCAAGCCTTTTTGCAAAAGGGAAAATTGAAACTACTAAGTTGCAGGCTAAATAGGCTCTTCAATGGTGCAATCTACTTCAGCTTCAGGAACCAACTCCCCTTCACGATTTACGTCCTTGTCAATATTGGAGAGGGAAAGGTTGACTTCCTGTAAGAAGTATTTTGCTTGCCGAGTAGTCTTAAAGAAGCCAACTTCATGAGTTTTGAGGATCTCGGCCTCAACTTTGTTGAGATCAGTCTTCAACTTTTCTTTAGGCTTCTTTGCATTCACCTTGAAGAGAGAAGATTCCTTCTTGAGGTGCTCAATCTCTCCTTGGAGTACTTTAGCGGAAGACTCGATTGTAGTGAGCTTGGACTTCAAAGCCTCTTCCCAGGTCTCTGCTGTAGGATCGAGTGGCCTCAGAATAATTAAGAAGGAGGGGATGAATTAATTATTCCTAAACCTTTACTAATTAAAAAATTTACTCTTCTAAGGCTTTTACTATGTTGTTAAGTGAATAAAGAGTAGAAGAGAAACTTAACCAAAAGTAAAAGCGGAAATTAAAAGAATAGGGAAGAAGGAGACAAACACACAAGAGTTTTTATACTGGTTCGGCAACAACCCGTGCCTACATCCAATCCCCAAGCGACCTACAGTCCTTGAGATTTCTTTTCAACCTTGTAAAAATCCTTTTATAAGCAAAGATCCACAAGGGATGTACTCTCCCTTGTTCTCTTTGAACAACCTAGTGGATGTACCCTCCACTAGAACTGATCCACAAGAGATGTACCCTCTTTTGTTCTCAGTCAAACCCAAGTAGATGTACCCTCTACTTGTACCACAAAGGATGTACCCTCCAATGTGTTAAGACAAAGTTCTCAGGCGGTTAAACCTTTGAAACTTTGTGAATGGGGATAAAAAAGAATTCTCAGGCGGTTAGTCCTTTGAAATCTTTTGTATATGGGAAATTGAAGAATCAAAAGAATTCTCATACTGTGTCATTTTGAATTCTTTGACAAGGGAGAAGGGAGACACAA
This sequence comes from Glycine soja, assembly GCF_004193775.1. Taxonomy (NCBI): domain Eukaryota; kingdom Viridiplantae; phylum Streptophyta; class Magnoliopsida; order Fabales; family Fabaceae; genus Glycine; species Glycine soja. Next base: position 7,477,000 of record NC_041002.1, on the reverse strand, counting down.
AAGAATTCAGGCGGTTAGTCCTTTGTTCTTTTGGAAAAGGGACAAGAGAGACACAAAAAGAATTCAGGCGGTTAGTCCTTGGCGAATTCTTTTTGGCAAAGGGAGAAGAGAATGAAAAGGATGAATAGCACAAGTTTTTAAGGTTTGGAAAACCAGAAAATGTTGGAAAGCTTTTGGCAAAAGGAAGAAGAAGAAGAAGAAGTTTAAAGAGACTCGGAAATCAATGTGGAAAAAATTGCTTGTCTAAAGAATGAATTGGAAAATATTGATGTGTAGAATGATTGATTGGTTGATTGTAAAAATGCAAAACAAAGTCTTGCTTTTATAGACTCTTCATGTTTGGTCAAGAGAACCATTAGAAGAGTTATGACTTTTAGAAAAACTTAAAACCAATTTGAAAAAGTCAAAAACTTTTTGAAGAGTTACATCTTTTGATTTGTTCAGAAACTATCACTGGTAATCGATTACCAAATCAGTGTAATCGATTACACAGAGCTTTTTTTTGTGAAAGAATGTGACTCTTCACATTTGAATTTGAATTTCAACGTTCAAGCACACTGGTAATCGATTACCAAAACATTGTAATCGATTACAGCTTTTTGAAATCAATTGGAACGTTGTAAATTCAGTTGAAAACTTTTTCAAAAACATTTTGCTACTGGTAATCGATTACAACAATCTGGTAATCGATTACCAGAGAGTAAAAACTCTTTGGTAAACATGTTTTGAGAAAAATCCATGTGCTACTCAGTTTTCGAAAAAACGTTTTCATACTTATCTTGATTAATTCTTCTCTTGATTCTTGAATATTGAGTCTTGAATCTTGATCTTGATTCTTGGAAGCTTGAACCTTGAATCTTGATTCTTGAAATCAAATTTCCTCTTAAACCTTGAAGTGTTCTTGATTTAATCTTGAACATCTTGAACTCATTCTTTGATGCTTTGAGATCATCATCTTTGTTATCATGAAGTGTTCTTGACCTTTGTGCTTTTTGTCATCACCTTTGTTATCATCAAAACTCCTTTGAATCAATCTTGATTCATCATGAAGCTTGCTTCTACAATCTCCCCCTTTTTGATGATGACAACTTCTGAAATCAAGAAACACACACACACACTTTTTCCTAGTCGATCACTCACATAAATTTCAATTCTCCCCCTTTGTTTTTGAATTTATGCTTCTCTTAAAATTAAGTTGATTACTCATGTGAGTTCTTGATTTAATCCCTATTTCTCTCCCCCTTTGGCATCAACAAAAAGCCAAAGTACGTAACAAATTTGAAGCATGCAAATACAACTAAGCATCCACACAACATTCATGAAAAAATATAAACCAAATCATGAAGAAAGAACCATGAAGCAAGAACCACGAATAGATCAAATATAAAATCCACATAGTCAAATAACATAATTAATATTTGTTCAAACATACCATGCAAATAAAGAAATAGTAAATTGTTCAAATATCATTATAATATAGATTATTTGGATAAGTCACTGACATCTATTAGTCCTAATTCTCTTCTAATGTTGTAGAAGGTATCTTTACTTAGTGGTTTTGTAAAGATGTCTGCAAGTTGATTTTTAGTATCTACAAATTCTAAAACAACATCACCTTTTAGAACATGATCTCTAATAAAATGATGCCTAATTTCTATATGCTTGGTTCTAGAGTGTAGAACTGGATTTTTAGATATGTTTATGGCACTTGTGTTATCACATTTTATGGGAATGTGATCTAATACTATTCCATAATCAGATAGTTGTTGCTTCATCCACAAAATTTGTGCACAACAACTACCGGCAGAAATATATTCTGCTTCTGCTGTGGATAATGCTACACTATTTTGTTTCTTGCTATTCCAAGAAACAAGTGCAGACCCTATGAATTGACATGTACCACTAGTACTTTTCCTATCTGTTTTTGATCCAGCAAAATCCGAATCTGAGTATCCTACTAGATTGCATAAAGAATTCTTAGGGTACCATAATCCTAAACTAACTGTTCCTAATAGATATCTTATGATTCTTTTTACTGCCATTAAATGTGAAAACTTTGGATTTGATTGAAATCTTGCACACATGCATACACTAAACATAATATCTGGCCTACTTGCAGATAAGTAAAGTAGAGATCCAATCATACCTCTGTATTGCTTTGGATCAAGAGGTTGACCGGATTCATCTTTGTCAAGATAACAACTTGTATTCATAGGAGTAGCCAAGTGTTTTGAGTTTTCCATTCCAAATCTCTTAATGAGTTATTTGCAATACTTTGCTTGATTGACAAAGATCCCATCATTTGTTTGTTTGATTTGTAGTCCAAGAAAGTAATTTAACTCACCCATCATGGACATCTCAAACTCACTTTGCATATCAATAGAAAACTCCTTGCACAAAGATTCATTAGCAGATCCAAAAATTATATCATCAACATAAATTTGTACCAACAAGATATCATTATCCTTCTTTTTTATGAATAAGGTGGTATCTACTTTCCCTCTAGTAAAATTCTTTTCTAATAGGAATTTACTTAATCGATTACCAAAACATTGTAATTGATTACAGCTTTTTGAAATCAATTGGAACGTTGTAAATTCAGTTGAAAACTTTTTCAAAAACATTTTACTACTGGTAATCGATTACAATAATCTGGTAATCGATTACCAGAGAGTAAAAACTCTTTGGTAAACATGTTTTGAGAAAAATCCATGTGCTACTCAGTTTTTGAAAAAATGTTTTCATACTTATCTTGATTAATTCTTCTCTTGATTCTTGAATCTTGATCTTGATTCTTGGAAGCTTGAACCTTGAATCTTGATTCTTGATTCTTGAAATCAAATTTCCTCTTGAACCTTGAAGTGTTCTTGATTCAATCTTGAACATCTTGAACTCATTCTTTGATTCTTTGAGATCATTATCTTTGTTATCATGAAGTGTTCTTGACCTTTGAGCTTTTTGTCATCACCTTTGTTATCATCAAAACTCCTTTGAATCAATCTTGATTCATCATGAAGCTTGCTTCTACATCTTCCTTGTTTAATTTAGTCATTATACTCTCAAGAGACTTCCGAAATTCTTTGGCTGATTGCAGCAGTGTAGCATTCACCCTAGTAGCCTTGACAAAAGCTTTCTCAACCTTGGCAAGTTCGGTTTAAGCCTTCTTGGACTTGACATCGACCTTCTCAAACTAAGTCCTTGATTGGAAGCGAGCGATTGAATCCATGGAGGCGTGGGGACCAGTGATAAATCACTTTTTGAGTGATATTTTGTGAGTTTTGTTAGCTTCTTGGCAAGTATACTAAGTCGTGCAAATAGTATAAAATGGATGTCCAAGTATCATAACCACAGGACTCGCGTAATACTCAACAAAATAGCAACATTCACTGACTTCGACTATCAGAACAACAATGAATTTAATTGGATTGCGAAAATGTAAATAATAATAGCATAAATAAACAAATTTTTTTTGGCATTTCTATGAACACATAGAGTGCAATACAAAGAGGTAAAATAACAAAGAATAAAAGAGTTGAGATTGATTTCACTAAATCACTTCCTCATGCAAACAAGGATCACTCATCTAGTTCAAAGATTAATTATTATCATCAACTAAAAAAATACTCAAACCTCAATCCTTCGGATGGAAAGAATCTAAGCCCCTTGACCAAACTATCAATCCCTTGACTAGTCTGACCAAGTGACTTTGTTTAAAAAACAAGAGTTAATAGATGACTAACAAGCCTTGCTCCATTCATAGACACAAAACTCATTAGGTATTCTTCCCCATTTCTAAGTTCAAATGCATTTCCTAATGATCATTTAAACCGCAAAACCAAGCAATGGGTGATTAAGCCAAGGTAAGAATTAAGCACAGAAGAGAACACTTAACAATGAACAATAAACATAGATTCACAACTTGAATGTAAACATAAGGATGAGTTCAATTATATCAATCCCCACAAAGAGTAAGCCTCACTAGATAACTACAGTAAGAGAAAAAGATGATGCAAAAAATGAAGGAAAATTATGCATAAAATGATGAGAGTTGGTAGGAAAGCCATAGAGAACAAGTGAGAGCATCCCAGCCCCTCACAATGCCCTAGATAACTCTCCCCAAAACCAAAACTCCCTTCAATTGGACGTTTTATGCTTGTGTATTAGCCTCACTAATGCCACATTAGCATTTCCACACCTAGCATTAGTTCTTCCCACATCCAGCTTCACAAAAAGACCATCAAGGGTGCACTTGAAGGTCCTTACACCTAGCCTCAGCTTTCTCACGCTTAGCTTTAGGTAGACAACAAGAAAAATAGACTTTTGTAGATTCTTAAGCCCAGCCTCAAATCTCTCAAGCCTAGCCTCAACAAGTAAAAAAGCACAATGATGGATTTGGGCTTTCAAAATATTCTTCTAAAGTTATGTGGTTTGACCTTGCAAATGCTATTCTTCCAAATTCTTCATTCTTCTACTTTTCCTACAATAAAACATAAAACCTAATAAAATTCTTAAAATATGAGAAACATGAAAACTACTTATAATTACTAGTTATATTAGCCTAAAAGTGATTCAAAAAAAAGTTTAAGTCATGAAAATGTAACATAAGTGCCAAGATATATAAGCATACAAGGAATTTATCAAGTTTTTATGTCATTTTGCATGCATTTTCTTGGCATAACTCATGTTTTGATACTAGTTTTGTATTGCAGAAGTACAACCTCTCAATTGAGTGAAAGTTAGAAATTTTATTATAAGGATTTAAAGAATTTGCACTTAATCACGGCCATGGTACATTTACGACAACCTTGGCAAGCAACAGAATCCCAATCACATGATCACAACCTTGTAGAATAGTGTCAACAATCCAACAACAGTCGTGGTTAATTCTCGAGGGTCGCAGTCAACCACGAAAGTCATTGTCAGTCCACAATATCCCAGAGCTTCGATGTCACTTTCGACCATGACCATGGTAGATTTTACCACTACCATAGTGCATCTTTTAGGATCAATATCTATAGGAAGCTATATATAGGTCTCTAGACTTTGTAAAATAATATTTTTTTCATTTTTATCTTTGTTGACGATCCTTTACTCCGACAACATCTAGGGTTCCTCGAACAATATGATCTCTCACATCGGGTAAATCTTTAACCCTCCCTCCTCTAACCAAGACTATAGAATGTTCTTGTAAATTATGGCCAATACCGGGTATATAAGAAGTAATTTCAAATCCTTACAAATTTGAGAAAACCTTGAGGGCTTTTAAGAGTTGTGAAGCACGGATAACATCGTTAGGACAGATCGTGATCATTGCTCCTACCTATTGGTATGTCTATGTTTATCTCATATATGGTTGCTAGTTTTGCTTTGATCATAAGCGACTAATTCCCCTAGTTCAAGGGTTATGATGTAACTGTTCAAATGTATTTCTCTCATTGTTCTTAATGGAATTTCTCATTATTTTATGTTAATTAATTATCTTGTTTTTACTGTTTATTTGGAAACAGTCATTCTAATAGTTAATTAATTGCATGGTAGTGATCATCTACATGTAATTGGTAGATCTAGGTAGACAATCTTTTGCACCAAATCGCATGATCAAATTGTTTGGGTAATATCCGATAGATTAGTTAATATTTAATTAATCATCCCTATAATTGATTTTATCCTTTGACTTAAATAGATAGATCCATGATAATTGGGATATTTATTTAAGGCAAAGAGCATCTCCTGACCTTGATCATAGACTTTTGTTGATTTTTGGAATCAATAAGAAATTGGGCAAGGAATTTCATTGGGACTTGGTTTGGGAGAAAATTGTTACTAGTGAATCATAACCCTAGTCATTCTTATCATCACTTAAATATCTCTTTGCATTAGTTTATTTCTTTTCTTCTAAAACCCAAAACCATGAAAATATTAAAATCTTCTTTTTAATCACCTTAATTGTTAGTTTAATAAACATGACTAATTAGGAATACAACTAGTCCTTTGGGTTCAATTTACGAGTTCACTGCTACTACTGCAAAGGGTACACTTGCCCTTGTGCAAGCCTCCCATGTTTTACGCATTAGGCTGAAGGCGCCATTGCCAGGGACTAGTTGCGGAACTCCCAACTAGTTTAATTTTGTCGAAACAAACAATTTTGTTTATAGAAATTCTCTTATTATTTATTTAATTTTTTGCTATTTATTTTTATTTTGTTCTTTTATTTTCCATTGCACTTGATATTCTCATTTTTTTGTAATGCATGCAAACCAGGTCTTAAAATCCATCACTGCAATATGAACTTGATATTGACAAGCTAATATGAAAACTTTGTGCAGAGATTTGTGAAGAGAAAAAAAGAGTAATGACAACTAATTAGGCTGAGAAACTTATGGATTACCTCACCCCTACCTTGGGGAAAACCAATACCATCCAACTACCTGAGCTACTTAAAAGAGTCACATTTGATTTCAAGCATGGGTTCCTATATACGTTGGAGAATAACATGTTTAGTGGTACTGCCCATGAAGATTCGATGCAACACCTGAGGAAGTTCATTAAGTTGACCAACACAGTGAAATAGAACCATGTGCCAAAAAATACATGAGACTTTATGCCTTTTCTTTCTCTCTTAATAGCAAGGCATGGGTTGGTTGTGTTCACTGCTAGAGAATAGTATTACTATATGGAACTAATGCACAACTACCTGTCAAACGAGGTATTTCTCTCCCATGAAGACGAATCAGTACATCAAGGACATTGGAAACTTTGTGCAGAGGGAGCAAGAGAGCTTACCTGAAGCTTGGGAAAGATTGCAAGAAATAATTAGAAGTTGTCCACATCATGGTTTTTCTCAACAAAGGCTAGTTCATATTTTCAATGGTGGAGTGTCCTCTCACAATAGGACAATTTTAGATGCTACTTGTGGGGGTAACCTCATGTTAAACCCCCTTATTGATGCCATAAAGATCATTAAAGATATGCGCTCTAACCCATATAACAACTTAGGGGATATGGGGATTATGAAGAATGGCATCAACCAGGTGGAGAAAGATGATTCCCAAACTGAATTGGGAAAGCATATGCAAGCTCTAACACTAAAGATTAAGACACTCATGAAAGCTCAAGCTCAAGCCCCCATAATTACACCTCTATTCCTAACCTGTGATAGATGTAGGATTGTGCATCGCCCAGGAGAATGCACTATTGATGACAAGCTAGCTACAACCATGGATGAAATCAACTTTGTTAAAGAGGGAATAGTTCTTATAATCAATACCCCAACAATTTCAATCATGGACAGGGCTTCAGGTAGAATCAAGGAATGTATAGGTCTCAACCTATGCAAAATTAGAGGCTTAGACAAGAGGATAGATAGCCAACTCTTCAAGAAACCATGCTTCAATATATGACCCATAATGATCAGAGAATGAAGTAGTCAAAGTCTAAAATGACTAGCATACAATCTCTCTTGTGACAAAGCCAACCGGGAAACCTCAATTCACAACTTGAACCAAATCCTAAAAGGAAGGATGCCAATGTTATGATGACTAAAAGCAAGATGATTCAAGAGAACTCTAACGAGAAGGAAGGTTATTTCCCAAAAACTGCAGATGGCATCTTTATTGAGAAGGATGAAGCACCTAAGAATGTTGATGTTCCTAATGATGGGAATCCAGTGCCAAAGAAGGAAGGGGATGAAAATAAGGACATACTGACATCTCCCCAGGTATGTTTATCCTTTCCTCATAGAGTTAAGAATGACTAGCGGGATGTGCAATTTAGAAAGTTTCTTAAGGTTATGAGTAAAGTGCACATCAACCTCTATTTCATTGAGGTTATTTCATAGATGTCATCTTATGCCAAGCAATTAAAAGAAATTTTATCAAACAAAGGAAAATTTGAAAATTTTGGCACTATGGGTCTCAATGAAGAGTGTTTTGCTATGGTCCTTAGAAAAGTACCCCCTAAGATGAAAGATCATGGTAAATTTACTATTCCTTGTTTGATATAAAGGTTTTACTTTGATAAGTGCCTACATGATTTGGGGGCTAGTATAAATTTGATGTCGTATTTCGTATTTAAGAAGTTGGGCATAACAGACTTAGAATATACTAGCATCATTCTTCACCTTATTGATTGTTTAGTTGTATATCCCAGAGGGGCGATTAAGGGTGTGCTAGTTAAGGTGGACAAGTTCATCTTTTTGACTGATTTTGCTATTTTAGATATAAAGGTTGACGAGGATGTCCCTATCATATTGGGATGACCTTTCCTTAGTATTTGTGATTTACTTGTTGAGGTTAGAATTAGTAGGCTTACCCTTAGATTAAGGGATGGAAGAGTGGTATTTAATTTATCTGATACTTTGAAATAACCTATCTCATTTGCTTCCTATAGCTTTATTGAGTCTGTTGACATAGATGCATTAATGGAAGGGGAATTCCTAAGTATGGAGATGCCTAACCTTCTAGAGAGAGTTCTCACTAATAAGGACCTTGACTGGGAGTTGAACTCTAAAGTGGAGGAAATACTAACGTTCCTACACTCTCAACATAGTCTCGGGTCGCCCAGTTGTGAGAGGTTGGAATGGGACAATGTTCTGAAGCTAAAACCTGCTGTTGAAGAACCTCCTAAATTGGAGTTGAAGCCCTTTCCTTCCAACTTTAAATACATTTTTATTAACCCATCATCTTTCCTTCTAGTTATGATTGTTGTAGGTTTACATGAAACTAAAGAGGAAAAACTTTTATAGGATTTTAGGGACAAGAGGGAAACCTTTGGGTGAAACATTCATGACATGAAGGGTTTAGACCCCACTCTTTGCACCCACAAGCTCAACACTAAACAAGGGTCTCTACCCAAATGGTCATCCCAAAGGAAACTATTTCCCAACATGATGGAAGTTGTCAAAGGGGAGGATGCTAAGCCCACTTTCAAGATGAAGACATACCATGAGGGATTCCAACAAGTGTAAACCATTGTGCACCTCTTCAACCTCTGAGCAACTACATCATCACACATCGGGCTCATGAAGTTAAACAAGCACTTTCTGGGAGGCAACCTGTGACTTATATCCATTAAATTCACGTTTTATTGCATTAGTAATTTAGTTGCTAAGACAATTTGCCCGCCAATACTACATATATGGTCAATGCATTCACCGTTAGAATCAAGTATGATTGTGGTCAATTTAACATGACCCATGCAGTCACCATTAGTGACGATAACAACTATGGTCAAATCCACCACGACCAGGGTTAAAACAAAAAAAATACAGGGGGTGATATAAAAAGCATAGTGACTACGAATGTAGTCACCATAATCCCTTCTCCCTCTTCTGACCAAGGTTAGTTATAGCCCATCACAGCCATGATCCGAATTTCACCACGGTCGTGATGCTTTCTTCCACTTCTTTTTCACTTGTCACCATGATCGTAATCCCACTTCACTACGATCGTGGGGCTTTTCATGTACCTCACCACCACGACCATCATACTTCATTGTGGCCATGGTTTTATTTCATTGAGGACTATTGTCCCAATATAATGGTCATAGTCCCCACCATGATGCCCTATTTTTCTCTGTCATTAATTCTAACCTTCTCTCTCTTGTGTTTATCTCTTTTCTTTTATAGTATTTCTATTTCCTCCAACCATGCTCGGTACACGCAGCTCCTGAGCTTAGAGCAAACGTACTCGCATAACCCGCGCTCAGCAGCAAGCCCTCTATCCTTTGGTACCTTAGCCGCCACCACCTACATCTTGAGGAGGTTTTTCATCTCTTTTTTTTCATTTCTTTTCCATGTATTTCTTTTTATTTTAGTTTAGTTTCAATTTGTCTTTTTACTTGTATTTCAGTACCTAGTTTAGTTTATTTCAATCCAATCTTTCATTCTATTTTTATTTTGTTCTTATTTTGATGCATTGAGAACACTATATGTAGTAAGTGTGGGGAAGGGTATCATTACTTCCCCAATTTTGAGCTCTAAGTATATACATGATCTCTTGCATTATTCTAGTTCCATCACCATGTAAAAAATTTGTTGGATTTAGAATTTTGTGTTTTTAGTTATTCCATTGTTACACACACACACACACACACACACACACACACACACACACACACACACACACACACACACACACACACACACACACACACACACACACACACACACACACACACACACACATATATATATATATATATATATATATATATATATATATTAGCCTATTTCTTTCAATACCTACCATACATTAGATGTTTGACCCCATTACAACATGTCTCACTTATTTGAAAATTTTGGATTTATTTGAGTTGAGTTGATTGATCTACAGAGTTGTGAACTTATTCTTTGAATTGTGATCTTGAATGTAACTATCTATCTATATAACATTGTAAAACATTGAGAGATGGTGACCAAAGTGAACTTAAAGCTCTTTAAGATTCTTTGGATGTTAATTATAAGCCTAATGGATTCCTGAGTGAATTTTTGATACCCCATTGTGTGAGTTTTTACTTGTTGAATAAATGATAATTTAAGTTGCATGAGTTCTGACTTAGGAGAATTTATTTTCATTGGGAACTAGAGTAATTTCTTAAGGACAAGCAATGTTTGAGTGTGGGGAGGTTGATAAACCATTTTTTGAGTGATATTTTGTACCATTTTGCATGTATTTTCTTGACAGAACTCACATTTGGATACTAGCTTTGTATTTCAGAAGTACAACCGCTCAATTGAGTGAAAGAGTTGAAAATTATATAATTTTACGAAGATTTGAAGAATCTGCACTTGATCATGGTCGTGGTAAGTAGCACGACCACAATAAGAAGATAACAACCCTCCAGAATATCATCAACGATCCAACAACAACTGTGGTAAATTCACCACTGCAATGATCAATTCATGAGAGTCGTGGTCAACCCTGAAGGGCATAGTCAATCCATAACACCCCAGAGCTTCAGTGTCACTTCCGACCACGACTGTGGTAGATTTTACCACGGTCGTAGTGCGCATTTTTGAACTAATACCTTTAGAACCTATAACTTTGTCAAAAAAATATTTTGTCACTTTTATCTTTTTACGAATTTGAGAGAACTTTGAGGGCTTTTGAGAACTATGAAGCATGGACAACACTATTAGTAGGGATCATGATCATTGCTCTACCTATTGGTATGTCTATGTTTATCTCATATATGATTGCTAGTTTTTCTTTTATCATGAGTAGATGGTCCCTCTAGTATGGGGTTATGATGCAACTTTCCAAATGTACTCATCTCCTTGTTCTTAATAGAATTCCTCATTGTTTTATGTTAATCAATTATCTTCCTTGTTTTTGTTGTTTATTTGGTAGTGATCATCTGCATGTAATTGGTAGATCTAGGTAGAGAATATTTTGCACCAAATTGCATGATCAAATTGTGTGAGTAATCTCTGATAGATTAGTTAATATTTAATTAATCATCCCTAGAATTGATTTTATCCTTTGACTTAAATTGATAGATCCATGATCATTGGGGTATTGATTTAAGGCCAAGAAAATCTTCTGATCTTGATCATAGGCTTTAGTTGATTTTGAGAACTAGTAATTAACTGAGGAAGGAATTTCATTGGGACTTGGATTGGGAAAAAATTGGTACTAGTGAATCATAACCCTTGGTTACTCTTATCATCACTCAAATTTCTCTTTGAATTAGTTTATTTGTTTTCTTTTCAAAACCAAAACCGTAAAAATATTTAAATCGTCTTTTAAATAACCTCAAATGTTAGTTTAATAAACTTGACTGGTTGGAAATACAACTGGTCATTTGGGTTCGATATTCAGACTTTCAAGTCTAGTGTTACTACCGCATAAGGTACACATCCCCTTGTGTGAGTCTTACATATTTTACACTTCAACTGGCTTCCCTCAGCATATCACAGTCAGATTGGCTGAGCATGGAGGATTGAATGAGAGCATGGGGGTTGAAGTCTTTACTTGAAAGAGAGTTAACTCCCTTTTTCATAGAAATAAAGGTTGAATGACTCTTGATTGGGGAAAGAGTTGAAACCGGCATTGGCTGCACCCTTGGCATTTTAATCGAAACCTTGTGATGAGAAGGACCTGCATTTGTCCTCTTATCAACATCATGACTAATGGGAGGACGAAGAGGTGTTAGTCGTCATTTACGACTAACTTTTGAATTGAAAAGTTTCATGAAATTTATATCTTTTCCCTAATTTGCAATTCCTTTTTTAGGTTTGTACATATTTTTATGTTTAGTTTAATTTCACTCAGTAGATATTCCCAATATTGTTAATTAACGTGGTTCAACTTCAGTTTCAGGCTGAAGGATGAAGAAGAAGAAGGTTGAAGCAGCTGGTGTCTCGCTAAGCGAGGCATATGTGCTTAGCGAGTAACATCCGCTAAGCAAGGCACTCAGCTCTCTTAGCGAGTAAGGAGAATCTGAAAGGGAATCTGCCATTCATGCACACGCCCAGCGCGCCATCAACTTGCTCAGTGAGTCATTTGTCTCTTCTCGTGCTCAGTGCACCCAGCTCGCTAAGTGAGAATTCACTAACTCACGCTTAGTGAGAAAATGGCACTAAGCGAGCCTTCAGGATCAAAAAGCCCTTAAAAGACTGAAGTTGGCAAAAAATAGGGAGTCTCTAAGAGAGTTCTCTTGGAGGAGAAACGTAACAGAGCCGAAAAACAGAGCAAGAGAGAAAAGCTTGAACGAAAGGCCTCAGCTTTCAAGAGGATTTTAGGTTTAGGAGTGATTGTTAGGTTGTTAGAGGTGGAGGAGACATCCCCACCACTTTGTAATCTTAATTTTCCTTCAAAAACCTCATCTTGGTGTTGAAAGGTGCTAACTTGCAATGGAAGGCTAAATCTCTTGTTGGGGATTTCTGCCGAGCTTTGATGTAAAACTTTTCACTATCTATTTAAAGTTGTTTTTATGTGTTCATTGCTTCTATTTGTATTTAATTCTTGCATGCTTGTGACTTGATCACCCATTTGTGTGTAAAGTTAGGATTTTTAGTATTGGGAAGTGCTTTAAATCCTTAGAACTTGATAGAGCAGGCTAGAGAACTGTATGTCTGGACACAAAGTGTAGGGATTTAGTTTATAATATGTGGTAATCTTAATGCAATTCGTTTAGACTAGGTTTGACGAGGAATCTAGAAAGAAGTTTAAATAGAATTAGACTCATTCACTAGAGGGATCTTGGTTTGAGTAGTCATTTTCGGCATAGAACACAGAAACAACCTTAAATAGAGAAAAACACTTAATTACATCATTTTGTTCAGTAGAAAGACCCAACGTTTTAATCATTTGTTTATCTCTCACATTTAGATAGTTAATTTTGTAGTTAAATTAGAACTATAGACACAACTTCTTTTTATATTTACTGGCTTTATACAAATGTTTACCTACTGAATGAATGCTCTCTGAATGAAACAAGTTCCCTATGATTCGATACTCGGTTCTTACCATTTTATATTACTTGTGCGACTCAGTGCACTTGTCGATTAGCATTGCTGACCAATGGAACAAGTTTTTAGCAATGAAACAAGTTTTTGGCGTCGTTGCCGAGGAACTTCTTTCCATTTGGGAAGTATAGTTCAGTTTGTAGGCATTGATTCTTTATCCTTTGATTAGTTTTTGTGTGAATAGTTAGTTGAAATTTATTTTTCTCTTGATTTGGTTAACTGCTGCTCTTGTTAGTATTTTGTATGCGAGGCAACTCTTCTACAGGTGATTTAGCTCCATTGGATTTGGAGATAGAAGCCACTTGTAGGAGGAACAACGCAAAGAGAAGAAGGAAAATACTGCATGACAGGACAACACCACCAATTCCAGAGGAACCTCGATCATCTGAGTCGTCTTCTATTTTTCCAAAGCTAAGAGAATCAGAAATAGGTGCATTTGAGGTTGATATAAGCTGAAGATCAACCTAGGAGGGTTGCCCTTGAAGATTACTCTAGCTCAACTGTGCCGCAATTCTTCACAAGTATAGCGCGGCCAGAAGTTCAAGCATACAACATTACATACCCTCACTCCTTGATACTGTTAATTCAAGGAAATCTATTTCATGGCTTGCTGAACGAAGATCCATATGCACACTAGGCCACATACATTGAGATTTGCAATACAGTCAAGATTACCGGTGTGCCTGAGGACACAGTGAGGCTGAGTTTGTTCTCTTTTTCATTGTTTGGAGAAGCAAAGAGATGGTTACATTCATTTAAGGGAAATAGTCTCAAGACTTGGGATGAAGTGGTGGAGAAATTTTTGAAGAAATATTTCCCCGAGTCTAAGACAGGAGAAGGAAAAGCATCCATCTCTTCATTTCACCAGTTTCCGGATGAGTCTCTAAGCGAAGCACTTGAACGATTCCGTAGTTTTCTGCCGAAAACACCAACTCACGAATTCTCAAAACCAATTCAGCTCAACATTTTTATAGATGGGTTAAGATCGCAGTCCAAGTAGCTGTTGGATGCTTCTGCTGGGGGGAAGATCAAATTGAAGACCCCAGAAGAAGCCATGGAACTCATTGAAAACATGGCTGCAAGTGATCATGCCATCTTGCATGATCGAACTCATATTCCCACAAAGAGAAGCCTATTGGAGCTTTCCTCTCAAGATGCATTATTGGCACAAAACAAGTTGCTATCTTAGCAGCTTGAGACATTGGCAGAAACATTGAGTAAGTTGCCTAATCAATTACAGGTTAATCAACCTTCACATTCAGCTATTTTGTAGGTTGGAGGTTGCAGCATATGCGAAGGAGCTCATGAATCTGGACCTGTATTCCCCTGGATGATACAGCCCAAGAGGTAAATTACATGGGAAACCAAAATAGGCCAGGATTTAATGCAGGTGGATATGCAGGTTACCAGCAAGGTTCAAATTATAACTAGAATCAAGGGCAGTGGAGGTCCCTGTAGAAACAAAGCTTCATGGTGAATCAAAGGTGATTCAAAGGTGTTTTGATGATAACAATGATGATAACAAAAGATGATGACAAAGGTGATGA
Source organism: Glycine soja (assembly GCF_004193775.1). Lineage (NCBI taxonomy): Eukaryota > Viridiplantae > Streptophyta > Magnoliopsida > Fabales > Fabaceae > Glycine > Glycine soja. Next base: position 7,461,985 of record NC_041002.1, on the reverse strand, counting down.
CAAAAAGCTCAAAGATCAATCAAAGAACAACTCAAGTGAATCAAGAACAATTCAAGACTCAAGAAGAAAGTTTAGAGTCAAGAATCAAGATTCAAGGTTCAAGATCTCAAGAATCAAGATCAAGATTCAAGATTCAAGATTCAAGAATCAAGAGAAGGCTTAATCAAGATAAGTATGAAAAGTTTTTCTCAAAAATTGAGTAGCACATGATTTTTCTCAAAACATGTTTACCAAAGAGTTTTTACTCTCTGGTAATCAACTACCAGATTGTTGTAATCGATTACCAGTAGCAAAATTGTTTTGGAAAAGTTTTCAAATTGAATTTACAACGTTCCAATTAATTTCAAAAATCTGTAATCGATTACAATGTTTTGGTAATCGATTACCAATGCCTTTGAACGTTGAAATTCAAATTCAAATGTGAAGAGTCACATCCTTTCACATACAAGCTTCGTGTAATCAATTACCAGTGATTGTTTCTGGAAAAAAAATCAAAAGATGTAACTCTTCAAAAAGGTTTTTGACTTTTTCAAATTGGTTTTTAAGTTTTTCTAAAAGACATAACTCTTCTAATGGTTGTCTTGACCAGACATGAAGAGTCTATAAAAGCAAGGCTTTGTTTTGCATTTTAAGGTATCTGGAACACTTATTCAATCAATCTTTTACAAGCCCTAAATCTCTTTGAACTTCTTCTTCTTCTTTGTGCCAAAAGCTTTCTAAAGTTTTCTGGTTTTCTAAACCTTGAAAACTTGTGCTATTCATCTTTTCATTCTCCTCTCCCTTTGCAAAAAAGAATTCGCCAATGACTAACCGCCTGAATTCTTTTTGTGTCTCTCTTCTCCCTTTACCAAAAGAACAAAGGACTAACCGCCTTTTGTGTCTCCCTTCTCCCTTGTCAAAGAATTCAAAACGACACAGTCTGAGAATTCTTTTGATTCTTCCCATTCCCTTACACAAAAGTGTTCAAAGGACTAACCGCCTGAGAATTCTTTTGTATCCTCATTCACAAAGTATCAAAGGTTTAACCGCCTGAGATCTTTGTCTTAACACATTGGAGGGTACATCCTTTGTGGTACAAGTAGAGGGTACATCTACTTGGGTTTGACTAAGAACAAGAGAGGGTACATCTCTTGTGGATCAGTTCTAGTGGATCAGTTCTAGTGGAGGGTACATCCACTAGGTTCAAAGAGAACAAGGGAGGGTACATCCCTTGTGGATCTTTGCTTGTAAAAGGATTTTTACAAGGTTGAAAGAAATCTCAAGGACCGCAGGTCGCTTGGGGACTGGATGTAGGCACGGGTTGTTGCCGAACCAGTATAAAAACTCTTGTGTGTTTGTCTCCTTCTTCCCTACTCTTTTACTTTCCGCTGTGCATTTTAATTTCCACTTTTACTTTTGGTTAAGTTTCTCTTCTACTATTTATTCTCTTAACAACATAAGTAAAAGCCTTAGAAGAGTAAATTTTTAATTAGTAAAGGTTTAGGTATAATTAATTCAACCCCCCTTTTTAATTATTCTGAGGCCACTCGATCCAACAGTCCCACCCTGGAAATCAGTTCAACAAGGACCAAGGTGGATCATCCAATAGGCCTCAAAACCAAGGGCCTAGCCTCTATGAAAGAACCACCAAGTTGGAGGAGACTTTGGCTCAATTTATGCAGGTTACAATATCAAATCATAAGAGCACCGAGTCTACCATTAAAAACCTGGAGATTCAAGTGGGCCAGCTGGCCAAGAAGATAGCAGAGAATTCTTCTAGCAATTTTGGAGCAAACACTGAGAAGAATCCAAAGGAAGAATGCAAAGCTATCATGACCCGGAGCAGAAAGGCAAACCTGGTTGAGGATGAGGGAAGGAGTAGTGATGACCAAGAATTAGTGGCTGGAGAAGAAGAAAAAGAGGAAGAAGAGGATCCGTTGATGGAGAACAAAATAAATGATTATGAGAAAGAAATAAATGAAGAAAAAGAAAAGGAAAAAGAAAAAAATGAAAAAAAAAAATGAAAAAAAAGAGGGAGAAAGGAAGACAAAGAGTGAGCTTGCAAGAGAAAAGAAGAAAGAAGTTGTCTCTTGTACTGGGAAGGAAGCACTATACCCTCTGGTGCCATCAATGAAAGACAAGAAGCGACATCTGGCTCGTTTCCTTGGCATCTTCAAGAAATTGGAGATAACCATTCCTTTTGGAGAAGCCCTATAGCAAATGCCACTCTATTCAATGTTTTTGAAAAATCTGCTGACCAGAAAGAGCAAATACATCCACAGTGATAACATTGTGGTGGAATGGAACTGTAGTGCGGTGATTCAAAAAATCCTTCCACCTAAGCATAAGGATCCTGGGAGTGTTACTATTCCCTGCTCTATTGGTCCGGTGTTAGTTGGTAAAGCTCTCATTGATTTGGGGGTCAGTATAAATTTGATGCATCTTTCCATGTGCAGGAGAATTGGAGAGTTTGAGATTATGCCAACTAGAATGACACTACAACATGCAGATCGGTCTATAACAAGGCCGTATGGTGTGATTGAAGATGTTCTGGTTAAGGTGAAGCAGTTTACTTTCCCTGCAAATTTTTTTGTGATGGATATTGAAGAGGACGCTGAAATCCCCTTGATTTTGGGTTGTCCCTTCATGTTAACCGCCGGTTGTGTGGTGGATAAGGGAAAAGGTAAATTGGAAATGGGCATAGATGATCAGAAGATCAAGTTTGATCTGTTTGATGCAGAAAAGCACTTACTTAACCGGAGTGTCTGTTTAAAGGTTAAGGAACTTAAGAATGAGATGGTTCTGATGGCCAGAGCCAAGCTTGCTCCAAATCCATGAGGTAATATGTGTCAAGCTAATGATGTTAAAAGAGCGCTTACTAGGAGGCAACCCAACTCTTTTTATTTTCATTAATTATTGCATATAGTAAGGACTAACTTATTTGTGATTGCTTGAGTAAGTCATCAGCATGTTAGTTTTGAAAATGGGGTTGTCAAAGCTTCTTTGAAGTTATGGATGAAAAATAACTTAGAAAATTTTTCAGTCATCCACTCGCTCAGCGCGTCCTGTGCGTTAAGCAAATCATCATGCATGCGCTGAGTGAGTCTCAGCTCGCGCTAAGCGCATCAACCCCTACCCATTGGCTGATGGGGTCTTGCTAAGCGAGCTCTTGTGCTAAGACCAAAAACCTCTCTAGAATTACATTTAATGGAATTGGGCTAAGTGAGTCATCTCACTAAGCGCACAGCATTGTCTCACTAAGCGCAACCCTGCGCTAAGCGTAATTCCCCCTCTGTCTGGACCTTCATGTGAATTGGGTCTAGCGGGTCAACCCGCTAAGCCCAAATCCCTCTCGGGTTTGGAATTGTGCTAAGCGAGATGGTCTCGCTAAGCGTGACCCACTACTGCATCAGGAAGCATTTAATTTGCTAAGCGGGCACCTGTCCCGCTAAGCAAAAGTTGCAGACCAATCAAAGCTGCAGATCTCGCTAAGCGTGCACCCTTCGCGCTGAACCCAAATCCTTCTCGGGTTTTCTAATTTTTGAATTTGGCTAAGCGAGATGTCCCGCTAAGCACATGAATTTAAAATCTAAAAATTCAAATATCACTGAGTGCTTGCATAGCGAGTCACTTGTGCTAAGCGAGACAGTCAAAACTGCCAAAAATAAACATTACTGCCTTAGGCAGATTCTTTTGTGAACAATTTAAAAATATCCCTCATACTCATCATTGGCATTCCTGCACTGCACTTCCCTTGCAACTCTACTTCTTTGCTTCCTTCTTTGCTTAACACTCTCATCAATCCAAGTAAGTATCTTGTACCTTGCTTTTTAATTTTCGTTTTTTAACCTTAGGATAGAAGCCATGTTAGTTGCTCTTAAAGTTTCGATTTTGTGATTGATGTTGTTGTTGTTTGCTTAGTTGTTAGATTGTATGCTGTTAGGGGTTTCGTTTCGCACAGAATGTAGGTTATATTGCTTTGATTTGATTAGGTTTTGAGGCCTAATAGTGGCTTGTAGTTAGGCGCTGCAAAGCCCCAATTTTTTCTGGAATTTTTTATGTACTCGCTAAGCGAGTATGCTCGCTAAGCAAGTTCATCATTTTTGGATGAATTTCTGGGTTTTCTGATTAACTCGCTAAGCCGGCCCTGTCCCGCTAAGCCGGCCCTGTCCCGCTAAGCGTGTTCATCGTTTTTGTTTGAGTAATTGAATTTCTATATGAACTCGCTAAGCCACTGCACTTAGGCTTAGCGAGCATTTAAATTTCCAGATTTTGTTTGTGTTCGAATGAACTTGCTAAGCCGGCGTTCCGCGCTTAGCGAGTTGTGTTGCTTGGATCAAATCTAAGAGGCTTTTGGTCTTTTGTTGGTGGCTAAGCAAGTCAGTCTTGCCAAGCCACCATGCCTCTGTAGCTTGAATAAGCCTGGGCTGAGCGAGTCAGCCTCGCTAAGCCCAAGGCAATTTAGTTTTCTGAGTTTTTGTTCATGCGCTAAGCGAGTCTGTCTCGCTAAGTGCAAATTCTTCTCTATTTTGGAATTGGTCTTAGCGAGCTTGCTCGCTAAGCCAATTATGTTCCAGCGGTCAAGTTTGGCTAAGCGCCTGCTGGCACTAAGCCTGTATAGTGTGTCACGCAAAGCGAGTTAGTCTCGCTAAGCGCAATTAGCTCTCTGTTAGAGAATAAGGCTTAGCGAGTCATGCTCGCTTAGCCATTGTGATGTTTCAGCTAAGTGAGTGAGTCTCGCTTAGCCAAAGTCTTTGTTTTTGTGTTGTCGCGCTAAGCGCGCCCTGCGTGCTAAGCGTATCTTGTTATTTTCATAAGGCACGCTAAGAGAGTCTATCTCGCTAAGCGCTTAGTCAGTTTTTATTTTTTATTTTTTTTATTTCAATTTGAAATAAAACCTGTCTAACTTGATTCATGTGGTTCTTTTTTATGCAAATGGCCTCCAGGAAGAGGAAGTCCACTACCTCCCGGCCCCAGGAGCCCTACGACACCACTCACTTTATCTCTGAGGCTGCATGGGAAAGGTATTCACAGAACGTTCACCCCGGAATATCCTTCCGGAGAGGAATGTTATTCTTTATGTCACTGAATATGATGAGTTCCGTCAGGAGCTCGAGAGGAGGTGCTGGCATAAATCCTTGACCAAGTAGATGGATGGGCACACAGATGCGACCCTGATCAAGGAATTTTATGTAAACCTGTATGATCCTGAAGACAAATCCCCCAAGCAGGTCAGAGTGCGGGGGAAGATGATCAAATTTGATACCGCCTCTCTTAATGCTTTTTTGGAGACACCACCAGTTCTGGAGCTAGGGGAGCAATATACTACATATACCAGGTTCTACAGCACTCGCATAGACCCTCAAGAGCTGGCCGCCAGACTCTGCATCCCAGGGAAGGGATTTATACTTAATGCAGAGGGCGCACCCTGGAAGCTCTTGAGGAAGGATTTGACTACATTGGCACAGACCTGGAGCATCCTATCATATTCTAACCTCACCCCACCTCTCACACGTCCGATTTGAATATGGACAGGGCGAGGTTAGTTTATGGACTTGTTATGAGGATGGACATGGATGTGGGCTCACTCACATCAGGCCAGATCTTACAAATGGCTCAGTCCAACTCCTCCAGGCTCGGATTCCCTGCACTTATCACAGCCTTGTGCATGGCCTGAGGAGTAGTTCCATACTCATTGACCTTCGAGTCCCTGAGCCCTGCCATTAATTTGGCATACATCAGGAAGAATTATTAGAACCCGGATGATCCCACGATCACTTTTCCGGGGACCCGCAAAGCTAGGGCTCGGGGACCATCGGACGCTTCTGCCCCTTCTTCTTCTACTCCTTCTTCAGCTCCACCACCACCAGCTCCAACTCCCATTCCTGCTCCAACATTAGTTCCAGCACCTCCATGCATAGCGCAGACGTTCTAGTGCTGATGCTACAGAGCCTCCATGCATAGCGCAGACGTTCTAGTGCCGATGCTATAGAGCCTCCACCATGGCTTATGCCTGGTGATGCAGAGTATCCATGATTTGGCTCAACATCGGCCCATCATCAGCATGGAGGATTTTATGGCCTAGGTGACCTGGCCAGGAGTCCAGCCTTCTCCTTTGGGGGGAGGTGAGGCTACACCAAAGGTCTCACCTACTGCCACACTGCTTGTAGAGGTCTCTAAGGATGAGGATGGCGCTGCAGACACGGATTATGCAGCTGATATGGCAGCAGCGCAGAGCACCAGGGATCCCTGACCCATAGCAGCACAGGAGACATCTCAGTCAGCTCAGGATACTCCTTCCTCACCTCGGGATGATTAGATACCGGCGCAAGATGAGTAATGATAGCACTATCATTTATTTTCCCGCTGTAGATACAATTTTATGTTTTAGTTTCAGTTTTTATGTTTCAGTTTATCTATTTAGCAAATTTTACAGTTTTTTGAACAGTTTATAGTTTTGATTTGATTATGCAGTGGTTTGCTTTGGTGTGAAAATTCTGTGTTTGTGAATGATTTGAATTGACCAATGGCATGAATTGAGTGAATTGCGATGATTAGATCACGTGCTTTGAATGAGTATGCAGTAATTAGAAGAGAAAGAACATGAATTAGGGATGTGAGTGAAAATGTTAGCTTGTTCGACAGGTAAGTTATGAAGGTAATCATTAGCCACAACCTGGTGAGTTGTGTGAACCTTAATTGTGAGAGAATGACTAGCATTGGGTACCGATTTTTGCATGAATCTCTGAATACTAAATGAATGCATGAATTTGGAAATGATGAAGGCCATGATTGATTGAAATAGCCACTCAGCCTAATAGCTTACCTTGTTCATGAATGAATTATCCCTTGCACCCACGTTGAGCTTAAATTTGATTAATTGAATTGAACCTGAGCCTATTGAATTGTAATCTCCATCTACCTTTTCTTAGGTTGTAGGAGAGCATCATGGTTCAAAGCAAATTTGTCCCAAATTTGGGGGAGGATGTCGGGTGACAGTAATTGTGGTAAGACAAATAACAGCCACACAAAAATATCAAAAAGCAGTAATAAAAAAAAAGAGAAAAGAGAAATTTCAAGAATAAAAGTATGTGTGTGTTGTTACTCAAGCTAAGTGCCTTACATGTATGTGGCAAGTCAATAGAAGTTGGAATAAAAAGAAAAAGAGTTGATCTAAGGATGAATGCTCTCCTAGAACCTAAGCTTTTGCATCCTAGAAAAACCATGAATTGTTTGCAGCCCAGCCTTATTACAAGCCAAGAAAGTCCTTCGGATTCAATTTATGTGTTTGTGATTGTATGTCATGAGATGAAATGCAAAAGTTGAGACTTGTGTTGATTGTTGACTGAAGAATTGCCTTAAACACTTGTGTTTATGAGTGAAATTCTGCATATCTTTATTTCACTTGTGTTGCTTAATAACCATGTTCATATCTTTGAAATTCTGCATATCTTTATGAAAAGTTGTTGGTTGAAAGCATTGCTTGCCACTTGTGTTCATGTGATTGAATGCGTTGGAACAAGCACAATTTTGAATAATCACTGTGATTTTGTCACTTGAGGACAAGTGAATTGTTCTTTCTTTTCTTGAGGACAAGCAAAACTGTAAATTTGAAAGAGTTTGTTAGTCGTCATTTTCTTTTTGTTGGTTTGTACATATTTTTATGTTTAGTTTAATTTCACTCGGTAGATATTCCCAATATTGTAAATTAATGTGGTTCAACTTCAGTTTCAGGCTAAAGGATGAAGAAGAAGAAGGTTGAAGCAGTTGGTGTCTCGCTAAGTGAGGCATATGCACTTAGCGAGTAACATCTGCTAAGCGAGGCACTCAGCTCGCTTAGCGAGTAAGGAGAATCTGGAAGAGAATCTATCACTCATGCACGCCATCAGCTCGCTCAGCGAGTCATTTGTCTCTTCTCGCGCTCAGCGCGCCTAGCTCGCTAAACGAGAATTCACTAACTCGCGCTTAGTGAGAAAATGGTTCTAAGCGAGCCTTCAGGATCAAAAAGCCCTTAAAAGACTGAAGTTGGAGAAAAATATGGAGTCTCTGAGAGAGTTCTCTTGGAAGAGAGACGTAACAGAGCCGAAAAACAGAGCAAGAGAGAAAAGCTTGAACGAAAGGCCTCAGCTTTCAAGAGGATTTTAGGTTTAGGAGTGATTGTTAGGTTGTTAGAGGTGGAGGAGACATCCCCACCACTTTGTAATCTTAATTTTCCTTCAAAAACCTCATCTTGGTGTTGAAAGGTGCTAACTTGCAATGGAAGGCTAAATCTCTTGTTGGGGATTTCTGCCGAGCTTTGATGTAAAACTTTTCACTATCTATTTAAAGTTGTTTTTATGTGTTCATTGCTTCTATTTGTATTTAATTCTTGCATGCTTGTGACTTGATCACCCATTTGTGTGTAAAGTTAGGATTTTTAGTATTGGGAAGTGCTTTAAATCCTTAGAACTTGATAGAGCAGGCTAGAGAACTGTATGTCTGGACACAGAGTGTAGGGATTTAGTTTATAATATGTGGTAATCTTAATGCAATTTGTTTAGACTAGGTTTGACAAGGAATCTAGAAAGAAGTTTAAATAGAATTAGACTCATTCACTAGAGGGATCTTAGTTTGAGTAGTCATTTTCGGCATAGAACACAGAAACAACCTTAAATAGAGAAAAACACTTAATTACATCATTTTATTCAGTAGAAAGACCCAACGTTTTAATCATTTGTTTATCTCTCACATTTAGATAGTTAATTTTGTAGTTAAATTAGAACTATAGACACAACTTCTTTTTATATTTATTGGCTTTATACAAATGTTTACCTACTGAATGAATGCTCTCTGAATGAAACAAGTTCCCTATGATTCGATACTCGGTTCTTGCCATTTTATATTACTTGTGCGACTCAGTGCACTTGTCGATTAGCATTGCTGACCAATGGAACAAGTTTTCAACAGTGAAACAAGAGGTACCCACTGTTCTTCCACCATAACATTCATCTTGCCTTTGTCAGCCTTAGCTTTCTCAACTACTTCTTTCTCAGCCTGTGTCTTTTTGACGGATTGGTAATCAATCTTGGGCATAATTCCTAAAATGAGACAAACAGTGTTAGAACTCAACAAAGAAAGCAAACAAAAATAACAAAGAAAATACTCATAATCCCATTTAGCAGTCGGAGTTTTGGAGAAAGTCATGTCCACTAGGGTCTTGCAAAGAAGAGTCCTAGTCGGAAGGATACATGTACACCACAAGTTTTGTGATATCCTTATAGGGGGGAAGAAGTCCAATAAAAAGGGAAACAAAGTCTCGCCTTGCCGAAAGTAATTTGGCATAAACTCGGCCCTATGACAAACTCAGAAGAAGTGACCCTTGAAATTTTTGTAGGAGGTGGTATAGGGACCAATGATAGCCCTACCAAGAATGTCGATAAGGGAGACCTACCCACCCTTATTATTTTCCTTCACATTGTAGTGATGAAGGAATTTCAGGGCAATTAGAGTAATAAAGAACTCGTCACATAAAACCCTAAAGGCACATATGGTCGCCCAGGCATTCAAATGCAACTAGGGATGGGGTGACATTCAACTTTCAAAGCACATTTATCTCAAACTTGCCAAAGGGGATAATGAGGTGGAGGTTTGAAAAAAGAGAGGAATACATATACATGAAGTGTGTCTTGGCCGAGTAGGAACACATGAAGATGTGTTCACTCTTAAGACAAGAATCGATGATCATCACATTTGGACCATCAATGAGACGAAACTTGACTTCTTCTAAGAAGTTGGTAATCGACTCATAAGTCAAAAAGCTAGTAGAGTAGCTTCTGACTTCATTATAAACCTAGGAGTAACCAAAAAGAGTTATAGGAGGGTACTTCTTTTTCGCTTTCTTAGGTTTTTTTGGGAAAAAGCGAAGAAGGATAGATAACTAGACAAGGGGGTATGACATGCACAGTAGTAGTCTTCGAGTCCAAGTTAATGACATTTGTGGGGGGAATCGGCAAAGGTGACTCGGCCTCGTCCACCCTTATGTTGGGACGGGTGGTGGCAACAACGTCAGCAATAGCAATGATGCCACCAACCACAACACTAGACCCTTGGTCATCGGTAGCATCAAAGCCACCATGATGGTGAGAAGGGTCATCATTTGAACTTTCACCAATGAGGCAAGACAACATCTTGCCCTCAACGGAGAGCACAAAACCCTCCCTAGAGAAGACATTATGAAAAAGGGAGAAGGGTCTAAAGAAAAAGACATGACCGGAGAATATGATTTTTGACCAGAAAAAGAAAGCATATAAGCAAAAGAATGAAAGAAGAAGAGTTATCTCGCCTTTTTATAGTCTTTTGGAAGCTTTTGGTGGCCGAGAAAATGCATTCATTCTGACCGTTAGATCTTTCCCTGAAGGTCACAAATCAATGGCTAGGAAAGGTGCGACCTTTGGCTATTCCAACGATGTTTTGAAATTTAAAGGACTTAATCATTACACCTTTTCCAAAAATGCACAACAACATTAAATGCATCTGAACAGACATAACAATTGATAAGATGTCGCTTTGAATTTTTAACCATTCAGACTCGACACTAACTATATAATTCCCGTTTTGACTAAGTTAAAACCTTAGCTAAAGAGGACACCTCTCAAACTTGACTACAACCAGACCGATAAGTATCACTCGAACTCGGCTGGTAGATAGCAAAGTTAGAGTTGAGTGCTTAAGATTATTGTTTTTATTAAGCTCCTACAACCAGTTTCAGAGATTGGGGGACTTATGTACTACTCAGACTCGACAGACCTTCGTACTCGGTGGCCGATCAAGTAGGCTATTGGATATAGAGAATCTGACAAACATAATTAGGTAAGGGGGGAACTTCTTTTTACCCGAAAGATAGGGATATTCCTTAAAATCAAATAATATTTATTATTAGAAGAAAGATTGGATAAAATCATATATTTTCCTATTTACATTATATTAGAAGGAAAACTGAGATCTTATCATCCAATTTTACCTCTATAAAAGGGGATCACCAAGATTCAGGTAAATCAACTCTCTTCCAACCAACTTTAAGATATCTGCTCTCACTTTTATGCTGCTAACCTTAACGTCAGAGTGTCTTTGCAAGTATATCCCACCACCATACAGCAGAGGAGCACACGCAGAAACACCTTCATAAATAGATTCTATCAAACCTGGTAGAAAGAATACTATTATCCTATCTATGATATTTTTATGAAATTTAAAAGTTTTAAGGAAAAACAATGCTATTTTATCATCTAAAAATTTAAAATGCAATTGGTTGAACCAAATTAACATTAATAATTTCGAACCTTTTAATCCCTAGAGTTGTATATAAGGCAATGCTTGATTTAATATTTTATTTATTTATTTAGAAGTTATTTTAAAATTAAATTTTAAAGTAAGAGCTTTAAAAATAAAGTAAATATTTGTTTGACAGTTTTTACTTTTTGTAGCTTAAAAGTATCTTTTAGCTAAAAACTCCATTTTATTGTTTCACAAAAAATATATGATTGACCTGCTTCATTTATTCTATTCGATCTAAATTAAAAGCTCTATTTAGTTAGCATTGTATTTTGTATATTGATAATATATTAAAATTAGATGCTTTTCAATAATATATTTGGAGAACGACATAAAAGGGTGTTGAGTTTGCCAAACAACTGCGAATGAAGAGATGAAAAACAAGAGATACAAGATGAGAGGAACAGAAATGCTAGGCTATGCAAACTTTTTTTAAAAAAAAAAAAAAAAAACTATAGTTGATTTTTTCTTTGAGTTAATTTTCATTTTTTTTCTTTTGTAAAAATTAAGTTCTTTAATTTTTAAAACTTTTTTTTCTTTTTAATCCGTAGGAATCAAAGACGGTACTTAAAAGTTTACAACAATGATACACCCTACTCAACCAAATCCCCTTGGTTTTAAAACTTTCTTTAAATCTGTTTAATCTAATTTTTCCTTATAAGAAAAAAAAAATTAACGAGTGAAACACCCCCTAAATGTAGTTAATGCGTTAATCAGATTCACAAGCCATTGCAACCTACTTAGAGTATATCCGTGTAGAAAATGAAGCCCAAATAGTAATGCTATGCACCAAAATAGGAAGAAGAATCAAAGCAGCATGGCATAGCAAGCAAAGCACATCTATGCAATAGTGTTTGACTTAATCAAAGGGAAGTTATACAAATTCGGGGTGCCAAGTGTCGATGAAACATTTGGCATATTCTAAGCCAAAATTGTTCAATTAGTTCCTATATTACAGAGTAAAGTGTTAGATGAAGCAACCATACACTTTCTTGTTTTCATAGTACATACATGTAGTCATGTAAATTTTAGGTGATGAGTACTATAAGAATGTCTCTGCTCTTTGCTTTAAGATCTATGTCTTGAACTCAAATTGACAATGTCACAATGGACTAATTAGTAACAAAAAGAATACCGTGGGCGAAAACAGGGAAATGACTCCGATGTTTCAATTCTATTATTTTCTACTGTTTAATTAACATTTAGCATTTAGATAAAGACCACCACATACTTTACAAGTTAAGATTTTCAAAATAATTTTTTTATCATTATTTACATAGATAGAAATCTTGGATAATGATAAATTAATTTGGCAAGAGCACAATTCATGAATATAATTATTATTAAAAAGAATATATTCTCAGTTGAGTAAGTCATCAAATAGACCTCACGAGAATGGGCATAATCAATCCACTAAAAGATGATATGCCTAATATAAAAGTTTTAGAATCTAAATTCAATGTCTCTTCCAAATATTTTATTAACTACCAAAATATGGGATATAACTCTCTATTTAACACCCAATGAAAAAAAGATTTCGCTCCACTAAAGATAAGATCTTTCTTTAAAATATAAAATATAGTTATAATTGTTGATCACAAAATTAACCGTTAAAATTATGATAAAATAGCATAATATATTTTTCAAATATAATATACATATTTAATATTGTGAAAATTTTGAAATTTTACTTATTTTTAATAAACAATTCTAGTTACATTTTTTATTTTTTTAGAGGCAAACTTGTTTGAAATACGGTATGACACTAAATTTCTTTAAGTAAAAATTGAACCTTGATTCACTATATTACAAGAGATTAAATCTTTTAGTAAATTCAACCCATGTTGATATTGTAATTACATTTTATCTTAGAGTATAATGTCTTCATTTTAGAGTAACTAAATAAAAGAAAAAAAATAAACTTCATCAAGATGACCACAAATAGTACCCCCAATGTTTGGATTAGCTAGTATAAGAATGAAGCTTAATCAGTTACAAGTACTCTGAGTTCAAAATCTAGATGACAATTATGTTAAATACGCAAAAAAAAAAAAATGTCAATCAATCATGATAATCTTAACCGACTGGGGTACAATTGTCTCATAAAAAATACCGATTATATGTAACAAAAGAAAATGACCATAAGAAATATGGAAAATATACAGGGTAAAAAAAGACATGGTATTAAAACCATAATGTTACAATAAATAAATTCCAATAAATGCAATTAAAAGATATCGTTTTCAGCAATGGGGTGGTGGAAGTGAAGGAGATGCTGAGCGCTGAGAGCTTAAAACAATAACGGTTGGAGATTCTGACCTTTCACTTGTGTGAGCTTAGAAGCAAGACAACAACAACTTAAGGTATAGTTTGGGTGTTTCAGTTTTTTTCTTTTTGTTATCGTGATAATTTTTAAGGAGTATTTGTTGATATGATAATTAAATTTTTGTCAAAAAATTTACTTGAGTTTTTAGTAGGATTTTTTTTAATCAATTTTTTTTATTTACAATATTTAATTTGAAGATCTTATTTAAGGGGAGTGAATCCCATAAACCAACCAGATAATGTGTGGTGTTGCTTAAGGTGTTTTGGTTTTTGGCTTGCCATATCTGGTACTCCCCGCAGGCCAAGAGATCCTCAAATCTTGGCCGTCCAATCAACCACCGAACTGTGCTCAACCGAGTACACGTGCTTCCTATCATTCCTTGCCCCCTTTGCTTTTTTTTTTTTTCTTTTCTTAAAAAACCGCCCTTTTAATTACTCTATTTTATTTTTCTTCCATGCATGGAATTCTCCTCCAACTACAACACCACCAACAAGAGAGAACCAAGGAGATAAATATAGAGAGAGAGAAAAAGAGAGAGTAATGGTTAGTTCTAACTCTTCTTCTTCGGGGGCATATTCAGTAGTCTAGCAACAACAAAAAACAACAACAACCCATCTCTCAAAATTCGATTTTTTCCATCGCAAACCCGTTAATTTTGTTTGCTTGGGAAGCAGAAGTTAAAGGGTCTCTTACATCTCTTCTCTTCTCTCTTGTTATGCCTTTTTCTTTTGTGGGTCTGATCCTTTCTTTGTACTTATGGAACTGTCACATCTGAACCCTTTGATTCTCTTTCTGATCACCACCTGGGTTAAAAAGCAAGAAGCTTCGTGATCTGTTTTTCTGAACTTGATCTGAATTTGTCTCTTAGTCTCTTACCTCACCTCACCTCACCTTTCTCTCTCTCTCTCTCTCTCTACCTTCAACCGTTTGTTTGTGTGTTCATCACATGATCATGGAATGTGCATACACACAACACAGTCCTTGCGGATTTTGAGGTAAGTGTTGAAAAAAGTTTGTTTGCTGATCTTTGCTTTTGTTTTTGCTGGGGTGGGGTGGGGATTATAATAATAACAATAATAATAATAATCAATAACATTTTGGATCAGATTTCATTGTTCTCGTTATTCGTTACTCATGATGATGTCGTATCAATCAATGGAGGAGACGAGGAAGTTTGTGTGCAAGTATTGCAGCAAGAGGTTCCCTTGTGGGAAGTCTCTGGGTGGCCACATCAGGACTCACATGATGAGTGAGTATCATCATCATTCAGCTTTAGCCAATGAAGAGAGGAACAACAACAACAACAATGCTGCTAATGCTAATGCTATGTTCAAGTTTGATGGTGGGAGAAAGAGGAAGAGGGATTTGGGGTCTGAAGAAAATGGGAACAACAATTATGGTCTCAGGGAGAACCCCAAGAAGACCACGAGGTTTGTGCACTCCAATGCCACTTTGCAACTTGACAAGTTCTGCAAAGAATGTGGGAAGGGTTTTCCATCATTGAAGGCTCTTTGTGGCCACATGGCTTGTCACTCTGAGAAGGACAAGCGAAGGTTTGCTACTGAGAAGCAGAAATTGGTTATGGATAGTCAATCTGACACCGAAACTTCTTCTGCTCCAAGGAGGTCCAAGGGAATGAAGTTCAAGACCCTTAGCAACAACAACCAACCTCAATCTTCTTCTGTGTCAGAGGTTGAGCAGGAGCAAGAAGAGGTGGCTAGGTGCTTGATGATGTTGTCTAAAGATTCTAGCTACAAGGGTCGCTTTGCTTTGCTCACAGAGTCTTCTGACAACAACTCGATTGTCATTACGAAGTCACCTTCTCTTGAAACCAAGGTTACTACTATGATCAATGGTTACGGTAAGAATTCTATGTCTAGTGCTTATGTGGAGAGGAAGCTGGAGCTGGAACAGAACAAGGACTTGAAGTTTAAGTCTGCTGAAGTCGGCTATGATTCTGACAATTCAGATTCTGGGTATTTCAGATATGGTCCTAAGTCGGATGTTTCAAATGATGATGGGTTTTTCAGGAATGAGGTTAAGTCTTCGAAAGTTGGGTACTTGAATGGTTTTGATCAGGAGTATGATGTTGAATCGAGGAAGGTGCTGAGCAGGGGAAGAAGCAGGAGCAGTGAATTTAACGAATTTGTTTTGGAGGATTGGGAGAATTATGATAGAGAGGATGGTGTGGCTGCAAGAACATTTGATTCAAAGAAATTTAAGAAGTCCAACTATGATGATTCTCTTGGTCAAAATTTAGGTGGGGTTTCTACTAGGAAGTATGAGTGCTTGACTAATGAAATGTACAATGGTTGTTCTGATGATTCTGCTTATGAGAGTGATGAGAACAGCACTGACACTGATTCTTATCCTGCTCCAAAGGCTCACAGCAACAGGAACAACCTCAGTGTCCAGAAGGGGAAGAAGAAGAAGAAATTGAAGTCAAAGAAAAGCAAGGCACATGAGTGTCCAATTTGCAACAAGATTTTCAGGTCAGGCCAAGCCTTGGGGGGTCACAAAAGGTCCCATTTTGTTGGAGGTTCTGAGGAAAACACACTTGTGATAAGGCCAAGTGCTCCTCCTGCTGCTGTTCCTTGCCTCATTGATCTCAATCTACCAGCACCGGTTGATGAATAGGGAGAAAGAAATGTTGGTGCCAAAATCCTGGTTTTTTTTTTTTTTGCATCATTTTGAAGCATCTTCTGTTGAGGTAGCTGAATGTCTCTGGAGTTCTGAAAATGTCTTGTCTTTATCCCCATATGATGAAAGCAATGACAATGTACAGACAAGTGGGTAATTGGTTTTTGTTCCTAAGGCCTTAGATCCATTATTTGGTAGGGGTAGTCTTTCTTTTTCATGTTTATGGGATATAAGAACTTACTAGTTTCTCCATTGAATTTTTTCTTTACTTCCTTTATCAAGTACAACTATATATTCCTGGAATTATGTTCTTTTCATGCAAATGTTAACTTCAACCCTTCTCTGGTTCAATGAATTTTTTGTCTTTTAATGTGGGGGTCTTCCAATTTTTCATCTTCCTATGGAAATGTAGGTAGCATGGGTCTACTAATAACCATGTACTAAAACGAAAGTAATAGTAACTCAATTTTTTGAAGCCAGGGTCTAGTTCTTGGTTCCTATTTACAAATTGCAATCTGTGACTTGTCTTTTCGGAGGCATGGTTGTGTAGCAAGGATCCTAGTTTCTCTCTCCAACTGTGACTAAAACTTGCTTTTTATTTATGTGTTGTTCTTAAGAAAGATCAGGGGACCAACACCTTTAATGCTATGAAAGTGGTTGAAAACTAAAAATTGTACTTGGACGTGGGAGAACCATTACCAAGGTTGAAAAATGGTAATGGTTTTCTAATTTTCTTAAAAGTTAAATAAACAATTTTATTTTTAAACTTGGCTAAAGCACAGGAATGTCTCGTGCCAAAGTTGTTCCTTTAACATAGAACTTAGCACTATGGTCAATCCGTTATGCCCGTGATATGTGCATCATTTTGAAAGGTGTAAGTCGTAAGAGGAGGCTCCCTAGTTCCCTCACCATTTTATTTTTTTTGGTTAAACTAGTCCTATTCCTTAGCCATTGAAAAAGATCAAGTGGTTGTTGGATCATTCTTTAGGTTAAAGATTTGACCAAGGGATAATTACTTTGTAGAACTAAGAGGAAGTAAAACAAACTTCTTTATCGTTCAAGATAAAAAAATTTGTGGGTTGAGGTGGTTGTAAGGTCGCCTACTAGTTAAGGTAATAAAGCTTATAATTGATCCATGTACACCTTTCTAACACATACTATCTTTATAGCATGAGAATTTGTACACCTTTTTCGTCATGCCGGTTCCTTTATATTTTGTTGCCTATGTTTTTCAATTTGTTTTAGTCCTTGGGGGCGTAGTAAGAGAGGACCACTTGTATTTTACTAGCTCTTGGTAATGGTCACATGTGGGGCTCAATCAGGTAGAATCCATAGGCACTCAAGAAGAATCAAACCCGTCTGTATATCAACAGAATTATATGCTCGTATGGGATGTGGAATCATTGCGGGGGAATGAACCACACACAAGGGGTGCCTTAATTTGTGCAAATAGATTGATGAGTGATTTAAGAGTCGGCTAGAAATTTTTATCCTCTTTCCCCTCAATTGAGAGATACAACCAAATGATGAATCAATAAATAAATTTGCATTAAGTTTTCATCCGAGTACATTTTTGGGGTCATATAAACATTTGTCTGCTTTTTACATATAATTAATAAGGTTTTTTTTTTATAAAAAAATCACATGTATCTTTCATGAAAAATAATTATCCTCGAATCAGATAAAACTATCATGAGAAATAAAGTTTTTCCTTTACAAATTTATTAAGTCGCACTCTCAAAACTTGAATTTGATACTATTGATTAAGTTGAAATAATTCAGTACCAATTGATTCACTCGTTTAATATTAGTATAGTGTTGTTTGAGATGTAAAGCAAGAAAAACGAAAATAAAAGGGATAGTAGATGTCATCACATGTTGCTTTGTGAAATTGGAACTGAAAAATCACCACTGCTTAATTCAACAATGTAGGTCATCAGTGACTCAGAGTCATCATGCTTAGTGAACAAGGACAAGTGTTGTCTCTATTACTCACAAAAGTAAATGCTAAACAGGCAACTTTTCTGACTTAGTTCTTGTTAAGACAAAAATGTGCATAGTAAAGGTTGAGATTGCTCTGGCCGGCCTCTTCACAAATCACAATTCACAAAGCCATTTTGCTTTTTGTCAATTAATTGACTCATGTTATCAACAGTGTAGCATGTATTTGGGGATCACAACAACTGATTCTCCCTCTTATTGGAACATTTTTCAGTGCTGAGTGGAGCATGTGTGAGTACCCCATTTGTAGAAAAAAGGCATTATCTCAAATTCTCAATGTTAGTGTCTCTTGGAAGAAAAAAGTCACACGGGATATTCTTGCTTTTCAGGATGCAGATAAGGTGTAAGTTTACAAGGAATATGTGTGTGTGTTTCCATTTTTATTATTTGTCTTTCATTTTCACTGTCAACTTTTTCCAACAATCTGCGGTCTCTATGTTAATTGTGGAAGGGAGAATATTGTCCTTTGTGATATGAAACAGCGTGCTCACTGGTTTCTGAATAATGCACCTTTAACAGTTTCAGAATTAGGTGTGTATATTACATTATTGAGATAGCAGAAAAAAGGTTTAAAGAAATTATTTAATAAAAGAACAACTATCATTTTGTTT
This sequence comes from Glycine soja, assembly GCF_004193775.1. NCBI lineage: Eukaryota > Viridiplantae > Streptophyta > Magnoliopsida > Fabales > Fabaceae > Glycine > Glycine soja. The sequence goes on along the minus strand of NC_041002.1, from coordinate 7,443,118 downwards.
AACTTTTAATCTTTTATGTTACTTTATGATCTTAGTCTATCATCTGTTTATGATCTGACCAATTTAAAAGTTTAAATACATGTCATATAAAAATTGGTCAAAAGCATGAATTAAATAGTGGTCTAAAATCAGGTAATAATTTCTTATCAAAAAGTGATGAAATTTAGATTTTTTTTTATTCAAGCCAAAACAAAATATTATAAGTTTGTAATAAAAAAATGTTAGACATATTTTAAATAAGAAAAAAATTAAATAAAAGTCATTTTTCTTTTTGAATACCGAATTTATTTCTTACTGGATCAACATTGAATTGTTAAATAATTTCTCTCTCAATGTTTACAACTAAAACATTTTTAAGAAAGGCATATTTTAATTAGCTGTGTAGCAAGTCTTGACAATTTGCATTGTAGGAAAGCTCGATTTATTGATGCTGCAAGTATATACTTTGATCGGGGATTACTACACACACACTGAGAATTGTTTTTCTTTAGAAGAAATATTCAAAGGTTTTCAACCATGAATAAAAAATAATTTGAGCTAAAGTTGATCAGGATAGGAGATATTAGTTAGTTCCAAAAGAATGGGTTTGAGTAGTTGGTCTTCATCAAAATTTTATTAATAAGATCATGTTTATTTATATTCTCCTTTTTTTAATGATAACAAATTAATTCGAGAAAATAAATAAACAAACTAGTTATATTGATTCATTTTTTCTCAGCATTGGTTTTAACTTAAACTAAACCATTGAATATATATATATATATATATATATATATATATATATATATATATATATATATATATATATATATATATATATATATATAAAAAAGGAAGTTTAGTTCAATTGATTGAATATAAACTTCTTAAATCTTGATAAACATTTTTTGGTAGTCATTGTATATTAGGTTTCGTTCGTATGTTTAGGATATTATAGTTCATTTCATAAATAAATTGGAAGTTTTACTTTATTTGTTTGATAAAAGACTTTGTAGATTTTTAGAGTTTTTCTTATTACAAAATTGTGCATTTTTTATGATGGCTATTGTATTCTTATATTTTTATTAAGGAGTTTTTTTTTAAAAAAAAGTATTATATATACATCAATTGATGATTTAAATTGAACCAACCCATACCCATTTATAATGAGGTTGGTTTGATTTGGATTGGAAGAAAAAAATCACAAACCCAAACCATTCAATTTTTTTTTAATTTTATAACATTTTCCTAAACTTGCTTTTTTTTATACATTACTAAACTTGATTTAAACCAACCTAGACTCACCCTATCTAAATGTATGCTCCCTTGACTTCCTTGTCTCTTAAAACTTATAAATTTGTTGTATCTTGGTCAATTTATATTCGTGGTAATCTTGCATCACAGCACTCTAGTGCCTTTATTAATAAGCTGCAACTGTTTTTTGACAGGATTAATAAGCTACAACTATGCACGTAATTTTCTAGAATCATAAGAATATTAAATCCAGGGAAGGGGTTAGAGAAATTGAAAAAGAAAAAGAAAAAAAAAAAGAGAGAGGAAAGAAACAGACATGACACAAGTCAAAGGCATTGAAATGAATTAAAAAATAGGAATACGGATAGACACGAAATGCACTTCATGCACAGTGCTACAAAGGAAGAGTTGAGGAAAATTAATTAAAAAAAAAAAGAAACAAGAAAAATTTAAAAGTTGAATTAATTTTTTAATATATGAAGGTAAGTATATGATACATAAAAGAGTATCATAAAAATAAATGATACATAAAAGAGTTGTAAAGAGTTTCTAGAGAAATGAAAAAAAAAATATTTTGAATAAAACAATTAAAAGTTGATACGGTATAATATTTTGAGACCCATATAAGTAATAATTTTTTTTATTTCTTTTTTTGTTTGGGGGAGGGGGGGGGGGGTGGACTACTCAAAAAATTTACTTAAAGGAGGAATATTAATTACTAATTAGTGCATTTTTTAATTAGCATTGTTATATTTATATTTATGAAATGAAATGGATTTTACTTTTTATTTAATGAGTTTTACTTGTAATTTCATAAATTATAGTCACACTTTTAACTAACAATAATATTAAAAAATATGTAATTCCAGCTAAAAAATGGAAATGGGAAGAAGCTCATGGCAGGGAGAAAAGGAAATTCCTATGAGCTTATGTGATTGTGACAATGGCCAGTAATGTATTTTCAGCTAGAAAGGGAGGCACCCAATGGAGTTTTCTTTTGACCTAACCGTATGCAACGGCAAGCATGTGGGCCTTTAAGAGATCCATTCAAAGGTGGGCTCACAAAATGGTGAAATTGTTAAAGGACGAGTAAAGGAGATGGATGAATTTGGAAGCCAAGTAGATGGTACCACCCTATTCATCGGGAAGCATCTCTTTGATATGACAAGTCCCCTACTTCCATTTTTGACTGTCTTTCATTCACAATGAAGACAAGAGAAGATCTTGAAAAGAGACAAAGGATCGTAATTCTACTCAGACTTTATCATAATTTGCACAAAATTATAGGGTAAATATTCGTTCAATAAAAAAGAATATAAAAATATATAATTATTTAATTAAAAAATCTAATATGTATATAACTATACACTAATTTAATTAGTGTCAATGTATTAATTTTTTTGGCGAATTTTGGAGAGTATCAACACATAACACTAAAAGAAAGAACTTTAAATTAAAAAAAAAAATGTTTCGAGAAGATCAAAGTGGGTTCGATGTATAAAAAATTGAAATGAAAAATAAAAAGGTTTCCAAAAGAGAGTGCCGAGGAATTATCAACATTTCTAAAACAACAAAATAGATTCAGAGAATAAAGGAATTCAAATTAAAAGGAATAGAGGGAATAAGCTAGATTTAGGGAAGAATTAGGGGTTTGACGAAACGAGGGTTGTTTTAAAATAAAAAAATAAAAAAGGAAGGGTAATTAGGTAGTTTAAATATCAAAAAGGAGAAAGAGTGAGTTTTTAGTAAATTGGTAGGTGTAAATAGAAAGGCTTTTGAGTTTTAATATAAGACTGAGGATTATTCTTCATGAACCATTTAATTTTCTTCTCCAACAATTGAGGTGAAGTTTCCAAACTACCCTTCAGTTAAAACTCAAATATACTCATCCCTCCTCGCACACCATTCACTGTTGGCCTCCTTTCCTGTTGCGTCGTGAGTCTCTCCCCTCCATATTGATCTTCACCATTCTATGGTTGCCTCTGGAAAGTTCATTTCAAAGTTTTCAACTATATGCAAAATCATCCCATGATTCATAACCGGTTACAGATTTTAATGTGTGCAATTATTCTATCAAGAAATCAAGCCATATCCTAGTGTTGGAGTTTGGTTGTATACATATACGTAGTCTTAGTGATGATGATTTACTGTTTTCAAATTCAAATGGTCAACTACATGATTATAGATAGTCCAAAAAGTATTGCGTTTTCTAGTCCTTCATAATACACACACAAATATTATTGTATTTATCAGAAAAGGAAGACAAAACCAGTACAAGATGTACCAAGTTCTGCAATCACTAGTACAAGATGGACCTTCAAAAATATTATTTCTAAACTAATGTAAATTGTTTGATGTTTAGGTTTTTATTCTTCGGTATAAAATGCCAAATGTAAAAAATAAATATCATGGTTTCCCTCTATTTCGGCCTCTAACGGATGGGTAACATATATATCTCTTAGTGGTGAAGTTTATTTTGTGTGTGTGTCGAAAGAGAGATAGAGTATAATCCCTTGTCACACACCAATCACAACGGAAGGAGGAACTTAGTCAACAACTAAGGCAAGTGAACGGTGTAACAAGAAAAGGAAAAAAAAAAAGAAGAAACAAAGAAGTAAAAAAGATAAAGTTAGAATTTTTTAAAATATACTGCATGTAGAAAAAAAATTGAATGGAATAATAACCCTAAGACTCAACTTATTTGAAGAGTAGTCAAAATCGGCCCAGCCCAATGAGGTGGATTGTGAAAATGGTGGCCTAAAATGAGACATTTATAATTTTTTCTATTTGAAAATAGGGACATTTAATTTTTTTTATTTTGAATATTTTATAATTTTAATCTAATTCTATATTTTGTCAATGTTTTATTTCTTTTAGTTTAACTTAATTGAACCCAAGACCTAACTTATTTAAGGCACCATCAATAATGATTTAATTAATTAAATTGTAATAAATAAAAGAAATAAAACATATGTAAAATTAATGATTGGACTAAAATTATAAATTTTTTAAAATAGGAAGACAAATAGCTCTATTTCAAATAGGGGTTTGACATTGTGAATTTTTTAAAATATGAGGATTAGTTTATTACTAAATTTTCTTTTTATTCCTAATTAATTATGAGGTTCATTAATAATATAAACTCATTTCATACTAAAGTGACTGTATTCATTAAGTTAATGATATGCACATTAGTTAAATTTAAAAAATAATCATCATTTAAATCATTTAATATTTTAGGTAATATTTAAATAAAATAAAAATTTATGATAAATTAATCAATCTAATTATTTTTTTATTGATATTAACAAATTATGTAATTGATTCTTTTATATATATATATATATATATATATATATATATATATATATATATACCCAAAGTAGTATTATGTTCTTGAAAATGAGAACTTATAACATGCACGTCAAGACAAATTAAATAATAATTGAATTGTTTAAAGATACTTTGCGGTTGAATTAACCAATAATTCAAATTATATAATCCAAATATACTATAATGGTGAGGGGACAAGCGGTAAAAGAGAATAAAAAAAGAGGGAAAAGCATGGAAATGAAAAAATAAAAAAGAAGGGTGAAATCTGAAAAGGAAAGGAGTGGAAAGTGGAAGAAAGTGAAAGGTGGGAGTGAGTGGCATAAAGTAACGTGGGCTGCCGACTCCCAAGCAATATCGAATTCCACGCAACTGATTGCGCTCCAGCATCCCCTATTTACCGTTGCCCTATCTTTTTCAAAGCCACGTAACATAAGAACCATGAATATGTAAGCACGCAAAATGCACACCACAGACTTATAATAAATGGCTCAGCAAACCCTCTCGAAAATTAAAATTTGATAAGAAAATGATGTCAAATCTGAGCATAATGATAAAACAAAAGTTGTGTTTAAGTGGACAAAATGTATACTTCTACATAGATTATAAATAATGGACATGAAAGAAAGTGTACTAGGAATTTAGGTTTCAAATAAATTGTACAATCCTGAAGGAGAATTTAGCAATCTAAATTGGTTAGTATACATTATGCACGGTGGCTACTCCTTATATGATAATCTAAACTGTATAAATACATATATAATAATATATAACTATCACAAAATGAATGATATATATAACTCAGCTCAACTGCTCAAGGTCAAAATATGACCCAAGGTAGATAATTACCTGCTACTGAGGTATTATATGGTACCCATGCATGAATACTAGATTCGCTTCTCGAGACAATAGATGGCTAAAAGGGACTTGCTGCTAAAAGAAAAAAAATTGCTGCCACTTGTGGCCTACTTGCTCAGAGTATGCAGAAAATAAAGATGCATGCATGTCCATGCATTTTCTCTGCTCCACTTCCACCTGATCATCCTGAATCACAAATCAGGACAAGGATTATTGGCCCATCAAATGCTGGTGTAGTAGAAGTAAATGGATAACCAGATATTTGGATTGGTCGATTCAAGTGCAAGCATGCATTATTGCAAGGACAAGAGTGTCAAGAACATATTATGTAACACATTTTTTATTAGATAAAATTTATAAAAACTTTCAGGAGAGAATTTTGTTAAGATATGAGACCTATTAAATTTTATAATTTCTAATAAATTTTAACCATTGAAAAAATATGTTAAAAAAAGTAATAGAAAGTGTATTTTTAATATTTCTTTTTTACAAGAATTCATGAGTCAACATGAAAAACAAATGCTTGATCAATATGATAAAATACAGACGTATGAAAACGAACAACAACATCTGGTACTCCTTTGATCATGTTTACGTGCAACCTCGTGTATTTGTTGTTTGTGTAGTCAATATAGGAAATGCAAGTAAAGGCAAAGGCATTTATGGGTTGGGTTCTACTTCCAAACCAAGTAGCTAGGCATCAAAGACATCAACACTACACGAGGCTCTATCTCGCAATCATATTGAGTAAGGTAACACTCTAGAGTCACATTTGACTCTCACACACGACTCGTTATGGGTAACATCTGACAGCAACTTGATCTGATGTAACAATCGTGCAACCTGTCAACCTGACCTCTAAAAGGGGTGTTTTGCTTTCCCTTTCACTTTTCTCTTTATGCTTCACTTGAAGCCACGGGACCTATATATCTATAAGACTATAACTTTCACCAACCGTAACAGTATACGAGTACGGTGTACCAATATAATGACTAGTTAAGCTAAATAAAATAGATGTGGTAATAATAATTGTGGAGGTGCTAAATAGCAATGGGGTTTTTCAACCACAATTTACTAGCAAGAAACCCTCGTAGATATCTCTATATATATGAGCCTACATCCTCACTTTGAGGGTGAAGTTCTATCGAGAAACAGTGCATGTTCTCTTTGAAAGTGACAGATCTAGACGACAATTTTTTTTTTTATTAAGGCTGTATATATATTTAATCAAATTGGCTTTTTAAAGACAGCAGAAGACCTAGCAAGGTTTCTTGAACTGCCGAATAAAGAGAAACAGATATATCATGCGGAACTGACTTTTCAATAAAAAAAGTCGAGAGGTTAAAGAAGATTAAGCAATTCAAGAACCGTATGAGGAAAAGATAAACAAAATAAAGTCTCTCTCTATACATATATCACTCCTTCTCTTACTCCCTATGAGCGTGTAAATTCACAAAACATACGGAGTTTAATAACTAGACACAACCAGTGTGAAAACTTGTAGGATGTGAATTACTCAAAGATCAAATATTATTGTTGATATAACTTTTAAAATAATTATTATAAAAATTAATAACGTATATTAATTCATACATAACCTATGTATCTTCTCTAACATGAATATAATCAATTATATAATTTTTGTTCTGAGTTATGTCTCTCATGGAGTCAATAAATAGTTCCAAAGCACTCTATTTTTCTTCTGGAAAAAACAAAAGGTTCGTTGTTTGTAAAGTTATAAAAGCAACGCATCTAAAAACCAGACATCTGAGGAGCAATATCTTTGGGTTGCTTAAGTTGTCTCCAGTCATACTTTAAACCTAAGATGTCTAAGTGCTGATGAAGACACCATCATTAGTCAAGATAAAGTAATGCCAGAGAAGTTCGTAGTCACTAAGAAATCAATATGCATTATGATGGTAATGATGCGGAGTGACGACCACAGGCAAGCAGACCTAAGCAAAAATGATATCGCCCGACGCATAGACTATGCTATTATTGTTTGGGAATAATCAAAAGGTTTAACTTTCATTACCGGTAGAATAAGTCAGGTCATACGAGAATGTAATCGTCAATAACAAACTTTTCCATCTACAAACTTTTTGTTCCAATGAAAGCAAAATTGAAGGATAATTTTGATTTGAGAAAATGTTTTTAGTTTTTTTTTATCTATTTTTACTTCTAATTATAAAAATGACAACTACCAAAAAATTATAAAAATGACTACAGCGAAAAATTTTATAAAAATAACACTCTCACTTTACTTCCTGTTTTCAAAAGTTTGTATAAGAAATAGTGAAAATAGAAGATAATAATCTATTAAACTACTTTTGCCGCAGAAATTATGGCGTAATCACCTAAAATTCATAAATAATTTATTGCCCTGGCTCAACATCGATCTGAGTATAATTATTAGAGTATGTATAGTTTGTATTTTTATTTTCTCTATTTTTTGTTTTCATTTTTTAAAAACTATTTTCATTTTTAAAAGATTAGAATTCGGAAAACATGTTTGATTTGACTTCTTATTTTCTGTTTTCATGAAATAAAAATACTGAAAATTTATGATATATTAATTTCTTGTCTTTTTGTATTTTTAGATTTGCTTAAAATTATATTTATTGTCACCGTAATTTCATTTTATCCGAGATGGAGTTTTTGTTCTCAGAAAATACTGAAAATGAGAATTTATTATTTTCTGGTTATTTCCTGTTTTCATTTTTACTGAAAATGTTTCCAGAAATCTAAGCAAATATATTTTCATCACCGTTTTGTGTTTTCAGTAAAAAATGAAAACAAAAAACAATCAAACCAAACATCCTCTAAGATATCTAGATTTTATCAATTCCCCTTTATTGTCAACATATATAGTACTTTTGATAGCTCTAATTCTAGATTTCATATATAGGAGTGCACAAAATATTAAGAGTTTAATTTTTATGAATGGAATCTAAGATAATTTTTTTTTATTTAATTATAAATTATCGTTTGAATTTTTTTCAAAATTTAATAATCTTATGATATATAATAAATTATGATTAAATAATTATGTAATTTTTTTACATCTGTAAATATATACTCTTTTTCTTCAATACTCTTTGATTCCCAAACTGCATTCTTGTTCTAAAACCAATATCATTGAACTCTAACCCCTTGCCATGATGAGTATCTCTATTATTATTATTATTATTATTATTATTATTATTATTATTATTATTATTATAATATATATATGTATATATATATATATATTGAAAGTACTGTTTTCCTCTCTGCAGCTCGTCTTAACAAATGATATATAGGCTATATTTTAAAGCAGTTTGTAAATATAGGCTTTAAGACTACAACTAAAATTGTAAAGTTTTATTGAAAATAAATTACATTTATTATAATAGAAATAACATTTTGTTATTGGATGCCTTATAAAATATTTATATACATTATTGGTGCATAATATATTTCAGCCTATCAAAAAAACATTATCGGTGCATATAATATTTATTTAGAGAAATATAATAAATATTTTTTATAAAATCATTTCACTTTTAATTACATAGATAGAGAGTATTTTAAATGAGAACACTTCTCATTATAAAAAATGAGAATAACAAATGTAAACTGTGAAGTTATATTTAAATGGTCAAATTTTAAAAATGCATGATTTTTTAAGTAGTATGACCAAGATTTATTGTTAGTTCTCACATTTTTAAAATGAAAATTAGTCTCCCTTGATACACCTCCTATATATTATCCGAGATTCTAGTTTTTTAAAATCTCCTTTAAACCTGTAAAAATGCAACCTAATAAATAATACAGTTATAATAATATTAGAAAGAACAAAAAAAAAAAAAAAAAACAAGATAGAGAGATCATGCATAGTTGGATATATATACCATCAAATAATTCTCTCATCTGATGCGCATTCCCGGGGGTACAATATCTCCAAGCAACCCTTCATCCGTGGAAGGCTGTGACTGTGACGATACATCAGCTGGCAATGGCATCATAGCACTTAATCCTCCTTCAGCATCATCATATGCTTGGCATGGCTGAGAAATAGAGCTGAAACTATTATTATTATTATTATTATCTCTGGGTAATTGAATTGGATAATAGAACTGTGACATTGTTGGAGCCAACTGGCTGGCAAAGGCAGCTTCATGACTAATGATTCCCCCTCGAGGAAATCCAACGGTGTGATGACAGTGTTGCCCTTCATATGTAGTAATCACAATCGTTGGGTCCTCGGAAGAGCGTTCAACCCTCTTCTTCACCGTGCATTTGCTGTTTGTGCACCGGTAGTAGCTCCTGCAAAAAGACATAATTGCATCAGAATAATTAATTATCAATGTTGTGAAGTCAATTTAATGGTGAGAGTTTGAATAATATGTATGAAGTCATAAGTTCTAACATTAGTATGGTCATTATACACCAAAATTGAAAAGAGACTCATATATTGATAGCCGCCAATAATATTCACCGGACCTTTCCACAGAAAATATAGATAGATTGTGTTTAGCAAATTTATCATGTCTGGAATCATTATTGATTTCATTTTTTTCATGGTTTGCTACTTTCATATTCACAAACAAAAAGAGATGTGAATGAATTTGGTAGTACATGCTATGTTAGTTGTCACATATTTCATTTCTTTCATGTCCTTTTATCTCATTTTATTTCTTAAGCAAGTCTTAGGATTCAAGAATATTTTAAAACAATTCAAGTTAGCATGCTTTCATGTTGACACAAACGAAAATTTAACAAAAGCAAAAAGGGGCCACAAAATAATCAATTGTATATGATATTTTTTGGATATTTATAATAATTGGCAGGAATTTTGGTAATATAATTAAAGTTTAGTTTGATGTGAAGGTAGCTGTAAACCTAGGGAAAGGACTATTTTTAACTGCCTTCTGACCATACTTCCGCCATCTGTAGCCATCCTCAAGATGATCAACTTCACTCTTGGTCATAAATGCAAACCGTGGCTGCCGTATTCGCTTTTGCCCCTTGTTTTTACCTTTACTCCTACAAAATATTTCACCTACAATTTATCAGAAAAAAGCAGCATACAGAAATCATCAAAATAACAAGAAAAAGGATGTCATAATTAACCTAAATCAGAAGCAGATTTTATATCGCTACCCATCCCATTATCAATCATACACAATATTATTTGTATAGAGAAATATCAACAATATATACACATTTTATATGTAAATGTTTTGAAGCATATGTTTTAAAAAGTAAAACTAGTTATAAGATTGTATTCCTTTATCTTCTGTTGGGTTTCATAGAGACACAGACGGATTAATCCGAATCACATGAGGAACCAAGTTAAGACAATTTCGATATACACGTTAATTCAAGTTTCAACATTAATAGTCTCTAAATAAAAAATGAGCAGAGGCTGGAGATTGATGGAAATTCCACTAAAAGCCTCGTTATATTAATTCCAATTTAGATTTTTCTAATCATCATTAAAATCATTTTATGTGCAAAGGCCAAAACAATGAGATCCACATTGCATTGAGGCCAAAACACACAAAAATAGTTCTCCATTGTATACCATCCCATAACATAAGACTCTGGTACGTAAAACTGAGTCCTAAATGAACATTAATTTTCTTTTAATTAGAAAATAATGGACATAAAATATGGACCACAAGCCTTAAAATGAAAACACGCAATCAATATTTAGGGGAATAAGCATTATGTCATATGCAACTTATATTGAATGCATGATAATTACGAGCACAAAATGCTAATTAATGCAAGTGCTACTCCGTAGTATTTCATAACACTGAATTGAATAAGCATCATACATAGAAAGCAAAAACCCTGTCATTCACATTCGAATGTAAAAATGAGCATGCAATAATTCGAACCATAAAGCTGCAAGTGGTTAGAATCTTATTAATGCCCAAAAAAAATTCAAGAGTGTGCAAGCATAAATCATTTAAGAAAACAATAAAGAAAAAAGGAAAAAAGTGGAGCCCAATTACCCACCCTTTCTTTTCAATTTTTATCTTATGGTATTCTTTTTCTTTCATTGACTATTCAAACTCTCATCAAAACAAAGTGTAATAATGGCAATAATAATACGAAAATAATGAACACCACTAAATTATTATCACTCTGCTAAGCCTTGGATGGCTCAGAAGTAGGCCATTGCCGCCGCAATAGCGGCGGTGCTCGTGGGCAGAAAAAAAAAAAACCTCACACACCCCCAAAGGGCAACAATTTTCTCTCCTTTTTACACCTTAATTTTCTTGCTTTTTTAGATTTTTCAACCATGACTTTTCGAAAATTGCAAAACCACACCGAATAAAAAAAACGAGTCAGTTATAAATGTTCTGTATGTAAGAAGATTCCTGATTGTACGGGCAGGGAATTGCACTGACTCGAATAAAATAAAATAATAAAATAAAAAAATGGAATAAAATAAAATAGGATACATACAAACAAACTAGCACAAGTTGATTCGATTGTGATTTTCGTTGATGTGGAGATTTTCAGTTATTCTTATTAAACTTTTCCCCCTCAATTTTACGTTAATTACGGACTCACCACGCACGCAGGGTAAGTGTTAAGCAAAGTTGAAAGCAGTGAAGTGCAGTGACTTTTTTTTATTTTTTTGCGTTTTCGCGAACTCACGGTATCTCAGGCGGTTTATCGTCGGAGACGGTGGATTTCTCCGGTGGATCCTCGCTGGAGCTGGAAGAAATCGATTGGTTGTTCGACCGCGACGGCGCGGCGGCGACCGGTTCAATCGAATCGGTCAGAGAGGACTGAACCGGCTTCCACAATCCGTCGTCGGTGCCGATCCGGTTCGGCTGGTCCGGTTCGAGGTTCCACACGAATTCCCTGAGTATGCTCCGCTCTCTGTCGCCGGGGAACAGGTATGCGCCGTCGGAGTCATCGGCGGCGAGTGTCCAACTCGTGTCGCCGGCGAACTCAGCATCTGCGGTGGGATCGGAGGAGGCTGCTCTGTCTTTGTCTTCCATTCATGGAGTGCGCGCGCGAATTTTGAAGTGCGAACAAGAACGCGATCTGCGTTAATTGTGTTGAAGGAAATTTGAATCGAATTCTGGAGAATTTGAAGAGAAAACGCGGAGAGATTGAGGTGAGAGAGTGAGAATGAGAGAGGAGAGAGAAAGTTAGGGTTTTTGTTTGGGTTTGGTTGAGAAGAGGAAGGGACGCTTAGTTTTTGAAGTTTATGAAGTGTTTTGAAAGCGTTGTCTCGTCAATACACAGTTGAAAGAGAGAGGGAAAGAGAAGGTTTTTTTATTTTTCATTTATAATACTAGTTTATTAAAAAAATTGAATTATGAAATAAATAAAAAGGAAAAGAAAAAGAAAAGAGATAAAAAATGAGTTTTAATTAATTGTAAGAAGGTAGAAGAAAGAAAGTGGTCACAGGCGGATGAATGATTGGACCCTCCTTGCTGATATACTTTCCTTCGCGCAAGTAGGATTTTTTTGTTGCTAACTTTTTCGTTAATCCAAAAATTTTGGTATCTTAACTTTTTTTCTTTGTAAGTTTTGATTGTTCAAATTAACCACGTGTACATTGATTACAATTTTATTTTTTTATTATAAAAGTGTTAAGTTATGGTCTAAGATCCATGGTCTTACCTTTAAGTTTTTTTTTTTTTCCCTGAACCAAAGATTAGGAGTATCAAAGTATCAAACATAGTAGCGATCAAATGCTTTGGAGAGTTAAAAATAAGTGAAGTGTAGATTTGAAGATTTTCAAACTCAATTCATTAGGTGAAAAATTAATGTTACTCACGTAGTATATTTATTGTTGAACTAATAAAATTTTACGCATTATAAAAATAAAATATATATTTATTTCTGTTACATAAATTGTCTCCCATGTGTGAATGCAATAGAGCTTTATACACCTAAAGATATTAAAAGACCTTTTTAAGAAAAAAAAAAGATATTTAATCATGACTTTTAACTGACATAAATAAATATTGTAGTATTCACTTAAAATTATTGAAAGTACAACAAAATTTGGTAGTATTCAATTAAAACTTCTTATAATTTTAAAAAAAAAATTCTAGTATTCAAAAATATAAAATTCTCTTTTGGTATGGACTTTGATGAATTTTATGTTATATTTCAATAAAAATATACATAAACAATCTTAAAAAAACCTTAAAACTTTCCTTTTTTTTCTTTTTCTTTTATTACTCACAATTTCTTCTCTCCTTTTTAAAAGCAATATAAATATTCATTTACAACACTTCATAAACCTTTAATATTCTGTTAACCTTGAATAATCACATGTTAATTTATAATTGTGATGTTTCTCCTTTCTCTTCACTGTAGCAATTTACTGTTTTGAAAAGACTTTTTTCTGTTTTGAATAATTGTTCTTCCAGTTCCACATAATCCTTATTGAAGCTGATTGATTCAAGTACTTAATTCTCACTGTTGTTCATGAAGCTAATAAGAGTAGCAGTAAATCAATTTTGCGTTTGGTTGCCACGATTCTTTCCAGCAGAAGAATTTCTGGGTATTGAGATACATGCTGACAATCGATTTTAAAACTTGCAATAACAAAACTTTATCTGGCTTCAATAGTGAATAGAAATTTTATATTGACTTTTTCAACTGGCTTTAAAACTCACAAACACCTAATTTAGTAGCTTTAATTATTGATTGAACAAAAGTTTATTTTGCTCAAAAGTTGAATCAAATATTTTATATGAAAAAATTAAGATAATGTCACTTACTTATTTATCTTTTATGAAAAAATTAAGAGTACTAAATGTTCGTTCGATTTTTATGAAAAAAAATTATAAAATATAAATTTTTTTATTGACTCTTATAATTTTAAATGTTTTCTAAAAATTCATGCAGTTTTGTAAATTCATAAAGTACTTCCAAATCTTATGAATTTTTGTGAAATTTATTAAAATCTAAACTACAAAATCTAAATCATAAAAGTCTTCTAAAAAAAATTAAAAGTTGTTACATTCTCACAAAGTCTTATTAAAATCCATAGAATTTTTATACTAAAAAGATCTTTTAAAATCTTAATCCAATACACCCCCCTACAATTTGATTTGTTTTATTAATAAAAATTAATAAGTTGTCGTAGGTCTTACCTTCCACTTTTTTTTTTGTCTTGGATTAGAGATCACGGGTGTTCCTCAACCCACTAGGTCAAATATTAATCTTGCTCGTAGTGCATGTTTGTTGTTGGTCTAAGAGAATTTTGCACACGGTGAAAATTAAATACGGATTTTCTCATTTTTTTTAAGTTGTCTTATATTTTCCCGTGGTCGTAGTCGAGGGATGTTCAGCCATAGTCGACAAGTATATTGCTATGAGTAGGAATGTTTGACAATGGTGAGAGGTGTAACACCTCAAATTTTAAACTGAAAATACAACAACAACAACAACAACGCCTTATCCCACTAGGTGGGGTCGGCTACATGGATCAACTTCCGCCATAATGTTCTATCAAGTACCATACTTCTATCCAAACCATTAATTTCGAGATCCTTTTTGATAACCTCTCTTATAGTCTTTTTGGGTCTTCCTCTGCCTCGAATTGTTTGTCTTCTCTCCATCTGGTCTACTCTCCTCACTACAGAGTCTACCGGTCTTCTCTCTACATGCCCAAACCACCTAAGTCTATTTTCCACCATCTTCTCTACAATAGGCGCTACTCCAACCCTCTCTCTAATAGCTTCGTTTCTAATTTTATCCTGTCGAGTCTTACCACACATCCACCGCAACATCCTCATCTCCGCTACACCTACTTTATTCTCATGTTGGCTCTTGACCGCCCAACATTCTGTTCCGTACAAAATCGCCGGTCTTACCGCAGTCCGATAAAACTTTCCCTTTAGCTTGATCGGTACCTTTGCATCACATAACACCCCCGATGCTTTTCTCCATTTCATCCATCCTGCTTGAATGCGATGATTCACATCCCCTTCAATTTCCCCATCATCCTGTATTACAGACCCAAGATATTTAAACCGTGTGACTTGAGGGATAATATGGTCTCCTATTTTCACCTCTGAGTTAGAAACCCTCCTTCTTTTGTTGAACTTACATTCCATATACTCCGATTTGCTTCTGCTTACGCGAAAGCCATGTGTTTCTAGAGCTCGTCTCCAAGTTTCCAACCTCTCATTCAACTCCTCCCTCGACTCTCCAAGGAGGACTATGTCATCTGCAAAAAGCATGCATCTCGGCGCTATCTCTTGGATTTGTTCCGTGAGGACATCCAGAATTAAGGTAAAAAGGTAGGGGCTAAGGGTTGACCCTTGATGTAAACCAATTGTGATGGGAAAATCGTCTGACTCTCCACCCTGTGTCCTAACACTAGTCGATACCCTATCATACATATCTTGGATAGCTCGAATATATGCAACCCTAACCCCTTTCTTCTCTAGAGCTTTCCACAAAATCTCTCTAGGCACTCTATCATACGCTTTCTCCAAGTCAATAAAAATCAAGTGCAAGTCTTGTTGGGCCATGCGATATTGCTCCATCACCCGCCGTAATAAATAAATCGCTTCCATGGTCGACCTTCCCGGCATGAAACCAAATTGATTCTCAGTAACTTGAGTCTCCTTTCTTAATCTCCGTTCGATCACTCTTTCCCATAATTTCATGGTATGACTCATGAGCTTGATTCCCCTATAATTTGCACAATTTTGTATATCCCCCTTGTTCTTATAGATTGGCACTAACGTGCTTCTCCTCCATTCCTCCGGCATGCGTTTTGACCTCATAATTTCGTTAAAGAGTTCGGTGAGCCACTCAAGACCTCTATCTCCAAGAGTTTTCCACAGTTCAATAGGTATGTTGTCTGGCCCCACCGCCTTACCATTACTCATTCTTTTCAACACTTCCTTTACTTCCTGTTTCTGAATCCGACGATAGTACTTATAGTTTCGGTCCTCTTCTCTTGTGTCTAGACTGCTAGAGTCATATCCATATCCATTTCATTTTTTTTATTTTAAACTGAAAATATTGTTTGAAAATTCTTTAATTTAATTTATTTTTGAAATACATTTCATTTTTTTTCACTACTTCTTATAAATAATAAAAACATCTCCCTATACTATATTTTTTTATATAAAAAGAAACGTGATAGTTGAAAAATGCTAAATAGTTGCATCGAATTAAAATAAATGCAAATGTAGATTAATTCAGTTTCCATACATAAATAAAATAATACTTGTAGTGTCACAAAGAAATATACGAATACAACCCATAATAGCGTGATAATAAAAAAATACATTTTTCATCCCTGCTACAACAAAATACATGTTTATTGAGAAAATATCTCTCAAAATACATCAAAACAATAAAGAAACTAAGATTAGAGTAGACCACTTATCACACTAGAAGTACAAAACTAACTAACACGTTTTCTCGAAAGAATCGTCACTCTCCTCCTCAGATGTCGATTCCAACTACCTCAGTAGTTCTTGGTATTCCTCCATCTCCTTGGACGACATGTCCGAATGGTCACCTTGGTCCTCTGTAACCTTCACTAGGTGTACTTGATGCACGTTGTATCCGACCTAGCACTACGTGGACTCGAGTATGGCAGGTGTAACATGTAGTTCATGTTACGGTGCAGGGCCATACTCGCTCTATTTGCGAGCTACACAGAGCCCGCAGACGCCTCGGTGTACTTGGCATCGTTAGTACTTGAAAGTTGTTGGTTGTAGGGGTGAGTCCTCCGCTCCTCGAATGCCAAAAACAACAGACAATAGTAAAACAAAATTAAAACATATATACAATCTATGTAACCACTGTGTGTGGTTGTCTAAACAAACAACACTCTCGCATCCTGAGCGCGTAACTATCACACTTAATTCACCATTGGGCCCAATCACTTCCACCAATCCTCCCAAGTCTTGATGGTCTTACAAAATCATGTGGATGACAGCCGAGAGCGATTGATGCATATGAATACATCATACACCAACCCCTCATCTCCCAACTCAAAAAGCATAGTCTCGAAGCCCATCAAGAGTAACAAAGTGAGGCATGTGAGTTATCAGCACTAAATGAGTGCACCAAATGTCAAGTAGTCATCACTCGCTAATTCCCCTAGGTTCTTTGAGCCTCTCCGCCCACTATACCCCAGTGTATCTCTGTTCATCATCCACTTTCTTAATGTAACCTCACCTTATCACAGAAGGAAATAAAACCCATGGTTCCTCAATCTCTATCCAATCCTCTTGACTGTTGTCGCTGCATCGTGTGTCGTAGAGGACTATCCAAAGTTCACACTCTACCGGTCTTATCATTCAATAATCATAATAGAATGAAGGCTCACATTTTGGTAATTTTATTAGCAGAGAAATATCACACTTTTAAAACATACATCAGTCATCAGATCTTGCATTTATCTCAGCAATATAGAGTAAA
The DNA here is from genome assembly GCF_004193775.1 of Glycine soja. Classification (NCBI taxonomy): domain Eukaryota; kingdom Viridiplantae; phylum Streptophyta; class Magnoliopsida; order Fabales; family Fabaceae; genus Glycine; species Glycine soja. The sequence continues at coordinate 7,425,274 of NC_041002.1, read as the reverse complement.
TAAATCAGCAGTTCCAAGAAATAAATAATTCTAAGATAATTTATATGTAGACACGGATTCCAAAGTTAAGTTATCTACTGTAAAAAATCTCTCGGTCACTCGATTTTTCACAGTTTAGCTCCTACCTTATGTTTAGTGTTGTAGGTGCTCCGTGAGTTGGATTTTCACAAATCTTATATGCTACCCTACATTTTCAAACCTAAAAAACTCATTTTTGGGGTCAAAAACTTAGTGACATTAGTCCATATTGTTGTAACTCTCAGTCCAAATTCGTTACAGATTTTTCATTTTATTAAAGGTCCTTAAACTTGTTTTATTTGTAACTTTTGCTAGGAAACTCTAATTCGGGTAAAATTTTAGGCTAAATATATGTTTTAACATGCAAAGACCTCATTTTTGGAATAAAAACTCAAGGAAAACAACTTAGCACACAAATTTAGGACATGACAACAACCTCAAAAATTTCAAAGCTACAACATGTTCAAGGAAGTTCAACAACAAGCATATGGTTGAAGACTTAGAGAGAGCCTCCTTACCTCTAGAAGAACACACGAAATCTTGAAGGAGAATGAAGAATATTAAGGTTTTTCAAAGTTTCCCTTCATGAGTAAAATCAAATGACAATTCCAAGTTATTAGAGAAACTAGAACAAGAGAATGAAGAGGAATGAAGTTTAGGATGAAGAATGGAGTTCATTTACCTAAACTTGATGACTCAAGGGCTCAAGAACACAAAGAACCACCTGGGAAGAAGAAGAAGAACAATTGAACTCCCCTCCCTGAAGCTTTAATTTCGTGCAAAAAATGAAGGGATAAGACTCCAAAAGATTTTTCTTCACAAAGGCTAATAAGCTATGGTGTAGGCTATCATTGACAAGGCTTTGTGACACTTGAATGACAACATACCACAAATGGGTAGTTTTGCTTTTTACAAAACTACAAAAAAATGGAAGGGATAAGATTTGTCAAAAATGGGTATTTTCGCTTTTTACCAAAACTAGTAAATGTTAACTTAATGGCCTAGGTTATTATGTTAATCTCCCTAGAAATATATGTATCTAGAGTGATCCTCAAACATAGAACACTCTCACACAAAGTTAAATTACACTGTTATTCAGTGTGCAATGTAATTTCACTACAAATGAAATTTTTATTCAGGAAGTTTCCAAATTCTACCAACTAACTAAATAAAGTATTTACACTAAAAAATAAATAAAACTAACTCTAAACTTATACAATTAATATCATACCGAGCATAAATTAAGTCACACAGTCATATAATTAAATTACACAGTGCAAACTTTCCAATGTCTAGTCATTAACAGTGAAATTTTTTGCACGTGTAGAAAATAAATGTAGAAGGAAATTTCAAGGTGTTACAAGAGGTTGTTTGGCTCTAGTCGAAGGGTGCTTACTGGAAACAAATATATTTGGCCATGGTTGAGGGGATGACCATGTTCGATGGGTGTTTGGCTTGTCTTGAGAATATCAACTATGCTTCAAGGTGTTTAGTTATGTTAAGGGGATATGTAACATTGGCTAAGGGGTCATTCGGTCATGGATCGTGGGTAGCACCTATAATCAAGGGGTGTTCAGTTAGGCCCATGATCGTTGATGTTCAACATAGTCAAAGGGGACCTATCTCGATGGGTAAATGTATTAACAACTAACATAAATTATTAAGGTAAAACTCTACTTTTAATTGTAAAACAACATTAAAAATACCCATGAATCAAATATAAGTTTTGTCTAAACGGTCATTATATGTTAACATCTTAATATCACATATGTTTTGTTAGCATCTATATATTGTTACTTATTTTTCTTTATATATCATATCACACACACACACACACACACACACACACACACACACACACACACACACACACACACACACACACACACACACACACACACACACACACACACATATATATATATATATATATATATATATATATATATATATATATATATATATATATATATATATATATATATATATATATATTCCATCTTTCTCCTTAAGTGTTAACTAGCATGTTAGAAGGGACGAAACCAGGATAAAATATCATGGGGTGAAAATTGATTACTTCCTCCGTCTCAAAATAAGTGTCGTGTTATTTTACACAAACAAAAAAAAAAGCTAGAGGAATATTAGATAAACCCACCACAGGCTGCCTTGGAGTCCATACCAGAAATTGCACCATTGCAATTAATCTTAATCCATACATTAGGGGGAGGTTCCAGATAGGCGAGGAAGTCAAACTCGATTGAGGAACAATCAAACCCCTAATGTCCTTGTTGGCTTTGACAACATCAACCACTGAATTATTACTCTTAAAGAAATAGTAGAGTTTAGAGACCACTTATTAGAGAAGACCATCTCATTCTTTCTATGCCTGATCAATTCGCTGAGAACTCTAAAGAATATATTCCATGTACCACGATAAAAGGAGAAGTCGTCAATGTTACCTAGAATCCAGACCGTAGGGCACCAAGGACAAAATTTGTGAGAGTCACTCTACCGACCAATGAGAGATCTTGGCTTTCCATGCGTTAAGTCTATTAGCCACTCTATCCATCACCTCAAAGAATGAAGCTTTCTTAACCCTGGAATGAAAGATGTTTACCCCCAAGTATCTTCCCAGATTATCCATCCTTTGAAATCCAGGTGTGTCACTTATGTCTTTTCTTTGTTGCGAATGGACATTTTTAGAGAAGAAAACATGCGACTTGGAATCACTCACCCTTTGGCCAGAGCTAGCACAAAAGACATCTAGGCAGTCACAAATAACATGAGCTTGGGACATAGAAGCTTTTGAAAATAAAATAAAATCTTCAGGAAAACAAAGATGTGATTAAAAAAAGGTCCCCCTCTTGCAATGCAAATGGGTTTCCAAGTCTTATATCTCTATCTCTCAAATTTATCATTTGGGAGAGATCGATGCTCCACACATAAGACAGGAGACTGGATCACCTTGCAGCAACCTACGAGTTGGAGAGAAAGACTCCAAGGCCTCCCCATTCCAAAGAGCTTTCATGGAAGTCGAAGAAATGCAACTCCAAATAACTTGGGTTAGATGGTTGGGAAACCCAACATCCTCCAAAGAATCCTTAACAAACTCCCAAAGAAGGTGATCGTACGCCTTTTCATGGTCGATTTTAATGGCCATCAAACCAACCTTATCCTTCTTATGGTTCGTCAAATGCACAACCTCTTAAGTGATAATAATATTTTTCTCATGATGGTTGTGTATCTTTAATCCTTAAATTTCTATCATTTTAAAGTGGACAAACTCATATAGAAAGTCTTTTGTAGACACTACCTCAACACTAATATTTAGACACAACCAATAATAACATTACAAATGTAAGGATAAAATGAAAAAATAAATACTATTATTTGGTTTTCAAATGACGACAATCCTTCCTCTCTTGGTCTCTCTTTTCGCTAGCTTCATGGACTTGTAGCTTGAAAATTGTATTGAAATCATTAAACCTCTAAGGAGACCAGCACAGACACCCTTCCTCTATACCCACTATGAAAATATTACTAAACCATTTCATGAAATCAAACCTTTTTTAGATTTAGAATCATAATCATATTTCTCTCTTTACTTTTTGTCTCTCTCTTTCTTCTTGAAATTTCGGCAAGTTTAGATAGTTTTCCAATTCTGTCGCTCATTTTTGATTCCTTGAACAAGAAAGAGAAGAACTAAAGCATAGATCCATACACAAACAATGGCCAAAAAACATTGATACCAAGAGCGCGAAGGTCACCGACTCTGCGGCTTATTCGGTATCCCACCACCATTAATCTCTATTATAGATGCTATGGTGTGATCTAGTTGAAGGAACAAGAAGAAGCACCCAAATTCACCATTGAAACCGCATTGTCTTGCTCTGGGTAGTCACCGTTGTCCACGTCCATCCGTCGCAGTCGGCGGTGAATATGGTGGAAGCTCCATCACACCCCTCTTCTATCAATGATGCAGACCACCGTTTGGGCTCCCTTGATTTCCCATAGTTGATGTTGTTTTGTGATGGAGAGAGAAACATGCATACATAAGAAATGAGAAAATAAAATTTGTATTTTTAATTTTAAAATCTTTTATTACACATGTCGTATTATAATTTGTTGTATATAAAAATAATGTGTTGGGATAGTGTCCAAAGAATACTATCTCCAAAGTCACATTAGTAAAACCATGACGATGAATATGAATATTCATCAATAAGAAAAAAAAGATAAATAGTCATTTTCATCCCTGAATATATAGGGCACTGATAAATTCGTCATCGAAAGATGAATATTCAAATTTTAGTCCTCGAAAATGATAAAAGTGCAACAAATCCATCCATCTGTTAACTTCCATCCATTATCGTTAATGAAAGAGCCTACGTGACACATTTAGGGACGAATTTGTCAGCACCCTACACATTTAGGGACGAAAATGACTATTTATCCAAAATATAATTTAATCGTCATCTTTCCCCCTCGAATGTGTAGAGCATTGATAAATTTGTCCTCGACAAATGAAAATTTAAATTTTAGTTCCCGAAAGTGAAAAAAGTGCGACAAATCTATCCATCCATTAACTTTCGTCCATTACCATTAATGAAAGAGCCTACATGATACATTTAGAGACGAATTTGTCAACGCTCTACACATTTAAGGATAAAAATAGTTATTTACCCAAAATATAATTTAATATTCATCTTTCTCCCCTTTTAATCATTGCAAGTATAACATTATAATAAACACTTAAAAAATAGGAAAGCAAACATAAGTTAAAACAAACATAATATTGATTAATAAGCATAATTTGTCTATTGATATGAAATTTCTAATGTGACAATACCTTACCTAAAATATAAGATTCAAACAAAAATGCACAATCACTAAGTTAATCCTTACAAAAAAAAATGAGCATAATATTAATTTTGTTACTACCTAATGTTGTCACAATAGAAATTTCAGGATAATAGACAAATTATGTTTATTAATCAATATTGTTTATTATTATGTTTGTTCTAACTTATGATTGTTTTCCTACTTTTTAAAGTGTTTATTGTAATGTTATGCTTGCAATGATTAAAAGGGGAGAAAGATGAAGATTAAATTATATTTTGGGTAAAGAGCTATTTTCATCCCTAAATGTGTAGAGTGTTGACAAATTCGTCTTTAAATGTGTCGCGTAGGTTCTTTTATTAACGGTAACGGACGGAAGTTAATAGATGAATAGAATTATCGCACTTTTTTCATTCTTAGGAACTAAAATTTAAATTTTCGTTTGTCGAGGACAAATTGATCAGAATTGTACACATTCGAAGACGGAAATGACTATTTATCTAAAAAGATGTTATGTCTATACATTTATATCGATCAGATTTGGAACTTAATTTAAATCACCATCAACAATATAAGACTTCATATTTATTAAACAACTTATTATTGATATGATTTGTGAAAATAACATATCCCGTGGAGATAGGGATTGTATACATTGTATTTCATTCCCGGGTAGGCTTTTTCGTCATTCAAGTCCTGTTAACTAACATCTTACTGGATATACTTAGTAGGTATACACCCTTTTCAAACTGAAAAGTGTGTTTTTTTTTTCGTGTGTGTGTATGTGTGCATGCTAATTCAAACTGATTTACATGAATATTCTGAAGAGTTATATAGCATACAAACTCATTCATTAGTTGACTAGGGCATGCGCTAATCCAAATTAAAGAATACACTACAAAGGAAAATCTGACTTCATTATTTTTTTATTGAGAAATAATTTGTATACAATTTTATATATTTTGTTTATGGATTTTATATTATTTATTGAGCATGGATTATACGTTTAAAATTTACAAGAAAAAAGTATTAAATGAAGTAAACATGTTCCCTAAAAAAGGAAAGATATACGTACTAATATTTTTTTTTAAGAAATTATATGTATCATGAGAGGCAACTAATGTTGTTTAAGTCATGTAAGACTATTATTGGTGACAAAAATCTCTTTTTGAATATTTAGCACAACTATATGTTTAGGATATGAATTTAAGATTATTAATTAAATTAGGATAATTTTGTACCTGTTAATCCATGCACTTGGTGGTGATCATTCCTACTAATTAAACAAAAATCAAGTAAAACCAAAAATAATACAGATTTAAAAGATAAAAAGAAAGTTTAAATATATATCATGATTTCTTGCTAGCAAAACATTTTGCTGTTTTAGCAAAGGCACCTTGCTTGGTCATAAACAAGAAGCGAAAGGAATAATAGAACCCTTTATAGCACCTACTTAAAAAAAGTAAGTGGTTGGAATAATGCATGCTTTGTTTGAGTTAATATCCATAACATCATTTGATGAGTGGAACTTTTCAACACGAAATTGATTTTCAGTGTTTGGCCCACCATTACAGCTACTAATTTTGATTATAACACAAACAGTGTTTTGGATTTGGCTATTTGAACACCTGAAAATTCACAAGTACACAAAAATACGCCTCTGGTGCAATGCACCAATATAATTGCTTTAATGCAATGTCGTTGGGTGCATAGACAAGACTTTAATCCTAAAGCATTGCTTAAATAATTACTAGTATATCCACTGGTACTGCACTATGCATGTAAATTCGTACATTTTTGTTTCTTTAACCCTTTTATTTTATTGATTTTGAAAAATTAACATACAAAATAAATATATAATTAATATTTTTGTTAACATTTAAAAGTTTTACTTTTTTCTACTTTATTATTTTTCTTTTATTTATGATAAATATATTAAAAAGTTGTTAACTTACACTTACTACTTTTTTAGAAATAATATATTAACAAGTTATAATTAAGATTATTTTGAAATACACATAAGATATAGCTTGTTAATGCATGTATTCCTCTTTTGAAACGAGAGTATGTCTTTAAATAGTTGTGGAGCTTGCAAAGGTATCGCTTCTCTTTTTAGAATAAGTGCATGCATGTTTTGATTTATCGTCCAAATTATTGTGCACGAATTTCCAGACAAAATCCAACAAAAAAACTAAATGTAAAAAGAAGGATATAGATATTTTTGCTAATCTCATTTTACTACAAACATCTGTTTGCAACGGTGAGATAAACATACCCAAAGTATGTTATAGATGTAATTACAATTTTCTTAAAATACATTCAAAGTGTAGCTTGTTCGTTAATATACTCTTTCTAAAAAAAATAAGATAGTGCATGCTAGCAAATTTTATATATAAAATATTAAATAATTAATTAGAGATAAATATATAGTTAAATTAAAGGATAAAAATTAATATTATATTAAAATATAAATTAAATAAAAAAATTTAAATTAAAAAAATGAAATTAAGAGTAAATAATTTACTATTTCATTTCCTAATTATTTTAGATAATTCTGTCAACATTTTTTTATATTAATATAACCAAGCCGGAGAGCTGGCTAGTTTAAATTGAGGGGTCATGACCCCCAATTTATTTCAAGTATTCTTTATTTTATATGTAATGTTTCTTTTTTAAATAAATTTAATATTTAATTTAATTATTTTTCGGATTTTTTTGAGTTTTTCTGTTGGACAACCCTGCATCAAATCAATCTGATGCTACTACCACTGTATGTATATAAGCGAGACATGAGGTGATAATTAAATTTAAATATAATATTTTATGACATTCATGTTAATATTTAGATTTTAATGTATAACTTATTTTTATTTCAATATTATGTTAATTTGATAAACATAAACATATTTAGAATTTCTAATAATATAATATTTTATTTTATTAAAACCATATTCATTTGTTTTTTTTTTAAAACTATACTTTTACTCTCTGGTAAAAAAAAGTTAACAAAATTTTGTTGATCTATATAAGAATTAAAAGAAAAATATATTCTAAAAAATAATTTTAATATATATATATATATATATATATATATATATATATATATATATATATTAATTAGGTTTCTTCATGAGTCTTCGAAATATAATCTCACAAGTTTAAAGTCTTTACCTTGGCTATAAAATTAATTAAAATTTTTCGTTCTCTTAAAAAATATATCATATGAGAATCAAATTTATATTATTATTTATATTATTTTTGATAAATTCAGTATATGTTACCAATTGAACTATATTCATTAAATCTTCTGATGTACGTTCAAGTTCAGTTTCAATTTTTATAAATTTAAAATTATTAGACAAAATTAATATATATATATATATATATATATATATATATAAAAGTATATAAAAGTATGTACTTTGTCACAAACTAAGATATTAACTTCAAAAATTAATCTACATATTTATATATAATATCTTTAATAATATAACATAAAAAATTCTACGAAATTAGGATTGTGACAATAATTAGTTTTAATTTTTGTAAATCAGTTTTAATTTGAAAGTATAGGAGATATCAAATTATACCGGTATAATTTTGAGCAACTTACATCTTTCAATTGGATAATATTTGTTTAAAATTCATCATTGGATTGAAAGTATAGATTATATATATAAAATTTCATATAAATCCAAAATTATTTGCTACCTCATCTATATAGATTAGAATCGATGTAATATAGAATTTTCAAAATATAATAAATATGAATCATTTGATCTCCATTTAATTGTTGTTCAATCTTGATAAAAATTTATATAGACAATATTGATCATATATAGATATAATTTAATGGTTGGATTGATAAAAATCACATTCTATATCAAGTTATTAAATAGTGTAATAGTTGTTTAAGTTACATCGGTATAATCTAATCTCTCTCTATATATATATGTGTGTCTATATATATATATATATATATATATATATAAAGAGAGGAGGGATCAAATTATGTTGGTGTAACTATTACACTATTCTATAACTTTCAATTAGATAATGTTTTGTTAAGACTTACTGATTGAATTGAAAGTTTCTTTCACATAAATAACCTATGTAAAATTTTACATTAATCCAAAATCATTTGTTACTTCGTTCATATAAAGTAAAATCGACGTAATATAAATATTTCACAATATATTAAAATATGAATCATTTTATTATCTTGTTATTATTATTCAATTTTAACAAAATTTAACACAGACAATCGTGATAATATATAATTATAATTTAATTATCGAATAAATAAAAATTACATTTTATATCAAGTTATAAAAATAATGTAATAATTATTAAAGTTATAATGATGTAATTTAATACTCCATATATATATATATATATATATGCCTGATGTAAAACATACACATGCATTACACATCCACGGTAGTTAAGAGAATTTAAGAACTATAAACTCATTGAATTTGGTCCAAACGTATTCCATCTCTACAGGGGCAGGTTTTTTGGTGCGGGAAAAAAGAAGTGTTTGTTCCTCTTATATGGTTTGAAACTCTATCGGTTTGTCCTTGGACGGGCTCTGTTAATATTTTAGATTTTAATACCGATCTTCATAAAATTTTAGCTTCAGTTATGGACTTATGGTTTCCCGACCCGTGAGTTGCATGATGGATAGATATAACATCAAATATTTGATTAATACAAGTAATATTTAATTGATAGATATATTGACAACGATTATGATGAGAATGTATATATGGTATGTGAGAATTAGAATAATTAATTTTAATTTATATATTATTACTTTTTGTCTTATATATAAAGTATAAATTATTAAGATCAAGAAAAGTAATGATCACATTTAATATTATCATAAATTTAAGTTTTATTATAAAAGTATCCTTAAGTTTAAACGTTGTAAGTGATTATTTCATTTAATGTTAATATTTCACTCAATGAGTGAGTGTCTAGTCAATAGAGTTAGTAATAAATTAAAGATATATAAGACATCTAATTCTGAATAAGTTTGAAAATTGATCATTGTTACTTATAATTAGGATCATAGGAAAATATCATTTGTTGCTTATATATAATATTGAAGGGTTAGATTTAAATATTTAAGAATTCAAATTAAAATTTCATGGAATTATTAAGGCTATGTTGGACAAGATATTTTAACAAATTTTTAGTTTTTTTACTAACTGAAAAGTTGTTTGATTGTTCGGTAAATAAATTTCTTTTAGTAACTTCTACTCTCTCTCTTCCCTAATTATAAGACCCTTTTAAAAAATTTGTTTGTTCCTTTTTATAAAATCTTTTTCTAATTTCTAGATCCATATATTAAATATTTTTTCCTACATATCCTTACTTAATTATTTTCTCTAAACATTAATGAGAAATGATTAAGTGGATAGAGAGATAAGAAAAAAATAATTTTGGAATGATAGTATATTGACATGTTTAATGTGATTAACTAAATTAACTACTTTCCTTAAGGAGTGTGAATTAGTTGAAATGGTCTTATAATTAGGGACGAAGAGAGTAGTATTTTTTGAAACGATACTTGAAATAATTTTTTCCAAGTAATATTTTTTAAAATACTAGCTTCTAGAGTTTTATATTTTCTTTCATTTTTATCCTCGATATATTTATCTAATTTTCTGATTATCATTTTTAAAATAAATTATGATTTTATTATTTTTCTATCACTTTATAATTTTCAACCACTTCAATAACTAGTTTTATCAAATACTTATAATTTTAAAAATTAACTTTTCAACTTTTAGCTGTCAGCTAGTTTTTCAAGTTTCAATTGGCTTATTATGTTTGACAAAGCTATCTAAAAAGCTAGCTAGTAGCTTGAAGCTGAAAAATTAGTTTTTTACATTATAAGTATTCGGTAAACTAGTTACTGAAGCAGCTTAAACGTGTAAAATGACAAAAAATAATAAAATCACGATTCATTTAAAAATAGTAACTAGAAAATTGAATATATTTATTGAGGATAAAAAAAAGAAAATATAAAAATTCAAAAGTTGAAGCTAGCGTTTTAAAAAATGTTACTTCAGGTAGCGTTTCAAAAATGCTAGAAGCTATTAAGGAAAAGCTTGTTTATCAAACAATAAAACAAGTTTTTCACTTTGTAAAAGAAGCGAGAAGTTAGTTGAAATGTCTTACCTAACAAACATAGCCTAAATCACTAAAAGATTCACCTAACAAAATAAAATCTTTAAAAGATCTAAATTTTCACATCTTAAAATATCTTATTTATCATGTCATTGGTTAACCCATTATCAATACCACCATCAGCATGATTGTCATCGTTCCCACTACCATGATCATCGTCGTCCCACCACCATCATAATTGTCTCACCACTATCGTCATGATCACTGTAATCGTCACCACCATGATTATTTCCTTTATTTTATTGTTGTTGTTGTTATCCCTGCTACTATCATAATTATCATCACCACCATGATCTTTAGTTCCATGTGTGTATCATACCCAAAAAAAAAGAACTATATTATTATTATTATTATTATTAGTGGGTCATACAAACTACTAAAAATTTGGTTCACTATTAATACAAAGTAGGTTTTTGTGCTATAGTATTGATGCACAATTTGTATAATTCTTTGAAAATGATTAGTGTTTTTTTTAGGTAATTAAAAATGACTACTTCTTTTGTCACTAATTATAAGATTCTTTTAATTAATTCATGTAACTTAAGAAAAATAATTAATTTAATTAAATATGTCAATTATTTGTATTATCATTTCCGAATTACTATTTTCTTATTTTTTTTATCTACTTAATTGTTTCTCATTAATATTTGAAGAGAGAATAATTAAGGATATGTAAGGGAAAAATTATTAAATATATCTAGAAATTAGAAAATATTTTTTATAAAAAAATAAACAATTTTTTGGAAAAAGATCTTACAATTAGGACAGAAGAAATATTTAATATCATTCAGACTCTAATTTTTTAAAAGATATATAAATATACAAAGAGTTTTGATAAATTCAAATGTTTTTTAAGTGGATAATTTAATGTAAAATCATGAATGGAGACGAAATCATGAAGAAGAAAAATAATTTTCACCAATTTTCTTTCACCAATAATTTTCTTTCACCGATAAAACAATGAAGACCCGGAGAATGTTGAGAAGTAGTCGGCAACTATATGAAAACAAAAGTAATGGAGAAGATTATATAGCGATGTGCGAGCGCGTGGTGTGATTCCATTCTCTAGTGTGAATTAGCTAACTTGATTCTTAAGCAACCGCGTCATTTTCATCTAAGCAAAAGATGAAAAATAGTTATATATTAAACAACGTCGTTTTCAAACACTAATAAGCATTACTACACCGTCAAAAAGAACACAATCTCCTACTTCGCGGTATACACAGACAAATTTTCTTTTAAACCGCACGTGTCGTCTCGATGGAGAGGCCCCACTACAACGTGTCACTAGATTTTTTGGATTTCAACGCGCAAATCTCTCTTCTTTTTTTTTTTAACTTGCAAATGTTAGTTTGTTAATTATTGTTAATAAACTTTTACCATACTTATTACAAGTAAAAGTACTTACAATTTCTTTCTTGGATTTTTTGAGAGATAAAATAGTTCTTGAAAGTTTACTCTGTTGGATAAGTTATCATTGATACATAACTTTGAAAGATTAATTTAGTTAAATGCATGATTCTTTTAGGAACTGAATTATTTTTATATATATTATTGTCTAAGACTAATTTGTCGATACAATTGAATGAGATTGACAAAAATTAATGTGGCAATGGAGAAAACTTTCAAGGATTGTTTTTTAGAAATTAAATTGTCGATGTGTGTATCTTACAGGAAAAAAAATGACAATTTATTCAATTAGGTGTGATGTATGTATCATATTAAAATAGGATTTTAAATAAATATTCACTAAAATTATTACATATTCAAAATTCTAATGTTTTTATCTAGATAATGTAAAATTTCTAATGTTATTATCAATAAAATCACAAATTTTGATAAATTAATATACATTAATGCTTTTGTGTTAAAAAATATTTGGTTCTAATAAATATAACTTTATGTGGATAGGCATTTGTAAACTTTGGTTGACCCATAATTTTGAATTTAGTTATTATTCTTACTAGAATCTTCCTATATCGTACGTGAAATAGTTTTTTTCTTCTTCTACCGACCTCTTTTTCCAATGAGGGGACAATCCGATGGTAAAGTATTTGTATATGGTGAATAAAATGTGACTTACCTTTTCCCATTATTCTTCTCGTCTTATAAGTGAGGACAATAATTAAGTTGGTAACTGTCCTTAATGTCCACTAAGGATGACGTGTAAGTCATGGTAGTCGGTTAACTAGTGTTGATTACTAGTGGGTCTCGTACGGTACACAAGTCCCCCTAAGCTTTGAGTCTAAAGAAGATGAAAGAGTTTGACAATGATGAAGAATGTGTTAGGGGTATAGATTCAAGAATGACCGATTTGTATTATTTGGTCGATGTGTTGTTATAGAAATGATTATTGTCAACCTGTTTTTGAGATGCACACATCTTAATATATGAAGGGGGTTTTTTTTTTAAAAAAAAATATTCAATCGTTGTGACCTCACTTAAATAATGTGACGTGTAGTCAATTGTTATGACCTCAATCAAATGATGTGATATATGTATTTAGACAAGAAAGTGACTTTCTAGACAATAAAAATCATGGCCTTTCATTTAAAGACACAACAATCTAGACACCTTTTGATTGTGAGACGTGGCGCTTCATTTGTGGTCTTAAAACATACATGCCTCTTTGTATGAGGCATAAAACCCTAAACGATGGTGTTGTGGAGAGTTAAAACCCTTGATGAAGTTGATGCTTCAATTTTTGCACCTCCATTATGAGTTTGTAACTCTCAAGGTTGTCATTAGTGGTGATAAGTCTGAAGGGTTCTAGAGGGGGGTTTCTAGTGTAGAAGCAAAGCTTCATGGTGAATCAAAGGTGATTCAAAGGTGTTTTGATGATAACAATAATTATAACAAAATATGATGACAAAGGTGATGACAAAAAGCTCAAAGATCAATCAAAGAACAACTCAAGTGAATCAAGAACAATTCAAGAGTTCAAGATAGAATCAAGAAGAATTCAAGACTCAAGAGGAAAGTTAAGAGTCAAGAATCAAGATTCAAGGTTCAAGATCTCAAGATTCAAGACTCAAGATTAAAGAATCAAGAGAAGGCTTAATCAAGATAAGTATGAAAATTTTTTCTCAAAAATTGAGTAGCACATGATTTTTCACAAAACATGTTTACTAAAGAGTTTTTACTCTCTGGTAATCGAATACCAGATTTCTGTAATCGATTACCAGTAGCAAAATGTTTTTGAAAAAGTTTTCAAATTGAATTTACAACGTTCCAATTAATTTCAAAAAGCTGTAATCGATTACAATGTTTTGGTAATCGATTGCCGATGCCTTTGAACGTTGAAATTCAAATTCAAATGTGAAGAGTCACATCCTTTCACATAAAAGCTTTGTGTAATCGATTACACTAATTTGGTAATCGATTACCAGTGATTGTTTCTGAATAAATCAAAAGATGTAATTCTTCAAATGGTTTTTAACTTTTTCAAATTGGTTTTAAGTTTTTCTAAAAGTTATAACTCTTCTAAATGGTCCTCTTGACCAGACATGAAGAGTTTATAAAAGCAAGGCTTTGTTTTGCATTTCAATTATCTTGAACAACCTTTACAATACAATCCTTTACAATCTTTGAGTCTCTTTGAACTTCTTCTTCTTCTTCTTTGTGCCAAAAGCTTTCCAAAGTTTTCTGGTTTTCTAAACCTTGAAAACTTGTGCTATTCATTCTTTTCATTCCCTTCTCCCATTGCCAAAAAGAATTCGCCAAGGCTTAATCGCCTGAATTCATTTTGTGTCTCTTTTCTCCCTTTTCCAAAAGAACGAAGGACTAACCGCCTGAATTCTTTTGTGTCTCCCTTCTCCCTTGTCAAAGAATTCAAAACGACACAGTCTGAGAATTCTTTTGATTCTTCCCTTTCCCTTATACAAAAGTGTTCAAAGGACTAACCACCTGAGAATTCTTTTGTATCCTCATTCACAAAGTATCAAAGGTTTAACAGCCTGAGATCTTTGTCTTAACACATTGGAGGGTACATCCTTTGTGGTACAAGTAGAGGGTACATCTACTTGGGTTGTTGACTGAGAACAAGAGAGAGTACATCTCTTATGGATCAGTTCTAGTTGAGGGTACATCCACTAGGTTCAAAGAGAACAAGGGAGGATACATCCCTAGTGGATCTTTGCTTGTAAAATGATTTTTACAAGGTTGAAAGAAATCTCAAGGACCGTAGGTCGCTTGGGGACTGGATGTAGGCACGGGTTGTTGCCGAACCAGTATAAAAACTCTTGTGTGTTTGTCTTCTTCTTCCCTACTCTTTTACTTTCCGCTGTGCATTTTAATTTTCGCTTTTACTTTCTGTTAAGTTTTCCTTATACTCCTCATTCTCTTAACAATTTAGTAAAAGCCTTAGAAGATTAATTTTTTAATTAGTAAAGGTTTAGGAATAATTAATTCAACCCCCCCTTCTTAATTATTCTGAGGCCACTCGATCCAACATCTAGGTTTTATAAATACTTGACTTTTCCACTTCCACCATCACTTCTTCATTTTGTAGCCATTTCATATTTGCACAAGACTTTTGAGCTTGAGAGCATTTATGGGTTTTTAGAAGTCCAAAGTGTTTTGTCATCTCTGCATCATCTTCTCCATCCTCCTATTGTGTTTTTGTGTCTTCATCTTCATCAGGTATGCTCTGGTGCTTGTCCCTTGCTTCGAGTATTTTCTCATTCATTATCTTCTACTCTTAAAATGTCTTATTCTGGTTCTGGTATGGATGAGTCTCCGATTATTCGCCGAAAATCCATGCTAGAGAAAGAGAGGGAATGAGTTAGAATTGTTCTCTGACTCTACTAATTTTCTTCCACTTTTCGATGAGGAAAATTTCTAGACCTTGATGAAAGGACCATAAATTTTCTCTAGTGTTAATGTCATCATCGGTGATGACATTAACACCCTTTTGGTTGATTTCGCTAGAAAGGGTTCTAAAGTTAATGCTTTTGATCAATTTAGAAAAATGGATGAGGTTGTTGTTGGTGGTAATGAGGGGGGTATATATCGTAGGATCTTCACATAAAAAAACAAAAGAGTAAGAAAAGCAAAAGGACCAAAGTGACTAAGGTTTCTAGTCCTAAGAAGTCACAAAGAAAAAAGAATATCCTCCTATTACTTTTCCTAGGTATACTTTGGGTCACTGGTGAGGTTAGAATTTATTTCTCCGTTTTTCAAAACAAAAAGTCCATTATAGACCTGAAAGACAAGGTGAACCTTAGGTATGTATGTGAAGATATGTTTAAGGATTTGAACATAATTTGACCTTTTTTCGACTTCGAATGTGAGGTGTTGACCAAGATGAATGTTGCTCCTACACAACTTCATCCAAATAAATGGGCATTTATGAAGGCATTCTCAACCCTTTGTTACTATTTAAATATCACTTTTATTTTTTTTTACCTTTTTTAGGTTAAAGTGGGTAAGGATGGTAAGATCGATTAGGTATCTATGACTGTTGTGCAAGGGTCTTTATTTACCTTTTTCAATTCAACTTGGAAAAAATTCAACACTCATTTTTTTAAGATTAGATCAAACCTAGTTTAACCCTACTATACAATTTTTTCTACAATTCTGATGGAAAGACTTGGAGATTTCCTTTTTATTGGCAAGAGTTTCCTCAAAGATTGAAATCTCGAGTTAACCAATTGTTATCTCCCGAGGATAGGTGAGATGTTGATATAATTATGGATTTTCCTAGAAGAATTAATATTAAGGAAGTTCTTCAATTGCTTTATTCTAGCGACATTGATAGTTCTTTAGAGTGAGTATTGTTTTCTCTTAAAATCTGAAAATTATATTTAATGAAATATTTTTATTTCTAACTTTTGTATTTGTATATTTAGACATCATGCAAGGTTTTAACTTCATAAAGTTATGGGCTCAAACGTCAGAGGCTAACAAACACAATATACCCCCAGCCCTTGTCGACTTGGTGAAACCAAAGAAGAGTAAGAGAGTTGCTAAGGAGATCAATCGATTTGGCAGATAAACTGATTAACCTTAATCCAAAACTACTAAGTTGGAATGAATAAGCATATTTCTTTTGAAAAAGAGAAAGAAAATGAAAAAGAGGTTCCTGAGAAGGAGATCCCAAGGATTATTAATGTGGAAAAGCCTACTACTAAGAGTAGAGATGTTGATGTGATACAGCCACATAATATTGATGAGCTTACTACTAACTCTGATGCTGCTAATAAGAATATGGAGAAGCCGACCACTTCCTCATTTTCTCCAACTCCTCCAATCCAAGACCAAGGTACTTAAGTTTTTAATAATATTACTTTGAATACATATATGATGATTTTATGCATTGCATGTTTTTTAAACAGAATTATGTTTTAGGTGAAGAGAGTGTTCCTCAAAATACTTTGTCTAAAAGCGAAGTGGAGGTATGGTGATCCAATATCATCCAAGTCCTCTATGTCAGGTTGATCATGTGATTGTTACTCATGATCTTCCTCGCTACTGAATGTTGATATCAAGGGGTTTGAGTTTATTACCATAGATAACTTGCTTACGAAGGTTGACTAAGAGATGATGGACTATGTTGGGTCCAACAATAGTTTGGATTCTACTGAGGTTTAACTCTATGGGCCTGCTGCTACTATTCGCCATTGGAGAACAAGGTATACTAAGTTGGAGATAAAGTTCAAGGCTAGTTTAGAAGAAAGGAGGAACTTAGTCAAAGCTCTCAATGAGAAAAACTCGTTAATGATCAAGAAAATTGAGGTCATTGATGGTCTTCAACAAAAATTATTGATCAAGAAAAGATGGTTTCCATAAACGTTGTTGAAAATGAAAAGCTTGTTAAGGCCATTGAAAGTCTTAACATGAAATTCAACATTTCAATCAAGGACTTGCTAAAGACTAATAATAATGTCAATGCATTGAACAATCAACTGACTACTGAAGAAAAGAAGAAGAAAAACTCATGAGTTAGAAAATGATAATCAACTAAAAGATAAAAACATAGTCGAACGGGAATCTTCCAAGTTACAAGAGCAACTTGCAAATCGGAAGAAAGCAACATAAAAACAAGTGGTGAGCATGTGCTACAATTGAAACAAGCCTTCATGATGGGTCATGAAGATGGTTTTAAAAAATTTCTTCATCAACTCACTTCGTTCGGCCATGAAATCGATTTGAAGAAATTCGATGTGCTGAAGATGTAAAGAATGAGGAGTTGGTAAGAAAGTCTCAGATGAAGGGTTCTTAAAAGGCTTTTGATAGTGAAACAATCTCCAAGGTAGGTGATACTGAGGCAACTCCAAACTCTACTCCGACTTCAAATCATCCAACAACATAGTTTATCTAAGTCATTTAAGGCTTTTATTTTGTTCTTAAAGTTATTATGTATTAAGATATTAAAGTATAAAGCGTAATGTACTAAGTTTGATATTTAATGAAATTAGTGTTTGCATAAACTCCCAAATTTCTAAGTGTTAAGTTAAGTTTAATAGTACTTTGAGATATCTATCAACAATAGAGTAGTAAAAGTAAACCTAATCTCATGGTTTCTCAAGCATATTAGAAATAAAATAAACAAACCGAGTTGTAAAGGAAAGGACAACTTCTTCAATTATTGTAATTTCCTCTATTCTCCACATTTCTACTTTTGTGCTGATGTATTGATCCTACTTGATTTTAAAGGTCATGATGCATTTATGCAAAGACATAAAGTTAATGTACTATTTGTACAAGACAAATTGGCCAGTACAAAGTTTTGTGTAAGACATAAATAAATCAATATACAATTTTGTGCAAGACATGAATAGGTTAGTACACAATTTTGTGTACGACATTTCCCACTAATTCAAGTAAAGAAGAAACATCCACTAGAAAATATAAGAAATCAAAGATGAAAGGAATAGGATGATCCGTGTAAAAGGATTTCATTAAGTGATCATAATGATAGTACATTCATTTTACAATGTGACCTAAGTGCGCCTCATTAAAACCTTTTAAGCCAAAACTCATTATTATTTTTTACTTGGGAAAAAAGACTAGAGTAGGAAAAAGAGTATGACACTTGATTTTCTAGTTGAAGTATGACTTCAAATGTGTTGCATCCTAGGTTGTTGGAATGACCTTTCCACAAGCTCTTCAAGTCGGTATGCACCATTTTTTAGTGTTGCAATGATTTTGAAGGGTCCTTCTTAGTTCAAAGTAAGTTTTCCTTTAGCATGATCCTTCCTTGCTTCTCATTTCATTTTCCATACAAGATTGCCAAATTAGAATTCTCTTCTTTTCAATCTTGCCTCATGTTTTCAAGTTGTTCTTCTCTTAGAAGCTTCCTTTTGAATTTGAGTGTGATCTCTCACCTCATTCATCATATCTAGCTCAAAAGCTAGGCTTTCATCATTAAGTGCTTCCTCAAAATGAGCTTTTCTTACTGAGGGTTTAGCCGTCTTAAATAGGATCATAACATTAGTGCTATAAGTTAATCTGAAAGGATTTTCCTTTATTTTGGATTATGGAGTACAATGATATGCCCATAGTATACTACTTAACTCCTCAGCCTAAAGACCTTTCTCTTTGCCCATCCCCTTCTTCATTTTTGTCAGGATTACCTTGTTTGTTGCTTCTACTTGCCCATTGGTTTGAGGATGCTCTTTAGAAGACACCAACTGTTTGATGTCGAGTTGTTGTAAGAATAGTTCATATCCTTTCTCTTTGAATTACATGCCACTGTCTGTAACTATGGCAAAAGGGAGGCCATGTCTATAGATCAGTAATCTCCATGTGAATTTTTGAACCTTTTGAGTAGTGATTTTGGCAAGTGGTTTTTCCTCAGTTCATTTGGTGAAGTAGCCAATGGCCACTAGTAAGAACTTCACTTGGCTTTTTGTAATAGGAAAAGGACTAAGAATATCCATACCCAAAAATGCAAATGGCCAAGGTGAGTGAATATTGTGTAACTTCTCTGGTGGTGCATGGTGAAGGTTGCGAAATTCCTAGCATTCTTTACATCTTTTTGAATATTTTGCACAGTTAGCATGCATTGTTGGCCAATAATAACCAGCTTGGAATACTTTAGATGCCATACTCCTTCCTTCGGAAAACATACTACAAATGCCTTTGTGTATTTCATTCATGACATACTCGGCCTCATTATTTTCCAAACACTTCAATGATGGAGCAGAAATTCCTTGTCTGAGGACCTCTCCATCGATTATCATGTAATGGGTCGATTTCAACTTCACTTTTTTTTTGCTTCATTTTCATCATTTGGTAGTTGTTCACTTACCAAATAGTTCCATTTTGAACTTATCTAAGAAGCTTCACCGATCTGATTGGCACAGATACCTAACCATCTATGCTCGGTGTAATAAGGGTCTCTTGTATGAATGTTCTATGTTGTTCTGGTTTCTTGGAACTTTCCAGTTTTGACAAGTCATATACTCTGTCGTTGTCTTCCCTCGACATGTGAATGAGCTCATATTCATTAAAGCAACTGAGTAGGCACATTGTTGAATGGTAATATCTTTGCATTTGTGTGTCTTTGGCTTGGAAATCTTCATTCACTTGGTCGATGACAAGTTTGGAGTCACTTTTGCATTTGACATTCTTCACTTCGACTTCTTTTGCTAGTTTAAGCCATGCAATCCAAGCTTTACATTCAACTTAATCGTTAGAGGTTTTGAAATTAAACCTTAACGACTGCTCGAGTGAGATGTCTCCTAGTCCTTCAAGGGTGATTCTTGCTCCACTACCCTTAGGATTGTATGTTCCATCAACATAGAGCATCCACCAATCTTCGCCATTACTGCTACTTAGCTTGGGGGGAAGTTCTACAATGAAGTCAAGCAAGCATTGGACTTTGATGGGTACTCGGGGCATGAATTTCAACCCGAACTCAAGTAATTCTATGATCAATCTTGATTTTGATACGATGGCTTTGGAAATATGAGCATAATCTCCCTGTTTGAGTTTACTAGTGATAACACTAGTTTTTTTATTGTCTAGTATTTTTGCTAAGCTCCTTGTAAAAATCTACTAGTGAAATAGATTGGCATTTGTCTTTTGTCGTCTTCCTACATCAATATTGAACTATAAGTTGTATTAGAAGCAGATAATTAAAGTAGGAGTTCAACACTTGATGCAGGTCAAGTTAGAATCGGAGGATTTGCCAAGAAATTTTTTAATTCTAAAAACATTTTCTCACATTCTTCATCCAAAACAAAGTCATTATGTGATTTCTTCAACAACTTGAAGAATGGTCTTGCCTTTTGTGTTATCTTGGGTAAGAATCAAGAGAAAGAGAGAGAGAGAGGCTAGCTTTCCTGTTAGTTTTTAGACTTCGTTCATATTTTCTGGACACCTTATTGTTATGACAGTTTCACACTTGTCTAGAGTTGCTTCTATTCCTCTATAGGTTAACCTAAAACCTAAAAATTTACCTCCACCAACCCTAAAAGTGCCCTTTTCAAGGTTTAGTCTCTTCTGAGTTGTGCAAATATTTCAGCCACATCTCGAGCATACTAATAAATAGAGAGTGACTTCACAACCATGTCATCTATGTACACTTTTATATTCTTTCAGTCTGTGCCCTTGAAAACTTTTTCCATGAGCCTTTGATATGTGACACCTGCATTATTTACACTAAAGGGCATTACTTTGTAGCAGAAATTGGCTCCATTAGTGATAAAGGTTGTCTTTTCTTGGTAAGGTGGATACATCTTGATCTGATTATAGTCTAAATAAGCATCCAAGAAGTTGAACAATTTGAACACTCATGCCTTATTGACTAGTCTGTCAATGCTAGGCAAAGGGTAAGCATCTTTATGACACTACCTTTTGTGACATTTATTTGAACAAGATAAAAGCTAGAGAATCAAGAACAAAATATTTTTTTGACACTACCCTTTGTCCTCAAGAAAAACTAACTAAAACTACTAAAACAGTAAAAACTACTTAAGAAAAGTAAGGACTAAAAAATAAAAATAAGCTAAGACTTAAAAACAAAAAATTAAGACCGAGGGTACACAATGCCAAGTTACATACACACTCTTCTTTCATTCCCCTTTACTCAACAATTTTTTTGTCCATGTGCTTTAGTCAACTAAGTATGATGCCTAGATTTAACTTTCTAGCTCATTCAAATCAAATGCAAGGTTAGAAATGTGCAACAAGAATGACAATAAAATTTAGTGACATAGCAAATTGTCCTCACAATAAGTGTTTCACTCTTAAGCTTTTGACTTAGCTTTGGGTAAGTTTTTTACTCAATTTATAACTTAAGACACCACAGTTCAACTTTGATTTTCATCTCAAGTTAATTTTTGATTTTTTTTATGTACTTTGCTTCTCTCTTGTTTTCTTTATTTTCTGTTTTTTAGATGTTTTTTCCTTTTTAAATACTTTACAAGAGAAAATAAGGATATTACTTTCAACCTTTGTTCATGTGATAGCTTATTGCTACCCTTTATTTTGTTCCCTTTGAGTGATGCATTGTCACTCCCAAACTTAAAACTTTTTCGAATTCCTAGACCTATGCTCTCTTATCCTTTAAGTTAAGGGTAGTACCAAATATATAAACATATCAATTTCAAGGTTAGGGAATTAGAAAAGAATACATTAATTATGCTCAAAGTAAGGTGCAAGGGATAAACAATATTGGTTAGGCTTTTTGCCTATTGGCTAAACATGCAAACATGGCCTTGATCATTTCAATGCATACAATTGAAATCAATCTACAAGATATTCAGTCAAAGGCTACTGTGATTGAAATAAGAATGTTTCTCAATATATATTTGTATCATCATAAGGATCACTTACTCATTGGGCTAGGTCTACAAGTTGCTTTATTTGTTTTCAATTTTTCATGTCAAACTCATTACACATCTCAATCAAACAAAATCAATGGTTTTCACTTTTAGCATTTGAGTTTGTCAGACCCTAATTCTATCCCGACAAGTTTTTTTAAAAAAAGAAAAAAAGAAGAAAATAAAAAAAAAAAAAAGAAAGAAAGAAAGAACAAAATAGAAAATGAAAAAAATACCAAAGAAAGAACAGAAAAAGAAAATAAAAAAAAGAAAAAAGGAAAGAAAGAAAACAAAAGAAAAAGAAAAAAAAAGAGACAAAAAAAGAAGAAGGAAAGAAAGAAGAAAAAGGAAAGTAAGAACAAAACGAAAAATCAGAAAAAAGAAAAAAAAAAGAAAGAGCACAAAAAGAAAATAAAGAAAAATAAAGAAAAAAAAGGGAAAAAAGAGGAAACAGAAACCAAGAAAAGAACGAAAAAAAGGAAAGAAAGAACAATAAAATAAAAAAAATAATAATAAAAAGGAAAATAATTATAAAGGATAGAAGAAGAAGGAATATTGTAAAAGGAGAAGGTTTAAACATCAAATTACACACAAAAGAAAAAAATTACACAGAGAAAAACGCAAAGAATACACAAAAAATAAGAATAGGCATGAATTCCTATGAGACACGAATCCCTAGAGAAGGAAAAAGGATCTCCAGGTGAACTCCTTGGGCGCCGGTCAAATTCTTAGAATTTTTCTGTTAATGTTTGTTGGCATTTTTTGCAAACATAAGATAAAAGAATTAAAAAAAGGAAAGAAAGAGTTGAAACATGCCTAGTTTCTAAGCCTGAAACAAAATAAATATTGCTATTTATAGTACCTTTTTACATATATACTTTTTTTTTTCATTTTTGACCTGACCCATTTTCAATAAATTCCTACATAAAATAAATACTACTAGTTACACCCCCTATTTACTCGCACACCCCAACTCCTTTTAGGCATAGCCCAAATAAAGTAAAAATTGTTATTTATACCACCTTTTATTCTTTTTTTTTTTTGAGTTGGCTCTATTATTTATTTTATTCTCCAATTTGATTTATCATTGCCTAGTTTGTTAGTAATGTGTTGTAAATATTCTATCACTTATTTATTTTTTTCCCATGTTTTAACCTTGCACCCTTAATTACTAAGTGTATTTCTCGCTTTTATTTTATCGCTTTCTATTCGCATTCAATTTATTTGTGCATATCTCGTCCATTTAATTAATTTTGTAATGCTACGTCAATTATTTATTTATTTTGCAATTATGCTTTAGTATTATTTAGTACGCGCTTATGTTTCGTGCACTCCATGCTGGATTCCGACATGCCAGATTGACAAGTGTACCAATTTTATCACAAGTAGTAAAAATTAAAATCGAAGTCCATGTGTCGAATCTACATGGACTTTGGTTGTACTTAAGTGATGCAAACTCAATTATTGAATAATGAGAAGAAAGAGATAAAGAATTGTAAGTGTGAAATTTAGAGTATGGCAAAAAGATAACAAGAAAAGTAAACAACAATTTAATGCAAAAAGATGAAATCAGAATGTTATGATGTCGGAACCTAGTATGCTAAAACTACTTATAATGTATTATAGTAGATTTTCTCTAATTAATGAAATCCTTGTTTCCACCCGTATCTATTGAATTATCCTATCTTTGGTTTCCCGCACGAAGGGCCTAGTTTATTTATCCTTTTCCCCCAAATTTCTTTGCAGAGATAAAATAACAAACCGCATTAAGATAAAAGATGCAAAAATTCTTGGACAAAATAAATGTCAATCTATTTCTAGCAATGAATTTATTCAGATACCCTTCCCTAGTTCTTTAGAAAATAACAATTTTTCAATGCATTACCCTCTAAACATTATATGGGTGATCATGCCATAATAACAGAAAAGTACATAGAAGAATAATAGAAACAAAATTGCCTTAAATAGATAATAGGGAAGAATTACATTACAAGAGTTTGGCCTCCAGGCTCCTAACAAAAAGGGTTTAGCCTCTTATAGCCATGAGTGCCTTTACACTTCAGGAGCTAATGGAAGAAAGGGTTGGATGACTAATAACAAGAAAAAGGGGAATGACTAAAAGACAGAGGGTTTCCCCTAAGGGATAGGCCCAGGCTTTGGATAGCTCTGAGACTTCATGTGTCTTTCCTTCTGCTTCCTGCTCTTTTTATAGGCCTAAGGTAGCTTACTCTTCACATTGACCTCGCGCTTAGTGCGGGCTTTCGCACTAAGCGCACTCTAGGCATCCTCGTGAGCCTTCTCATGTTGGGCCTGGATTGCGTGTTGAGCGAGCTGTCCAATCCTTCTTCAATGCTTTTTCTTCAAGATTTTTCATCAATTCCCTTTAAAGTGCTTGAAATCTTCTTCTTTTGACTTCTGCTAATAAAAATTGTAAAGATGTCAATATTTTCATTATTTCATTAAAATCAATAATACAGTGAATAAATTATTATCATTATTAGCCAAAATTGACTATCAAATTAGCTCATATTACGCAGTTATCAGTGGTGTTTCAATAACGTGTGGATCAATTTTGTGAATTGCATGTTGGGTCTCTGACTTTCTTGACTTTACAAAGTTTACTGTGAACCCAAAATCTTCGACTTGCTTGGTGGTGTTTCCATAACGTATGAGTAAAATTTTATGAATGTCATGCTAGGTCTCTAACTTGCTTGACTTCACAAAGTTTACTACAAAACTAAAATCTTTTCTAAAAAATGTAAAAATACTCGAACAAATGAACACTTAATTCTCCTTTTTTTTCTCCACAAAAATTACACATTACTTGAGATTGCTTCAAGGTCCAATGCCTTAAGCAATTCTCTTTGCTATTTACTTAAAATTCAATGTCGTTTCAAGGTCCAACGCCTTAATGACTCTTTTCTCGCAATTAAAATAAATATTTCCAAAAAAGATAAAATCAACCCAACATAAGCTATTTTCTACCCAAAGAACTATGCAAAGGGGGAGGGAGGCCGGGGAGGGGCCGAAGGAAGAGGAAGGGGGGAGGGGGAGGGGGAGGGAGGAAGGAAGGGGAGGGACGAAAGGAAGAAGAAGGGGGAAGGGGAGGGAGGAAGAAGGGAGAAGGGAAGGGGCAAAAGAAAGAAGAAGAAGAGTTAGGAGAGAGAGAGGAGAAAAAATTGAAAAAAAAAAGAAGAACAGAGAAAATGGACGTTGGGGGAAGGAGAAAGTTGAGGTTGGGAAAGGAGAAAAGAACAATGAAAGTGGTCACTGTATACACAATTACCATTACTATGTACGTAGTGACTATTACTGTGTATGCAGTGACCATTACTGTGTACACAATAACGTTGGAAAAATTGGATGAAGGAAACGCAAACAGTCGGAAAAAAGCATTTAGCACAATAGAACGGCCAGAAGAAAATATGTACGGAAAAAATTGTTCAAACAGTATCAATTTGTACACCCAATTGCCATTCTTATTTTTCATTTGTGAACCTCTATTTTCCAAATTCAAGCTCAGTTAATTTTTTTTTCAAATGGATCCAAATCAATTTGATTAGCAAAGTTATATAATTTTCTTACAAAATTACAACATGCCTCTTTCGACCCAAAATTCACAAAATCATCCTCCTTTTTCCGCCTCTTTTTTTATCACCACCACCACCAAATTATTTTATGTCAAAGACTCAAACCCCTTTACCGTTAATTCTCAAAACTCACAAACATTTCCTTCAATCCTAGCAAACAGTCTTACGATGGTTTCAAATGATGATGTTGGTTCGCAATTTCCATAATTTTCTACTCAAATTAGGCAATACGAAATTGCCATTGAGGAAATAGGAGGGTCTTCGACAAAAAGAAAGCATCGAGTTGCCTTTGCAATTGAAGAAGATACACACCTCATTAGTTCATGGCTCAACATCTCAACCGATCCAATTGTTGGTCAAGGAAAAGAAGTGTTTTGGTTGAGAGTCATGGAAAACTACAACAAATTTCGAGGTGAACTCTGCGAAAGAGCAGTTAATCAATTGAAATCACAATGGCAAAAAATTAATCAGGGCATGCAAAAATTCAAGGGTCGTTACAAGCAAGCAGTGCCATTGAAGGAAAGTGGTTGCACGGATAATGATGTCATGCTTAATACATATGCTATTTGGAAGGAAGACAAAGAAACTAATTTTGGTTTGGAACATGCTTGGAAACTTTTGAAAGATCAACTGAAATGATTAGAGCAGTTTACAAAAAATTGCTCTAAAAGCACGAAGATTTCAGCATTTAGGGCATATTCTTCATCATCTAATCCAGAAACACCAATCGAAGATGCTGAAGCTGACACATCGTCTCCAATTGTCCATCCAATGGTGTAAAAGGCAGCCAAAAGGAAGAGGAAGGGGAAATGATTAGGAACATCTACCAATCCTGTAGACCTGACTGGTCTGGAGGAAGCAATGAGAGAAAGAAAAGTTCTTAATGCCAAACTAGCAGCCTTATGGGAGAAAGAATTGGAAAATAAGTATTACGACATTCTAATGAAGGACACATTTACAATTTCTGAAACTCAACTCAAAGACCATCAAGCCTTTTGTAAAATAATTAGGCATAAACTAGGAATCTAGTATTAATTTGTTAGGTAGTTTTAATTTCTTGTAACTGTCTTTTAATTTGTATTTTTAGGAATCATGTTTGACTTGCTTTTTTTAACCGTATTTTAATTTGTTCAATTTTTTTTACTTTGTGAAACTAGCCGTTACAAAACTAGCCATTATAAAACTAGCCGTTATAAAACTAGTCGTTACAAAACTAAACGTTATAAAAATAGCCATTGTACAATTTGCTATTTAATTGTTCAATTCTCATTCATTGTTGTACATATCCTTCAAACAATATTCTTCTTTCACTTGTTTGTGCAATCAATCATTCATACAATGGGTCGAAATAATGACTTCGATAGAATTTGGAAACAAATTGTTTATGAAACACTTGACGATGATAGTGATGAACAAATCATGAGCTACTTATGTGTGATGCAACAACAAGAAGGGAACAACAATCAACACAGAAGGCCTAGAAGAGTCATTAATCACAATCGTGAAACATCTATGATTGATGAATGACTACTTCTTAGAAAATTCAATATACACTGAGACTCAATTTCGACATAGGTTTCGAATGCGGTGACAATTGTTCATTTGAATTGTCAATGCTCTTAGTAATCATGATGAGTATTTCCAAAGGAGATTTGATGTTGTTGGTAGAATGGGTCTCTCGCCATTGCAAAAGTGCACTGCAACTATTCATATACTTGCATACAAATTACTTGTTGATTGTGTGGATGAATACGTTAGAATTAACGAATGCATTACAACTCAATGCTTAAAAAAATTTGTAAATGGGCCAATAAGATATTTGGACAAGAGTACTTGAGAAGACCCAACAAGAATGATATCAATCACTTACTACAAATTGGAGATGCACGAGGGTTTCCAGGTATGTAGGTTCTATTGATTGCATGCATTGGGAGTGGAAAAATTATCCAATTGCATGACAGGACCAATATCGTAGAGGTGATCATTGCAAACCCACAATAATACTTGAAGCCTTCGCTTCAAAAGACTTATGGGTTTGGCATGCATTTTTTGGAGTTGCAAGTTCAAACAATGACATTAATATGTTAAACCAATCGCCTGTATTTGATGACGTTTTGTAAAGTTGAACTCCTCCAATACAATTTACAATTAATAGAACTCCATATAATATGGGGTACTATCTTGAAAATGGTATTTATCTAGATGGACCACATTTGTGAAGACCATACCAATGCCACAAGGGCCCAGAAAAAAATTATTTGCAAAATGTCTAGAAGCATAAAGAAAGGATGTGGAACGCGCATTTGGTGTGCTCAAATCTCGATTTGCAATTATTTGTGGTTCATCGCGTGTCTGGAACATAGATACAATGTTGGCATGCATTATATTGCATAACACATGATTGTAAAAAACGAACAAGATACATTCAATGGTAATGTCAATGTTGATTATGATCACATAGAATATGACATTTCAAATGTTGAAGTATCTCGTGATACTCCTCCTAATTTTGCTACATACTTACAAACAAGATGCATTATGCATACAAAAGGAATCCATCAACAACTTCAAGCAGACTTAATGGAACATATATGGGAATGTTGCAGTTACAACAATAAGGAAATTTAATTTTTCTTTGACATGAATGTTTTTCAATTTTTTTATTATCTAATTTATGTATTTTTCATTTCTTTAACATTTAGTCATAAATAAAAATTAAATTTATGCTCATTTTCCTGTTTCTTAATATTTATAAAAAAAATTTCTTCAATGTTTCATTAAAATTAATTACTTAATTAATTATATTTAATTTAATAAATAATCAAATAAAATATTTAAAAGTTGGGTCCATGTGGGACCTACAAAAAATTGTCTAAGATCCCAAAATGAGATCTAGCACTAAAGAAAAAAATGAAACTGATCTTAAGAGATCTTCAATCCTATGTGACATTATAGGATCCACCAAAAAGTGGTCTAAGATCCCAATTTAGGATCTACCACTAAAGTTGCTCTTATGTATCATCCACTACCATATCCTCCTCTAAAATTGCCCCTACAACCACCTCTTCCTCGTCCTCTGTAACTATCACGATTATAATTGTTTCCTCTAACAAAATCATTCAAACATCCCTTCTGGACTAATTCGTCAACTTATCTTTTAGGACTATGCATTTCTCTGTAGAATTACCATAGTTCCAACAATATCTACATTGCTTGGTGTGGTTATCTCAGTTGTGGGAATCTGCTAGTGGGGGTAACACAAGTATTTAAGTGTTGAATGCCTCCCTTAGGATACGTGCTCGGCTTTTAGTAAGAGGAGTATATGTTGTATACTTCAATTACTGTGGTTGCCTTTTGAAATATTTCTCTTTGACAAACTTTAGTTTTTCTTAATGAAAATCAGGCTTCTTTTGGTCTCTTCTAACTTTGTCACGGAACTCCAACAACTCCTTCACCTGAGTAAAATTGATTGCACAACATCTCAAGTTATCCATGATGGTCGACCTCTTCTTACATAGACTATCTGCAAATGCTCCTGGCTTGAGTGCTACCATCATGGCATGAAGGGATACTCCAGGTTTGAGTTCTTGGATTCTAATTGCAATTTGTGAAAATTGGCCCGTGAAATCACATAATGACTTGTTATCGGCTTGCTACAAGTTGATCGATGCTATTGACATTGCATAGTAAGGTCAACATATGGCAAATTGAGCACCAAAATGTTCAACAAATGTGTCAAACAAGTCGATCATTTAAGGAATGAGTTAATGACAT
Organism: Glycine soja; assembly: GCF_004193775.1. Classification (NCBI taxonomy): domain Eukaryota; kingdom Viridiplantae; phylum Streptophyta; class Magnoliopsida; order Fabales; family Fabaceae; genus Glycine; species Glycine soja. Next base: position 7,395,084 of record NC_041002.1, on the reverse strand, counting down.
CGTGTTAGTGTGGGTCCTTTCAAAGAACTTGGAAAGACCTTGCATAGAATAACACCGTTGTTGGTGTATAAGTTTACTTATGTAATATACGCTTTGAGGTGTTCATCTGGGTTTGTAGTTCCATCATATCAATCTATATTCAAAGGCTTCCATCCCAAAGGAAGGGGAGCATTAAGAATATCATCGACAAAGGGATGTTGACGATGTAACTCAAATGGTTGACTTTGAGATCTTTGTTGGGATCATTCGACTATGTTTGTTGGTTGGTTGGTGTCATGTGAAGAGTGTTCTCCCTCTAATGCTACATGGTGGGTTGGACCCATATGTTGGGTGTTTTCTTGTGATTGTTGTAACTGAGCTCAAATAACTTCATTTTCCTGGCGCAATGCTTGCATGTTTGCTTCTTGCTTTTGTTGTAATGCAGTCATATTTTTTGCATTCTTCTTCTATAGAGCCTTCAATTGCTCTCTAAATCCTTGCATCATCGAACTCTCTTCCATGGCAATTGACCTTAATGCTGAACTCTTGGTTGTTACCATATACTTTTGTGACCAAAGAAAATTTCATTTAGGCCTTATGGTGGCACCAAATGTTCTTAATTACCAGAATCTTCCTGTATTGATCCGTGAAATTGCTTCCTTTTCCTTTTGCCGAACTCATTCTCCGATAAGGGGTGAAGTACCTAAAAAAGGACTCCAATGGAGAAGTAAATATTTATCTAAGATGTATATAGTGAATAGAATATGACTTATTTTTTCCTATTATTCTTCTGGTCTTATAAGTGAGGACAATAAATGAATTGGTAACTATCCATGACGTCCACTAAGGACAATATGTAAGTAGTAGTAGTCAGTTGATTAGTGCTTATTATCCATCAATCATGTACAGTACACTCTATGATATGATATTTTTAAAGATTAATATTTTGGATGTAACAATTCATTATTTTTTGAAGGTGAGTTGGCTAAATACAATATCCAAAACCTATTAGAATTTCCTTTTTCTCTGTTAAAGGAAATGTAGGGTCTTTTCCATTTCAAGTTCGGACATATATATAATAAGGTAATAATATGAGTAAGAATGTTTTCAACAATTAAGATTATGTATTTTTTTTTACAACTCAATTATGATAGATCTTATTAGTTGAATCAACTTATACGAATAAATTTACCAACAAAAACTTCACATTGTTATATCACAGTTGAATCCCTTAAACATGGATTCAATTCATGATTGTGTGAATAGAAAACATGTTAAGAGAAATAAAGTTCACATGACTTATTCTTTCATCTTGAAAAAGTTAATTTTTAATTATTGACTAAAGTGATACTTGTAATTGGTATACCCAAACAAATCTACAAGTTTTAATTTGTTTCCTTTATAAAGTCTAGTTATGCATATTTTCTCTTTAAGGTTTAAGAGTAGGGTTTTGAAATTTTTTTAAAAAAAGGAAAGGAGGATGTGATTTTTTAATTTTTAAAGAAAAAAAGTTATATAATATTAAAATAAAAGTGTAATACATTAGTAGGTCCTTAAAGTTTCAGTTTTTTAATTAAGTCTCTAAATTAAAAAAAAAATGTAATGGAATTCCTGATCTTCTACACAAATTTTTAAACTATGTTCTTAGAGTTAGTTTATGATGGCTTGAAACCGCTATAAAAATAATAATTTGTAACGGTTTTACCAACTCTAGAAACAAGAGACTCAGTTGCAAAAATTGAAAAAAAATAAAGATCCAATTTAGTTCAAAGACATAATAAAAAATCTCAAATAATTAGGGGCATAGCGGTATTAAACCTTAAATAAATAATATATTAATTTTATATAAGTAAGCTATTGTATTTATTTTATTTTAAAAAAATATGAAATTAAAAACAAAAGAAATTGTGTTATTTTCCCTTAAATATGTTTTTGGTTTCATTAGCATTTTTTTTAGTTCTTGTAAATTAATGTTTTTTAATATTAATTCTTGTAAGTTTACATTTTTTTTAATATTGATACATTTTGTGCATTTTTAATCCTTATAATTTTTCAGTTTTGGTTCTTGTAATAGCAAACTTATGAGAATTATAAATGAAAAAATTAAAATCTTACAAAGACTAAAAACAAAATCTTACAAGAACTAAAGTTGAAAAAAAATATCTTATAGAAATAAAAATTAAAAAAGTGCAAAATTTTATAAACTAAAATTAAAAAATAAACTTATAAGAACCAAAATAAAAAATACTATTTTACAAGAACCAAAAACATATTTAAATTTTTTTTGAAACCTAACTACTAAATATATTATTTCTTTCTAAAATTAAGTTGGATCTCAATTCTCACTTGTTGTCTAGGGTGAAGATTTCCTACCTCGAGATGTGCTAGTCTTATAGTACTCTTTTAATACACTTCTATAAATATATATCTTTTTATTGATTAAAATTTATTAAAAATTATAAAATAAGAAAGAAAATTATTAAATAAGATGCGTGACACACAAAAATTTATAATTTTTAATAAATTTTAACTAATAAAAGAAAATATATTTATAAAAATGTGTTTCCTCCCTACCTTATCTAAAAAGAAATAAATAAATTTGTTTCGCAAATTAATCGACAACTAAAAGAAGAATAGGATTCATATCTTATTGCTAACAGATATAAACATTCAATGTTGTAATCTTTACTTTATTTCTTTGAGAAAGCAGTGGTATAACCTTCTTCAAATCGAATGGATACTATCATTCAAAGGGCCGGGGTTGCTGAATGCGGTTTTATTGACTGTGGAGCCCGTTTCACGTCTTTCCCTCCATTATTTGTCCTTGATTAGTTATATTATATTAAATAGTTTTGTAGTGTTTGGATATTTATTTATCATAAATGCACATCAATTTAAACCAAAACCTTGTCGCAATCATAATTAATTATGTATATAGTTGATATAACCTGTGAAAGGAACGTCACGGGCAACCTACAAAAGCCTTAAGGGGTAGACATGGCTTTTGAATTGTCTATTGATTGGTAATGGTGTGGGTTCCATCAATTATCACTCATAGCCTTCAACAAAGCAAAATACTTGTTCTTAACGAAACTTTTCAGCAGCTATAAGTACTTTAATTAAGATGTCTACTTTGCAAGAGCAGAAGAAAAAACTGAGACATACTTCCTTTTTTTGTATTTTAAAATTAAGATATTTATGTAATATTTATAAAAATAAATAAAAATTTGTGTTTATTTTATTTTTAAAGAAAATTAAATTAGAAAATATTTGTTAGAAATAAAAATTTCACCACTCATTTTTCCTTCCAAAACTTTACTTCCACGCATACCCTAAAAGTATTAGTTTACTAAACACTTTTGGATATAAAGTTGTTCAATATAACATACCTCATGAATAAGAGTTCCTTCTTTGTTGTGATTAATGCAATAGGTGTATTAATTTACAAAAACTCTATAATATTTAAGTAGCTCTCTCAGGGATGGATCCAAAAGTGTATCTAAGGGATCAATTTTTTTTACATAATTATTTAAATATTTATTTTTAATATATAATTATTTAATAAATAATAAAAAATTATTTATTATTAATTTTATGGATGAAACTAGAAGTATAATTTATTATTATAAAATTTTTAAGTAAATATCAACTCAAAAACCTATTTTTCTTATATATTTTTTAACTTTAATTTTTTTCTAATACACAAAGTGTCAGGGAGGGGAATCAAGACCTCCGCTTGCCCCCTTGAATCCTTCACTTAGCTCTCTAACTATCGAAGTAAAGAGATAAGATTATTGGAAATTTCTATTAGGTTCAGAACCCTATAGTTTTAATTTTAGAAATTTTTTTGAACCAAATCCTAAATGAATGTTATCAATGAATCTTTTTGAGATTGTGATAAGAACAAATTTCCTGTGAGTGACCAAGGATCAAATATCTCTATACAAGAAAGTTGCAATCAGAAATGATCTAGACTAAGTTGACGCTTTGAATGTTAATAAGTGATTAGAAAGTTGGTTTACTTTCTTAGTAAGTTGAATTAATTGCTCATAAAGCAAGTTCCCTAAATCAAGAATGTTGGCATATTAATAAGAAAGCTTAAAGAATTTCAAAGTTGATTCAATTTTATCCATACTGAAGGGCTTTAATTCAAACATAACAAATGTGACAAAGTTATTCTGAGGGAAATTATTGATGGATTTTTCCGTGAGAAATTATCAATGAATTTTATTGTTTTTTAGAAAATCACGGGAAAATTTTAAAAAATATATAAATGGTTTAACTCAGTCTTTTAAATTTTTTATTTTTTATTTATTCAAAAATCTATTTAATTTGATAAGTATAAAAGTCAACATATATTATTATGATAATTTTTATTATTGATTTTTAATTTCATAAGATATTTAATATGGTCTTGTTCTGCCTGTTTAAATATCTACCTAATTTCATATTTTTTTAAATTAATTTATTGCATAACATATATAATATTAAAAAAATAGACTATGATTCAATCAGAATTAAACTAATGAATTAATATCTTAATCATGGACTGACTTTTTAAACATTTCTCATACTAACATTGTTATTGTCATTTCTACCAATTTTGAAGAATGAGTTCTGATATATATATATATTATTTAAAACATTGTTAATGTTTTGAAATTTTAAATAATATTGTCAATTTAATTTTTACAGCAACAAATAAATTACTCAGCAAGTGGATGTTATAGAAATTGTTGATTTAGTAAATGCAGATGATGGTTTGTGGCTTTGTGCATGAAAAATAAAGGGCGCTGAATGGAACAAATTCTGCAGGGTATGTTTAGGATTTTCTTGATGGAATGTTATTGAATAAGTATTCCAATAATTTGCTAGGTTATGCTGTATACTGGTGATGAGTATGATTGGAGGCAGATCACTCCTTTTCGATTAATTAAGGGAATATCACTCCTTTGAATTACTTGAAAGGAATCTCCAATATCTGTACAGGGTTGATTGGTTTTGCAGCGTGGTGTCATGGTGTGTCACATTTTTGGTGTTTTTGTTTCATGCAGCCAAGGATGTCTTTAGCTCATGTTATTTTTATTTGCTGTTGTCATTAGACATGGACTACAGTAAATTTATCCGTGTGATGCGTGTGGATTTATGTTTCTTTAATTTTATCAAACTAATTGGTGTAATTAGTACACAAGACATTGTCTTTTTAAGTACGTACCCCTGGTACTCTTTATTTTTATGGAACTTTTTTGTTTATAAAAAAGAATATATATATATATATATATATATATATATATATATATATATATATATATATATATATATATATATATATTATTGCTTTAATGCAGGGTGGCTCAAGAATTTGAAAGATCTAAAACAAATTTAAAAATGAGACCTTTTATTTACTCATAAAATAGTTTATTAAAATTATCATTGTTTTATTTAAAATTAATTTTATGGACTTTTTGTGATGCAAAATTATCAATTAAATTATTGTAATTAATTTCATTTAACATTTCTTTTTCAATAAACAATAACACCACTTCGTTCAATCCTTGTTGAGACATTGTTGATCTTAAATAAGTTTTTATTATTTTTAGCTTTGAAAAACTCCTTTCAGCTGAAGCAAATGATACTGATACTGGTATCGTTAACATTATTCTATAAGCTATATACGCATTTGAAAAAGAATTTATTCTTTTTATATAATTAAGAATGTCAATTGGTTTATCATTTTCCAATCCTATAATTTCCTTTAAGATATTTAATTCTGAAAATAAATCTAATCCATCAACATCCAACAAATTATCATGTTTCAAAGATTTTTCAAGGTTTAGGCATTTCTCTTTCAAAAGTGTACAATCTAGTAACTTTAATTTTTTAACACTAAATAAAAAACCAAAAATATCTTGATATATTTTAAATTGTTCAAATCTACTTTGAAGTGTGATAATTGTTTTATCTACTATGTACAAAAAGCAATCAATTCTAAATGATTCTTGAAGAGATTTTATAATTTCATCCTCAACATTTTCATCAAATTGTTTCTTTCTACAACTAATACGTTTTTCATGAAACTTAGGCTCTATATCCATTTCAAAAGCAATTTCCTTGGTAGAAATCAATGCATTTTCAAATCCATTTTCCTTATACTTTTAAAAAAAAATGAAAGAAGACCTTTTAATTGTTCAATAGTTTCATCAATGCACATATCTTTTGATTGTAAATTCTTACTAACTAAGTTAACTGCAAATAAAATGCCATACCAAATAGTCATGCCTAACAAAAATTTAAAGTTTTCAAGCTCATAATTTGCTAAACAATCAGCTTCACTTTTTATTTTAGGATAATCACTAGCTTCAGCTAATTCAAATAAAACATTTCTTATTTGTAAAGTTTGAAATCTTACAACTTTCACACTTTCAATACGGCTTTTCCAACGTGTTTGTGACAATGATTTAAGAGTTAAGCTATGTATATGGTTTTGTAAAATTTTCCACCTAAGAAGAAAATAAAGTATATACACGTTGTAACACACCAAAGAAAGATGTAGCTTTAGGACAAGAGTTAGCCATATCACAAAGTACTAAGTTTAAACTATGACAACCACAAGGAGTATAATATGATCTACGATTAATATCAAGGAATCTTTTCTGCACACCTTGATGTTTTCCTTTCATATTAGATCCATTATCATATTCTTGTCCCCTAAGGTCATTAATATCAAGTCCAACAATTTTTAATTCATCTATAATAGCATCAAAAAGACATTTTCCACTTGTATCATCTACTTTTAAAAATTCTAAAAAATACTCATTAACTTGTATTGGAGTTGATGAAATATCCACACACCTTAATACAAAAGACATTTTCTCTTGATGACTTATATCTAGAGTTCAATCAAGTATGATTGCATAATATTTCGCATCATTAATTTTTTTTATATAATTTTTGTTTTGATTTCGCTTGCTAACAGATTTATCAACTCATTTTGTATATTATGTCCAAGGTAATGGTTGTGAATTTCATTGTCTTTAATTCGATGAATATGTTCTAGCATGATTGGATCAAATTCTGCAATCATTTCAATTAGACTTAAAAAATTTCCATTAGCTTCTTGGTAGATCTTTTCATTTTTTCCACGGAAGGCTAAATTATTTTTACCAAGGATTTTAACAACTACAATAATTCTTAACAACACATTTCTCCAATGTTCTCTATCTCTATTTATTTGTTCTTGAACATGTTTGTCTATTGTTTTATTTTTTACCAATCTCTTTTCCAAATCAATCCATGCATTCATGTTAGTAATATGCTCATTCGTTATTTCATGACTCTTCAACTTAGCACTAAGATTTCTCCAATCTTTATTACCTTCGTTAGCTACTTTACTTATACAAGAAACAACATTAAATAGTTTGCAACAAATTTTATGTTTTTCTCCATTAGGCAATTTTTGAATGTAATTTGATGAAGAAAAGTTCCTAGAATATTTATCCTTTGGGAAATTCATATCAGTAACTTTAATAGGGTCATTTTCTACTAATAAATCTCTCAAAGTCGTATCAATATTCTTCCATTGGCTTGGATCATATATATTTTCAAAAGTAGAATCATCTAGTCTCCCAATCTCCTCTTCTTTATCATGAGTTTGAGAATCAGAATTATAATTATCCTCATCACTAACTACTTCTCTATTATTGTTTTCACCTATTTCTAAATTGTTATCTTGTTCATTCAAAGAGCACCCACTTGTATTTTCTAATTCATTTTTCTCATCTATTTTTATAAATTTATCCATAGCTCCTTTTTGTGATGCAATTAAAGCCTTGACTCTTCTTTTTTTCTAAAGTTTTGAATAGTCTGATTCATATTCTCTAGTTGACATACTTATTATATATTTTTTTGTATGAAATTAAAAATTATAATACATAAAACACTACAAAGATGAGTATATAAAATAAGAATGAGCTAAAACAATAAAACCTAATTCTGATTGGCAAGAAAATAAACTTGATCGTAGTATCTTGAAGTTTCAAGTCTCTTTCTCTTCTTTGGTAAGTGTTTAAACTTAATTTCCAAATTTCAACCTTTTTGTTAAACCTATATAAATTATTTTGAGATTAATCATTATTCATTAATAAAACAATAAAAAATAAACATTTTTGAGATCAATCTCACAATTCATCAGGATTTGGGGCAGAAGCTTAATAATATATATAAAACTTGTCATGTTTTATTTGTCAATACAATAATGAGACTATTATTTTATGTATAAGATTTTAGGTTATTAAATTAACAATTTTCAATAGAAAAGACAATTATAATTTGATAAAGGTACATGTAAGTATGTAATAATTATCAACAAAATAAAATTTGAGTAAATAAGAGTACAGTAAATTCTATTTTTGGCGTTTACCTGATATTAACACACTTAAAAGGGATAAATGTCAACTTTTCCCTCTACCCTCCAAATAGAGACACATGCACATAAGAGATGAGAATAAACAAATAGGTATTGAGGAGCTATTGACTAATGTGTCAAAGTGAAACAATAATCAAGTAAACTGAAGAAGCAGGTGAGAAGACAGAGAAGTATGAGAGACAGTGATTGAATAGGAAGAGAATAAAGAGAATAGAAATAAAAGAAAAAAATTTAGATTTTTTTAGCTATTAACTATTAAATCTCTTTTTTCTAAATAAAGTTATGATATTGGTGAAGAGTTGTTGCTCATTAATTTTTATTTATGATACCAATCAAAAGATTAACAATTACTTATAATGTTTTAATTAAAATTTATTTTCAAATATAATTTTACAATAAAATTTTTTTGAGGTATATTAGTACTAAAAAATTTTGGAACTTTTTTTTTTGGAGACCTAAAGTCTTTGCTTGAGCTGCTTAGGTCGCCTGCTTTAATGTGACAATTTCTGTTTTCTTTTTTTGATAAATAAATAAAATTGATTAGGAGGGAATGGTATCCTAGACCAAGCTGTTTATAGGCTGGAAAAGTATTCGGATTCAAAAAATACTTATAAATATACTTATGTTTATCTGATCTTAGTAGATATTTGAGTAAGCGATGCGGTCACTGCTTGCCTATTTTTTCACGGTCACGTCAAAGCAACTCTTTGTTGCTTCTCCATTTTTAATTATTCACCATGATTTTTGGGCTAGAATTGATTTTTCTTCGTATCCAAACATGCACTCAAATAACGAGTAAAAGCTTGAACTTACATTCTACCGTATGTAAGACACTAATTACTCCACTCGATCAGCTCTTAAGAGTTTAATTAATATTACAATTTCTTACCATTAGTGATATATTTATGCTCTATAGAGAGTCTCACACATTCCTAAAGATCTGGATTTCAACAGTATTTAATGGCATTGTGTGATCATGCATGTAGCCGACATCAAATAGTGGGATAAATATAAGGCTTTTGTTGTCATGTTATTGTAATCTCACACTGTTCGAAATAATTGACAAAAAACCAGCATATAAACTACTTTCAAGCAATAAACCTGTAATAAATATATAGCTTCTTGTGAAGTTTGTATTTTAATTATTTTTTTCATAAAGGAAAAGCTTTGATTGGCACATTTGGTCTGAATGCATGGATGATTATAGACACATTTTGCATTAGTTTCTTCAGCACCTACATACAATGATCATGATCGACATGGCTTTATAGGTCTAATATATATCAGCCTTGGTATCACCATATCACTGCCATATTCTTTTCAGTTTCATTTTCTTTTGGATATTGACTAGTGGCTGGTGTACTGAAAATAGACCAAACTCTGGACCACCTTTAAGCAACTAGAAGCCGAAGATCTATGAATTAGAGACAGAGAAACGAACACAATTCGAACATCTTGCAAGCATATGATCTCTAGATGCCAGAAAAATATGCCCATAAAGTGAGTTACATAATCTAATATTTATTTTTCTGCTTGGAAAGTGAGGTGTCTATGTTGAGTACTCTAGCTAGGCGATAGGTGAGATGTACATCTCAAAATGACAATCTGTGATGGATAATAAAGCTTTATTAGAAAACAACTTTTTGAAAAGAGGAATGGTGTTCCAAAGCAATAATGTCTCTTTTATACTTTCTTTTCTAAGAAATGGTAGGCAAAAAGAATATCCAACGACATATTTGTTATGGGATTTGTGAGCACAGTTCAACCTTATAAATAAGCAAGTTACATACATGCACAGGTCGATGCACCTTATTTGATGTAGGGACAATTACTCCCACCAGATTTTTATTTATTTATTCATGTATATAAAAAAAAATTGTCTCATAAAAAATTATATATTGTTTCTATTAAATTTTTTAATACAAAGTTTAAACAAACATAAAACATTTAATATAAAAATTACATGCTTAAACTTAAATCATTAGTCCAATTCTCATTATTATTACCATAACACAAAAAAATAACATACCACACATTGGGTAAAGCACACCTTTTCATGTAACATTCCAAAAATAATCTAATAAATATTTAGATAAAAATTGTCTAAATATATCTTTTAGTAAATGATAGATTAAATTATTTTAATATATTAAATTGTTATATATTTTTAAAAGATATTAGTATAATAATATATTAGATTGGATAAAGATAATAAAACTAAGATAAAAAAAAAGATTGGTTGAACAAATCTCAAGATATAATTGGGTTGCTCAAGAATTGAAGAAAAAGGAAGAAAGCGGAGAAATTTTGTTGAGACAAAGATAACGAAAAACTCAAATTATTTGCTTCAAGAGGTGAGTAAAACATGTATCTTTTCAAAACATCCATGATATAATTACTTTATGAGTTTTTTTCTTTTATTGTGTTATTAATATGAAGAAATCAAGATTAACGGTGTTTTAGTGTTAGTTATTTTAATGAAGGGTGTTAAATTTTACACACTAAATTAGTATTGACAATGAAAAAATCATAAAATATTTTTAAAGTATGAAAATGCATAAAGGACAATTGTAGTTTATAGAAACTTCAATACTTTGGATTTTTTTATCATGGTGTTATATATTTTGTAGTACCTTATGATATTTTTTTTTTAAATATTAGAAATTATTTATTGCCTCCACTAACAAAAATTTATAGATCCACCACTACATGATCCACACTAAAAGTTACTTATGATATACATGTATGCAATGACACATCCAGAAATTTTTTTTTAGTGGGAACAAGAAATAATTTCTAATATTTTCACAAAAATAAAATATCACAAGGTGTTACAAAATATATAATATCATGATAAAAGAAATTTAAAATAGTTTTCTACAAATTACAATTGTCATCTACACATTTTCATACTTTGAAAATGTTCTGAGTTTTTCATTGTCAATATTAATTTAGTATGTGAAATATAACATCATTCATTAAAATAATCAACACTAAAACATCCTTAATCATGATTTATATATATATATATATATATATATATATATATATATATATATATATATATATATATAGAGAGAGAGAGAGAGAGAGAGAGAGGCTCTGTTTGATTTTGTGTTGAACCACCTTCAACGCCAAAGTTTTGTTTCTGTAAATTAAATTACATTGAACACGTTTTGACACGCGAGATTTGCTTAATTAAAACAAAGACACACATAGTTGTAACTAAATGATAAAGGTTATAAAGCCTCAAAGATGTTAAGATCAAATTTCTTCAATATATGTATGCTTGATTGATTTACCATTTAAGAGTAAATTATAAGCAATCGTGAATTACCGATTACCTTTGAATATAGGTTTAATTTGCTGAATTTAATTATTATTTTTCTTTATCACATTATAGGTTTTGCTGATAACATAATATCTAAAGAAGAATGTGTGATTTATCTTCTTTACTGAAATCTTTCCTTACATTTTAGGCTTGATTCCATTTGGACTAACATAATGTTATTGCTAATCTTAATTACTTAATACAAATGTTAAAAGAATGTGTGATTAATTTGTAACTAACTAATTTAGTGGGGTTGATTGAAAGTAGGGTGGGGTGAACAGAGATGGAGGACTTCACGAGTAGATTGAATTAAAATAGGGTAAATAGTCATTTTCGTTTCTGAATGCGTAGAGCGTCGAAAAATTCGTACTCGAAAGATGAAAATTCAAATTTTAGTCTCCGAAAATGAAAAAAGTGCAACAAATTCATTCATTTGTTAACTTTCATTCATTACCATTAATGAAGGAACCTACATGGCACAGAGGAAGGAAAGTGTCACAAAAATGATTGCAACATAGCTGCTGAATAGATTCAACCAAAATGTCAATAAGTTACCATTGAACCAAAATGTTAATGTACCGTCCAGGACCCACAAAATACATGTGACATCCTACATGACACTCTAAGACACGTGCCAATCCTCTACATCAGTCCTGTAACAAGAGCGCGGACACTCGACCCTTAGTAACTAGGCTCCCTAACTGACAAGTTATCTCTAACCTATTAATATTTGAATATATTTGTCCGTTGGCAGATAGTTAATTATCTACAAGGTCACACATTATCTATAAGGTACAATTATCTTTTAGTTTTTATCTATAAGCTAGAGTTTATCTCTAACGTTATCTACAAGCTTTCGGTTATTATCTATAAAGGCTATAACATTTCCTACAAACAAGGACCCACAACTACGCTCAACTCCTATAAACACCAGGTTCCATTGAACCCTATACACAAACATTCACCTACTTTAACACACGAGCAACAAGCATGTGCCTCTCTCTTTCTCTCTCTCGCTCAATCAAGCCTTATTTTAGCATATACTTGTTTTATCTCCTAACTCATATTCTTACTTGAGCGTCAGAGTCCTTTGTTTTGCCTCAAAGCCGACGTGTGAAGTCCTGGAGCCCACTTCGATCACGTCTGCCCTGACGTGCCCTAGCTCCGGATTTTGGTAAAAACAGTTAGTAATTTTTCATTGGATCAAAATGTTAGTAATTTCTTTTGGACCAAAATGTTAGTAAGTTACCATTGGACCAAAATGTTAGTAAGTTACCATTGGACCAAAATGTCATAATTGTTTTGAGACCAAAATGTGAGTATGCTTCCATTGGACTAATTTGTCAAACCCCAAATTTCGTTTCATTTAAGGGTAAAATATAATTTAATCTTCATCTTCCTCCCCCTTTATCGTTGTAAGCATAATATTACAATAAATACTTAAAAAAATAGGAAAGCAAGCATAAGTTAGAAAAAACATAATAATAAACATAATATTGATTAATAAGCAAAATTTGTTTGTTGCTATGAAATTTCTAATGTGATAGTACTTTACCCAAAATATGAGACTCAAACAAAAATACACAATCATTAAGTTAATTCTTACAAAAAAATGAGACCCAACTTGATTTTATTATACCTAATGTTGTCACAATAAAAAAAATTCAAAATAAATATTCTACACATGTACAAAAATAAACATTGTAATAGTGTACCAATCATTACAAATTTATCCAAATTAGAATAATTAGTCAGAATCTACTATAAACAAAAGACAAGCATGTATCATATTTCACTATTTCGAATCTTGGTGGCGGGTTAGCCCTAGTATGAGTATGAAGCACATGCAATTTGGTTGGTTCATCCTATGAGATGGTACATTTGGGAATATAACTCGAAATGGTGTTGAATGCCTAACTGGAGGTGGTCTAAACACAGTTGGCAGTGGTGGGGGTATGGAACTTGTTTCCTAATACAATTATAAGTAGTAACTAGTTATGCATAACATAATTTAACAATAACTAACCAGTTATATGTAAAAGTCACTCGTAGCATTAGGAGTTGGAGCACTTTGAGCGGTAATTAGAGTTGGAGAAGGAGCACTTTCAGCATTAAGAGTTTGAGTACTTTCAAAATTAGCTGGAGGTTGTTCAACTTGTGGAGCATATTGAGAACAGTTAATCTCATCCTACAAATATGTAACATCTTACATAAATAACTTGTAAGCAACAATAAAAATAATTAATCAAATTTTAAAAAATGTTACTAGTGTTGTTGTGGTTGCATTTGAGTTACAATGTTTGTTAAAGAAATTATGCTTATTCATCATTATTATGTTTGCTTCCATATTTTTTTAAGGGTTTATTTTAATATTATGCTTGCAACGATAAAAAAATGGAGAAAAATAAAGATTAAATTATATTTTATCCTTAAATGAAACGAAACTTGGGGTCTAACAAATTAGTCCAATGAAAAAGTATTGACATTTTGATCCAATGAAAAATTACTGACATTTTGGTCCAATGATAACTTACTGACGTTTTGGTTCAATGGAAATGTATTGACATTTTGGTCCATTGAAAATTACTGACATTTTGATCCAATGGTAACTTACTCACATTTTGGTCCAATGTATTTAGAAGTCATGCTGGCAATTATTTTTGTGACATTTTCGTTTCTTTGTGTCATGCAAGCTCTTTCATTAACGATAACAAACGGAAGTTAACAGATGAATGAATTTTTCATATTTTTTCTAGTTTTGATGACTAAAATTTGAATTTTCATTTTTTGAAATGAATTTATCAATTCTCTACATATTCGTTGATGGAAAATAACTATTTATCCATTAAAACATGAAGTTTTAGGAGTTGACAAGTATACAGCTGGATATTGGCTTCGTTGTCACGAACATAAACACTCAATATAATGATCACTATTTCAAGTGGGGAGGTCCCGCTATGAATAGGGAGAGAGCCATTAACCTAAGCCAAAATAATAAAAAAAAACACTTCACAATCATAGCTAGAGAATCTTTAGAACCTTCAAAGACAATGGTGTTTGTTAGAAAGTGGGTGGTTCGTGAGTTTAGCTCAACCCTACAAAACCGATTTGTAAAGTGAGGATTACTCCCCACTTATATAGCTTATCTCGACACTATCTTCATTCGATGCGGGACTTCATCATGCCCCATTTTTCCTCATGGCTCCTCCGCCATATGGGACTTTCACCACACCTTCCCTTCCGCTCAAGGGGGTCAGGCCTAGAGCGTGACAACCGTAGGGATCCATTAGAATAGGCTCTGATACAATGTAAAAGAAGGCTAATTCCCTTTGTTGCTTTTCATTCTCTTGGATGATAAATATATATATAGAGAAGAAATACATCAAGAATCTTAAATACAAAAAAGTATACACATAAAACCCCCTGAGAGAATATTAACAGATAATAAATCAATATTTGCCTAGTAAAACTTATGCCTAGAATCAAGGATTGCCAACCAAAATAAGGAAAGAAATCATGTCTACAATCTCAATCTTCAATAATGTTTTAGGTATAAAGTTGCCTATAGCCTATAACTAGGTCAAATTTTCTTTTGAAGCAAAATTTAAATGAAGTTCTTAAAATGTTTTAGTACTATTTTTCTATTAAAATTGAAGTTTTATTTCAGTAACTGATGTTAGATTTTTAATACAAACTTTTGTTATGTGTATTACAGAAACCAATACTAATTAAAAAATTACATTTAACTTGTCTTTTTTTTCTAAATCAAAGGTACTTGAATATTAATGCTTAGGATAACAATTATTCAATCTATCTATGTCATGCATATACATATACATGTTTTGAGTATGATACAGATATTTTATCAATTTTAAAGAATACGTTTATTGGGTTGGGTAGTCAAGCATGCTATATGGCTACACAAGTATTAATGACCACACAATGAATTGGCCACTCAATTGGGCCACAATTTGCATCATTGTATGACAAGAAACCAGCAAGATTACCAATTGCATCTCAATGTGAAGGCGTTCACAATAGATCGCTAACTATTGGAAAATCTAACAATAGCCAAGGAAGTGATGTACTTGAATTCAGAAAATTCCACTCGATAAATTGCTTTGAGGACATCATCATTACCCAAATCTGACCCGAGTAAGGAGATGTAGACACCGCAACGGGCCAGGACCGGAACTGATATGTGATTTCCCAAAATCATTTACATCGGATTATTTTCTTCTCATCCCTGTCTGTCCTATTCGGATTGGATAGTCATAGTCCCCTATCCATCCTTATCCAATAATTTTTAAAAAAAAATAAATCATATCATAATAATCTCTTTCTCTCGATGGATACAGGGATAAAAAAAATTTCAATTAAATTAAGAATAAATTTGTAAAAATATTATAACTATAGATAAATTTAATGCTAATAATTAAATTAGTCAACTTTTTTAATAAACATGAATTAGTCAATTATATCTTATAATAAAAGATAAAAGAAGTAATATACATCTATAAAATAAGAGTAATTTAATAATTATATGTGTCTGATATAATAAGGGTAGATATATAATTATTTTCGTTTCCCTTCCCGTCCAATCTAAAGAAATCGAATATTATCCATACATGTGCTCGTGTCCGATCAAAATAAGGATTATCTATCAAAATTGGGAAGGACAGGGACGAAGCTATGTTAATGGGTGGGTTAATATAAAATATTTTTATTATTGAATGATACTTAAACAAATTTTATTTAATGATAGTTATCCTAAGTTAAAAAGAGAAAAAAAAATAACATTAGTATTTTTTATCTACTTTAGAAAGGATAAATTTTTAATATGGGAATGACGCAGTAAAGGAGGTGCAGTATCATCTATTGGTTTGGCAAATAGTGAATTGCTTCTTTTTAGCAAGAACTGATTTAACAAATATTAATAATAACTTTTATCTTATAAAAAAAGATTTTATTTACTTTTATATTTTAAATTTCATATCTGTAATTTTATCAATATTTATTTACTCAATAGATAAAATTTTATCCTATTATCCTATATCAAAAAGAGATAAAATGTGATTTTATACTTTAAATACTAGACGTGGGTAGCAGGTCTTTGTTGTGGCTGTCTTTTTTGTGAATTGAGTTGCTTCCAATAAAAACTACTTGTTCCACTCGTATTTTGCCATTATCCACATTATTGCATCACTTATATTCTGGAAACACAAAATTGAGATTGTAAATTTGCAATTTAGCAATTTAGGAAATCACTCTCTCAGTGAATATAGGGTGTTTACTTTTAGAAAAACTAGAAAAAAAAAAAAAAAACACAAGTTTATCCACCTCTTGGTGTTTACTTTTAGAGGAACGTTTGATTGGTTTGAAGTTTTCTCATGTCTCGAAATATGATTACTAGGATTCATGATTTTTAGAAATTGTGTTTCTTCATAATGAATAAAATTTGTATGTTTGACCATTAATAATTTTTAGATAAGTTTTTTAGGAATTAAAGAATTACATATTTTATAATTATTTTAATTATTTATCATATTATATAATTTAATAAAGAATAACATGATATTTTTATTGTAATACAATAAAAATTAAACTCGAGAAGTAAGATTTTCTCCTCCCCATGAGAAAGTTATTTTTAAAAAATGTATAGCAAACATGGAAAACTAAGTTTTCTAACCTATGATTCTCAAGAAATAAAAAATTTCTCTCCTACCAAATGTCCCCTTATTTTCCAGTTACTACACTCACCGTGTTTTTTAGTTATGAATATAATCAAGATTACACTTAATAACGGTCTTGAATGATTGTCTCTTAGTATACATTGAAAAGCAAATTATGAAAGTTTAGTGTAGATTTAATTATAGATGATTTTCGTGTCATACAAGAAAGACATTCCATGTTTTGATAAATAATTCATGTAATTAACATTTTGAAACATCATATTATCAAGATTTTGTATAAAAATTTGTGTGTATATAATTTTTGAATGATTTTTTGTTTACATAGTCGATCTCTCTTGTAAATGAATGTTGGCTCTGTCTCTGGGGGATGGATGCAGGATAGTACAAATGAATACGGGTTTGTTTGTCATGTATAAAGATATGCACATAAGAGGATGAGACATGAAGTCTAAAATTATTGGATAATCAACGTTCCCTCAAACAAAATTACCTACACCTACAAAGGATCGTGAGAACACAATAAAGATTACACCATAGGAAAAATAATAATGAACACAAGAATATAGCGTAGTTCGATACCTTTTACCTATGTCCACGAAACCGTCTCAAAAGTAAATGATTACAAGATTGTAACTCACCATAAATTGTGTATCACTCTACAAACCCGAGTACCCCACTCAATAGTTACAAGAGATGACAACACTCTCACACAAAGACATTTTTCTCTCAACAAAGTGACTTTGTTTCACAATCTCTCTTCTCACATACTCTCTATTCATGTGTATCTTCTCCACTAATTCTCTTCACTATTTATAATGAAGATTGTCACCAACTATAATAAATAAGTTCTCTTGGAAGTTGAAAAAAAAACAACTTTTAATGCATCCATTCAAATAAGCTTCATCTAGTAAAATGTAATCTTCCACTTTGCTTTTAAACCACTTAAACCTTAGTGGTAAAAATTCAATTTCTACTATGCATTAAATGCACTTTATCTTTTGGCTTGAAACTCTACAATTCTCTCCCTCAAGCCAAAAGAGAAATATCATTTGATCAATTTGAAAGTGAATAAACTCCCCCTCCAACAAAAGTATCTCCCAACACTTCTACAACATTAGAAAACTTCACTTTCTTCTTCACTTTGTTATCATGGTTCCTCGTCAAGGCTTGTCCATCTAAATAGCAAGGTTACCTTTATTTTTCTATCTTCGCTACACCAAGTGTCTCCCCCTGTACACTTTGCATCCCCACTTTGAACCAACATACTTTTACCCTTGTGATATCGTCTCCCCTATAGAAATGATATTGACAACAACAGAAGTTACAAACCTCACATTTGAGAAAGTTCGAATAGCACCATCGTAGAGATTCATCCTCACACTCCCTATGCCTTCAACCTTCATTTTTCTACCATTTTCTAGCTTGAAATGATTGAATTCTCCATCGATTTTCAAAGTGTCAAACATTTCTCAATCTCTACAAATGTGATTTGAGGCAGCAGAATCCATCACCCATTTTGTTTTAGCAACCTTATCGTTTGTTGCAAAAAACACATCATTTTCATCTTCAACACTTTTTATTACATTAGCTTGGGAGTTGGTGTCATCTTTGTTCATATCTCTTAATTTCTTCAAGTCTTCCTTCATTTTTTTGCACCTCGCTTGCATATGACCATTCTCATCGCAATAGTAACATTGCATGTTACTCATATCTCGTCACAGACGCAATTTTAATTTTGATTTTTCTCTTGGCTCATCATGTCTCCTTGGATGATTCCTCCCTCGCTCAGACTCCACCACAACTAATGCATGGTGTTCATCATCAACATTTTCAACTCTCATCATTCTCTAAGAGCGACGATCACCTCATCCAACTTCAAAGTTGATCTTCCCACAAGCAATGTTTGAACCAAAGCTTAGAAGGAGCTTGGTAGTGAGACCAACAACAACAATGCATGCTCCTCATCAGATTATCATCTGCATTCAACAATTGGCTTACTGTTGGATCGAGTGGCCTCAGAATAATTAAGAAGAGGGGGTTGAATTAATTATTCCTAAACCTTTACTAATTAAAAAATTACTCTTCTAAGGCTTTTACTAAATTGTTAAGAGAATGAGGAGTAGAAGAGAAACTTAACAGAAAGTAAAAGCGGAAATTAAATGCATAGCGGAAAGTAAAAGAGTAGGGAAGAAGGAAACAAACACACAAGAGTTTTTATACTGGTTCGGCAACAACCCGTGCCTACATCCAGTCCCCAAGCGACCTGCGGTCCTTGAGATTTCTTTCAACCTTGTAAAAATCCTTTTACAAGCAAAGATCCATAAGGGATGTACCCACCCTTGTTCTCTTTGAACCTAGTGGATGTACCCTCCACTAGAACTGATCCACAAGAGATGTACCTTCTCTTGTTCTCAGTCAAACCCAAGTAGATGTACCCTCTACTTGTACCACAAAGGATGTACCCTCCAATGTGTTAAGACAAAGATCTTAGGCGGTTAAACCTTTGATACTTTGTGAATGGGGATACAAAAGAATTCTCAGGCGGTTAGTCCTTTGAACACTTTTGTATAAGGGAATGGAAAGAATCAAAAGAATTCTCAGACTGTGTCTTATTGAATTCTTTGACAAGGGAGAAGGGAGACACAAAAGAATTCAGGCGGTTAGTCCTTTGTTCTTTTGGAAAAGAGAGAAGAGAGACACAAAAAGAATTCAGGTGGTTAGTCCTTGGCGAATTCTTTTTGGCAAAGGGAGAAGAGAATGAAAAGATGAATAGCACAAGTTTTCAAGGTTTAGAAAACCAGAAAAACTTTGGAAAGCTTTTGGCACAAAGAAGAAGAAGAAGAAGAAGTTCAAAGAGATTCAGGGCTTGTAAAAGATTGATTGAATAAGTGTCAAAAAATGTATTGAAAAGCAAATCAAAGCCTTGCATTTATAGACTCTTCATGTTTGGCCAAGAGGACCATTTAGAAGAGTTATAACTTTTAGAAAAACTTAAAACTAATTTGAAAAAGTCAAAAACCTTTTGAAGAGTTACATCTTTTGATTTATTCAGAAACAGTCGCTGGTAATCGATTACCAAATAAGTGTAATCGATTACACAAAGCTTTTATGTGAAAGGATGTGACTCTTCACATTTGAATTTGAATTTCAACGTTCAAAGGCACTGGTAATCGATTACCAAAACATTGTAATCGATTACAGCTTTTTGAAATTAATTGGAACGTTGTAAATTCAATTTGAAAAATTTTTCAAAACAATTTTGCCACTGGTATTCGATTACAACAATCTGGTAATCGATTACCAGAGAGTAAAAACTCTTTGGTAAACATGTTTTGAGAAAAATCATGTGCTACTCAATTTTTGAGAAAAACTTTTCATACTTATCTTGATTAAGCCTTCTCTTGATTCTTGAGTCTTGAATATTGATCTTGATTCTTGAACCTTAAATCTTGATTCTTGACTCTAAACTTTCTTCTTGAGTCTTGAATTCTTCTTGATTCTTATCTTGAACTCTTGAATTGTTCTTGATTCACTTGAGTTGTTCTTTGATTGATCTTTGAGCTTTTTTGCATCACCTTTGTCATCATCATTGTTATCATCAAAACACCTTTGAATCACCTTTGATTCACCATGAAGCTTTGCTTCTACACTTACTAGTTGATTGAACTTGTTGATATGGTCATGGAGATCTCCTAACATCTCCATTTTGAGTTTATACAACTCCATCTTCAAACAAAGGCGATTAGTTAGCGACTTTGATGCATAGATATTCTCGAGTTTCTCCCACAAGGCCTTCGGTGTTGTCTCCTTCAACACGTTGTGTTTTATCTTAGGAGCAAGGGCTAACCGAATCGTGCTCACAACCTTCCTTTGGATCTTAGTCCACTTGGTTTCATTTATAGAAGTCGGCCTTTCATCTTCTAACGCTTGATCAAGACCTTGATGCACCAAAAGGTGTTGAATAGTACTCTGCCAAATCATAAAATTTATTTTTCCATCAAGTAATGGTATCTTGAACCTTTGTGTGCTCTCGGCCATAGCTCTGATACCACTGTTGGATAATCAATGCTCCCTCAAACAAAATTACCCACACTTACAAAGGATCGTGAGCACACAACAAAGATTGTACCGTAGGAAAAATAATAATGAACACAAGAATTTAGCGAGATTCGGCACCTCTTGCCTACGTCCACGGAACTATCTCAAAAGTATTTCACAATTGCAAAAGTGATTACAAGATTGTAACCCATCCTAAATTGTGTATCACTCTACAAACCTGAGTACTTCACTCAATGGTTACAAGAGATGACAATACTCTCATACAAAGATACTTTTCTCTCAACAAAGTTATTTTATTTCACAATCTCTCTTCTCACACACTTTCTCTTCATGTGTATCTTTTCCACTAATTCTCTTATTCGTTTATAGTGAAGATTGTCATCAACTATAATAAATAAGTTATCTAGAAAGTTGAAACAAAAAATAACTTTCAATGCATTCATTCAAATAAGCTTCATCTAGTAAAATATAATTTTCTACTTTGCATTTAAATCACCTAAACCTTAAAAGTAAAAATTCAATTTTCACTATATATTAAATACACCTTATCTTTTGACTTGAAACTTTATAAAAAAAATAACACAAGTTGCAAGTTCATATGCTTACAAATCATAAACAAGCCAATTAAGTCAGGTGCATCCTTCCTTTTTTAATTAATTTGTGATATGATTAACAAATAGTCATGTTTTTTAAGCAGGTGACCTAGAATTTTATCCTCAAGCCTCTCTTTCTCTCTCTCTATATATAACCATTTATATTGAGAAATCAGTCTCTTAAGAATATTTTTCGAGACATCAGTCACTTACTTGGGGCTGTTGAGTTTGCAGCTGGCAGTTGAGTTAAAAAAAAATCTAATAAAGAAAAGAAACCTTTCACAATCTATTTGAAAAGCTAAATTATTAAGTGAAAATGCATTAACAATTTTATGTTATATGTCTAATTAATCCGCTTGTGCCAAGTCACCAAATTAAAATTAAAAATAAAATTATTAGATGAAGATGAAAGGAATAGATGCGAATATGCGATGGTGAAACAGATCAAGAAAATTTTAAAAGATTTTGCGGGGGAGGATGTGAGACAATCTCATTCTCCTAGGGTGTCTCTAGCAATATATAAGGTACAATTTATCATCTTGTCCACGTTTAAAGCACACGTTTTGTTGACTTTTCCTTCCAGATCTTCGGGAAATGATTTTTGGTGTATCATGTGTTTGTTTTTGTATACTTTGACAGATATTCTCTATCAGGAACAATTTTATCTAAGTTGTATAGGATTATGATGAGTTATAAAACTCTTAGCTCTTCTCATTATTTAACATAATTATATATCTAAAATTTAAATTTAAAATATTTATTATTAAGCTGCAATAATTCAATATCAATCTTGATTTTCTTTAAGATACAATCAAATATAGCCTAAATTTAGGGAAAAGAAAAAAAAATTGAAAGCAAATCATTAATATGTAATTAATAGAAAATACACCTATAAAGCTGTATGAGATACAAAGTATCATATATTATAGATTTATATATATATTTAGTTTCTCAAATTTGAGATATTTTTGGTTTCGATCCCCAATTAAATTTTTTTTTCCGTCCTTCATATTTACAGAAAATTGTTTTTAGTCTCTCCTAGAGTAAATTTGAGGGATTAAAAAATATATATTTTGAATCCTCCAAAATAAAGTCAAGGAAATAAAAACATATTTAATATACTTAAGTAGACATTGTACTTTTATATGTTAATTAGCATAGTAGTTAAAATAAATTATTAAATATAATTAAATTTTCAAAAATAATAGAAAAATAAAATAAATTTAACACTCATCATTGTCAATTTTATGAAGTATAATTGTGAAATAATAAATTAAATATTATAAATAGCACAATGGTTAAAAGAAAATAGTGTAATTAAAAAAATGTATGAAATTAATAGTGCAATGGTTAAAATAATAAAATCATGTTTTTTCAAAAGGAATAATAAGAAAATTTAATAAATATTTTAAGAATAAAACAAGAATAAAATATAAAAAACTAAAAGCTAATTTTGTAAAAAATATTACTCAAATAGTATTTCAAATAACACTAAAAACTATCATTTTCAACATTTAGTTCTAACTTGAATTGGAATGTTTTTTTGAAAGAAATTATCAATAATTAAAAATAACAATACATAAATTATTTATTATAAATCTAAAATATAGTTTATAATTTAAAAATATATTTATTATAAATTTTAATCATAATATAATTTATATATTTAAAAATATTGAATTATTATAAATTATTAGTTTTAGTTGTATAAAATCAATATTTTTTTAATACACGGGTTAAAAATACTCATTCTTGTTAATTTTTTTAATTAGGCATCTATGTGACCCTAGTCTAATTTTCGGCCTTTTCTTTTTCCATTTTAAAATTTTAACACATCCATATATTATTCCATTTTCAAGCCCAACAAGTGAAGGAGGGGGAATCATACGTTAAATTATTAGTGTTACTATTGCCAGCTGTAAAAGCAGTTGATGTTAATCTTTAATCCTAAATTCAAAGATTCTAAATCCAGTAGTAATGAGAAAAGATAGCTTTATCATTTCATTGAAGACATTATATCCAGTATAAATAATTTCTCTTAACTTTTAAATAATTCAGATTTTAAGGAAAAGGGGTGTACTTAGTAAAATCGAAGTGTAAATGGCAAAATTTCAAGTATGACATGCGGCCAGTTGAAAGCTAGAGTGAAGCCCATTTATATTCGGCCGATGATAATTTAGCTTAGACCTTGAATAAAAGTGTTACATTAAATTTTTTAGACAATGTAAATAAAAGAATTTGATTAATTGATTTAAAAAAAATTGTTGCATTTTATGCAAAAAATATAAAATAATTTTAATATATTGAATCTACACACACAATAATATTTTTATAATATTTTCTTATATGTGATTATGAGAGAATTTAAATAAATATTTTTTATTTTATTATTTTAGATTATTTTAATAGATTGGAAATATTCTCTATTAAATAGAAGGAGAGATAGCATGAAAACTAGCTAACTAGGTTTTCAAGCAAAAAATTATTGACAAAGTTAATAAATATTTTATTTTTTCTTTGGTAAGAGACCATGGACATCTTCCTAAGTCAAATAATAACCATGCCCCTCATACGTTATTGTACTAACTAAAGAAAATTTTATACACAAAAAAAATAGAACATAAATTCTAAATAAACTATTTTCCCATATGTGAATATAATAATGTCTTACATCATTATGTCAATATTATGGTTAAGATATTGAATGCTTTGTATTAATAATTTGATTATTAAAAAATATCCTATAAGTTAATTTTTTTAGAGGAAGTTAATGTTTTCCACAGTAAAAAATTTCTTTATATTTACAACACATATATTACTTAATCAGAAAATTACTCTTTTTATATAATTCAAACAAAACTATTTGTCATATATATATATATATATATATATATATATATATATATATAACTCTGTCAAAAAATCATTCATAAGTAATATTCAAACATATATAAGCTTGAGGTTTTAGTTGTTTATCTTTCCATTGTATAAAAAATACATATAAATTAATTTCTAATAATTTTATTTTTAACAATTTTATTTAAGTAATTCAAACAAATATACAAAATAATCGTGTTTTGTTACAAAGATATCAAAGTCATTCATTTCTTTTCTTTTTAGTTTCTATATCCCCTAAACTTTATAATCAACTATATATTATTTTGTTACCCATATTTAACTATTGAAAATAATTTTATCCATCACTCTTGAATATATTTTCGACGTACACATATACAATGGCGGAACCAAGACCCTAAATTAGTGGGAGCAAATTATAAAAAATAAAATCAGTGGATTCAATTATATAAATATATATGAAATAAAATAAAAAAAATATAATATTTTATTTATAATTTTTAATTTAAAAGAAAATTTATTGGTGAATTTTAAAAAATGAGGGGGTGCAAGTGCACACCCTCACCATAGTGTAGGTCCACCACTGCATATATATTTTTCTTTACAATTTTTTTCCATATTATTGTTCAAATTGTTTAAAAATAAATTAATGTAACCATATATATTTTTATAATAATGCAAATAACTTCATCTTAACCTTTAAATGAATGTGGGGTTTAATTTTAATAGATTCTCAAAATAAAGATTTTTATATGGTAAACAAATTAAAAACTATTTTAAAAGCCTTTAAATGATTATTAAGAAAATATTATCATGCATGACGTTGGATAATTCGATGAAAGTGTGTAAGCATTATACTAATGAGCAAAAATATGTTATATATTTTTTTGTTTTATATCACAAATATTTTTCACTCCATTGAAGATCATCATATATCATATTCAAATCGGGTAGAATTATTATAAATAACAAAGTTCATCCTTTAAATATTCAATGTAATCACATATCTAAAACTTGAACTCAAAACCTTAAAAGATATAAAATTAGTATAATGATGAAAAAAGAAACAAAAGGGACAAAAATTATGAGTTTGAATCCATTCACTAAAAAGTTATATATTGGTATGCATATCAATTTTATATTATTATCTAATAATAAATTATTATACATGATAAGTTTATTAATTTTTTAATGATTATCTTAAATAAACAAGAATAAAAAAGTTTTTACATTGACGATAGACACTTGGATAACTATTAAACTCTAACAATTAAGCAACTATTACTCAAAATAAATAAATAAAGTACACAACAACCAATCAATTTTTTTAGTAAGAATTAAGAAAGGAAAAAAGAATTAAAAGGCTATTAGTTAGTTTCCCAATGCAACGGTCTAGAATTGTCAAATGGTGGTTCATGGATGAAACGGCACATAGGTCTCTCTGTTTTTTCGCGGTGCCTTTCAATCTGTTTCATATTTTTCAACGAACCCAACACAATTCTCAGTCTCTTGTGTTCTGTTTCGACCATCCCCTGTTCCTTTTCTGTTGCTTGTTCCTCTCTTGTACGCAAACCCATCACCACGTTTGGGTTTGTGTACCACATTCCATAACATAACCTTGTTGTCCTCAAATTCCAGGTGTCCATCTCAATTTTTTTCATTTTTCACTTGCATTCTTCATTGTTTTGATTTTTTTATTGCATTGTCTTACTTAGTTTAATCATTTCAAATACAACTTCTTGTTTTGTACAAGGCTGGTTGCATTCTCCTTCATGGTTTCGATCAAAATGATGCTTTATTTAAATTGTGGTGTGGAAGTCTCAGTTTTGTCACATTTCTTGATATTGTACGAAAATGCAGTCAATACGGCTACAACTGTGGTCGCATTGTGGTTTCAGATACTCTTAAAATCTTGACATTCTGGCCGAAATCGTAGACCATTTTAAAATGTTGGTTTTGATTGTTGTTGTTCTCTGCCAAGATTTTGATTTTCTTTTACTGCATTTGTCTTACTTTTAAAATGCATGAGCATTTTTGTTCATGAAAGCACGGGATTTTATTGTTATCTTCTTCTGCAAGTAAACGAGTGATTTTAGGAAGTTAGATGTAGTTCATTGTTGATTTTTTATTTTTATTTCTAATAAATTTTACTATCCAATTGTTATCGTGGGTGCTCCGGTATGCACCAAAACGTTAACTTGGTTCATTTTTTTTTTCCTGAATTTCAATGTGTCTTTCTTTTCTTACCCTCTTTGTTCTAGTGTGCTTCTGTGACATAATATTCCATTTTTGGCTCTGATTTTTTTCCCTTCAAAGTAGCCACAATTGAGAAAATTGCCTCATGTATTTGACTAAGATTGGTTTTATTTATTTTTATCTTTAGTAAGTGTGCATTTGTGGTTCATATTTCCTAAATCCTTCAGATTTAGTAAACCAATCTTTGTGGTTTGGTAAGTGCATGTCATGTAATATTTTAATGTAATGTCACATGCTAATGAATTTACTTAGAATAGAGTAAAAAAATTTACACTGTCATTTATTTGTGGATTATTATATGTAGGGCGACTTTTAATTAATTGACTGTGTGTAAAAATCTTTAGACTTGTGTATAAAAATTAAACTTGTGTTAATAACATAAATTCCTTCTTTTTTAAGTTGTTGGATTTGTACTAGAAGGTGAAAATGTTTGGGTTTAGAAAAACACCAGCACCAACTGAATCAGATAAGAAGACAACCCTTACTGCAGAAAAAAGAACTGCTTCAGAACCTGTCCTGCCAGTTCCAAAATCTAAAGGAAACTATTTCGACTACGATGACGACGATTGGGGGAGGAAGCCTTCCTCATCCACAGCATCAAAGGACAAAGACAGGTACAAGAATGGTTTCAGCAACTCTGGGGGGCTAGAGAACCAAAGTGTTCAGGAGCTGGAAAACTATGCAGTGTACAAGTCTGAGGAGACAACAAAGAGTGTCAACAATTGTTTGAGGATTGCTGAGGACATCAGAGGGGATGCCACAAGGACCCTTGACATGTTGCACCAGCAGGGTGAGCAGATAACCAGGACTCACAATATGGTTGTTGATACTGAGAAGGATTTGAGCCGGGTATGAGAATCTGGTCTAATTTCTATCTTCAACTTTTTGTTCAAAGTTTAGGTTATTTTTAGTGATATCATGAAAAGTTTATTTATATTCTAGTAAGAAGCATTTTGGTAACATTTCAATGTCCTTTACCATTTTCAACTTGGACTAAACTTAAATACAGATAATCAAAATTGGAGTTTCACCTCGAATAGCCTATACTAATCTATAATACATACTTTACTACATGCATTACTAGGTAAAACACAAATTATGATTGGAGAATAACACCCAAAACACCTAGAAAACTGCATCTAAGCTTTGTCCTTTGTATGTATTAAAACTATCCAGCCTTGTTTCCCTTCTGTGGCATTTTGATTATACTTTTGCTGATAATGATGAACATCTTAAATAGATATTGGTTTCCCAGGTAGAGCATAGGTTACTTTGCTCCATAATAGTATATACCTATGATGCCACCAAGGTTTTGAATTATGGTTACAGTTGTTGTTTTGATATGGACCAATACAGTTAGTGATTACAATCTATCATGGTTGCGAATTGAGATTCATGCTATACTAAGCTATCTGAATGAGTTAAGAGACCCCTTTGAAGATGGAACTATACTAGAAAAAAAAATTAAAATTGAAATGTAGATGCGAATGAATGTTATGATTTCATTTGTGTTTCTTTCCAACAGTTTTTATAATTCCAAAAATTTACACTCTGATCAATAGGGTGAAAAACTCCTAAACAATCTTGGGGGCATGTTCTCCAAACCCTGGAAGCCAAAGAAGACCAGGGAAATCCAAGGCCCTATAATTACACCAGGTTTTCTTCTCACCCTTCATTTTTATAACTCAACATTTTGGTCATTTTCTTCCATAGACCAAGCAACAAACAATACTATAATGTAATGTGGTGTGTGAACAGATAAGCCATCCAAAAAGAATGTACATAGTAAGGAAGACAGGGAGAAGTTGGGCTTAGCTCCTTTGCCTAAGGGACGCTCAGCCCCTACCACACCTCCTAATGAATCATCCGATGCCTATCAGAAAGTTGATGTAAGTGCTTTTCTGTTATGCCTATCATTATGTATTGGTTTCTCAAGCAACATTTTCATTGTATTGTTTCATTGGTGTTACTAATACAGTATGAGAAAGCTAAACAAGACGATGCACTGGAAGATCTAAGTGACATCTTGGGTGATTTGAAGGGTATGGCAATTAGCATGGGATCTGAACTTGACAAGTAAGTTGTTTGTTATACTTCAATAAGTATTCTTACTATTATGAATTTGTGTTACACTGTTTATTGTTGGGTGTTACCATGTTTTGTTTATTGAGTGGAGCAATTGATATCTTAACAATGAAGAGCAAATGAACAAAATATTACCGGGACCAGATTCAATGTAGTCAAATTTTCATGCATTCACGCTGTCACTTGATTTATAGCCGTAAGATGAAGATCAAAGGGTTCAGATTTTAAAATATGAACCGTCTAATCTTCATAAGACGTTTTAGAATTACTAAATGTGTGAATGCTTGAAAATTGACTACAGACTATCCGAATCCAAATATTTTGAATGCTGAAGCAGTCATTGTCATGAAAGATATGGATGTTGTAAACATCTTTTTTTCTATAGTTGTGTTATGTGAGAGAACTATTTGATTCACTAATGTTCAATGTACTGTGATAACTGCAGGCAAAACAAAGCTCTTGATCATCTTGCTGACGATGTGGATGAGCTGAATTCTCGAGTCAAAGGTGCCAACCAGCGTGCACGCAAATTAGTAGGGTGAAGTGCGTGACAGATGATAGGCTTAAACTGTTGCTCAATTGAATTTTTTTCATTTATTGTTTGTGATTCATTTGTATGTTTCAAGATTTTCCACATCAATGTGTTACTGAAAGCATTTGGCAAATGATAGAGATTTTGTTCCTATTTGGAATTGTTTTTGTTCTTTTGAACAGCAGCAAAAAAACAAGTTGGCGTTTAGAAAAAAATATAATATAATCTAGTTTGGATGGATTATTGATGGTTCAACTGAAAATAGATGTTAGGAAAAGTTGCTATTGTTAAATAGTGTATAATGATAGTAATTATCCAATAGTACACAATGGCCAATTTAATTATCACTATTATCATCATTTTAATATCATTACTACCAATACTCCCCGTAGTCACCCCATCAGATGCCATTAGCATTATACATATCTATTATTATTATTGTTATCATAATTGTGTTATTTTATTAATAATTTATTTTGTTATAAAAAATCTTCTTTTTGGTGATATCTTTTCTCTAATCACATTTATTTCATTGGTAAGTCTTAAACTCAAAATATTATTTAAGAGATTCAAGTTCAGTATTATTTAAATCAATAACATGTTAAATAATTTTTTTAAAAATCCATAACTAATCTTGCATTAAATAACTTTTGCATTGGGTAAAATATTTATATTAAGACTTATTATTAACTTATTTTTATAATAAAAACATTAGAATATAAATCATATCACTTAAAATTTAATTTTAAATTAAATACAACTCCTTTAAAATTAAATCTAATATTACCTTATCTACATGTCTCTCGTGTCGCCTTTAAAATTAAATCTACCAAAAATTTTAAAAAGGGACCTTTGCATCGACTTGCAATTTTCACTCAATCTTGATCACCATACCGCACCTAGTTTAACGTTTACTAAGACGTTCATTAAGACTTCTTGTTTTCAGAATAGCACACTACAGTACATTTACATTTATTGAAGGTAAAGACTTAAATGAGATAAAATTGAAAGGTTGAACACCATATAAGTGATAGAAAGATTTATAAAATTGAGACTTAAGGTTT
Organism: Glycine soja; assembly: GCF_004193775.1. NCBI lineage: Eukaryota > Viridiplantae > Streptophyta > Magnoliopsida > Fabales > Fabaceae > Glycine > Glycine soja. The sequence continues at coordinate 7,364,211 of NC_041002.1, read as the reverse complement.
TAAATTGAAGTGTAGTGTCAAGTTCACTTATATGGTTGTTTATGATTCATTGGTAAAAATCTTTCCGATCTTTTACTCCCCTCGATTGTACAACAATTGGTATCAAAGACGATGATTTGATTTAGTGACCAGTTCAGACGAGTAAGATGGATTGGCAGTGGATCCATGGACATGAGGATCCCTTGTCTCAAAAAGTCTTCCTGACGAGTGAATCCATGCATGGAGGTGAGGCAGCAAGTCCCCCAGGCTTTGCGGCGGTACAAGGTACTAGAACATGTTGGCGACAATGGCTAGGGTAGAAGTGTTCACGGCATGGTTAGGCTCAATTTTTAGACAAAAATTCATTTGAACCAAACATAAAATAAAAATGTTGTTCAATTTGATTCGATTTAAATATAACATCAAATATGAATCAAACCAATCTTGTGCGGTTTAGTTCGATTTGACCTTGTTATTTATTTATTTTTTAAAATCTATTATCATAATTTAAGTTTATTAACTAAACTTACATAATTATAATATGTTATATAATGTTAAAAATGAATTTTATTTTTATTATATTTTTGTTTAACACATTTTAGTTAAAAATTATTATTTTCACTTTTATTTAGCATTAAGATAAAATAATATTATCAATTATTTTTGTAACATAATAGTAATTTATGCATCACTTGATATTTAATACTATTTTTTAGCAATATTAATACATACTTTTTAACATATGAAAGTAAAATATACATCTTGAAGCAAATAAAAAGTAATAAATTATTTAATACTTATTATTAGTTATAACAATAAAAATCAATGTAATTATAATATGTGGTTTGTTCAGTTTGGTTCGATTTTTTATAATAAATTTCAAAAATCAAACCAAACCGCAAAAAAATATGCGGTTTTTTAGATTTTTTATTTTATGATTTTTTCCATTTAAGTGATTTTTGATTTTGTTGGATCGGTTTGGTGATTTGCAAACAATTTGATTTGGTTTGGTTTTGAACACCCCTAAAGTAGGCAGTATCGGAGCAGTCACGGTTAAGTTCTAAGGGTCACCATTGGATACTAGTGGATTAAAAATGACTTCCACTTGAAAGAGAGACTACCGTGTAAAAGAAACTCGCATTTAGGGAAAGATTGTTGGAGTATAAGTGTGAGGTGAAGTAGGAATGAAAAGGTTAAGCACTAAGTGAGGATAAGACTCATAAACCTAAGTCTTAAAATTTTGAGTTAAAGTGTAGTGTTAAGTTCACTTATGTGTTTATCCCCCGAATTTTGTTGGAGGATAAATATGAAATAAAGTCACACGTAAATAAAAATAAAAAAATTGAATACTATATAAATAAAGATAAAACATATAAACATAAGTCTAAAACCCATCAATAAAAAAAAAATCCTCAATATTTACTCTCCTGGTATATCCATCAATATTATTTTAACTCTTCACATTCTTTTCTTAGCTTGATTCTCGAATAATTTCTTATGGGAGTTTCACTTCTGCCTTCCTCGTCATACTGATACTAAAATACTATAATTTTTCCTCTCTTTTAAAATTACTAAAATCTGCAGATTTTGTTGTAAGACTTTGTGCCATAATCTCGATAATATGTATGGAAATAGAGTCACCTTTTTATTCTAGTAGAACATTGTGTTTTTTTTTTGTTTTGTTTTATAAATCAAACAATAGGAATTAATAGTAAGAAAATATTTTGTGTTTACGTCATGAACACCAACTAGTCAAACACAAGCATCCACACATAACAACATTCATTAAAAGCATCAAAACCTAAAATACCCTTTTTCTCTCTATTTCTTCCTTTGTGTGTGTGGCTAACCCGTGGAAGTCACAAACCTTTGAATTTCATTCCACGTTAATGCAGCCAGCAAAATCCATTATTCTTCATCCACACACGCCCCATCCCACCTCCTCCTACACATATAAACTTCGTGACTCCTTTGATGATGGATGTGATTGGTGACTAAATACACAAAATCAAAACCCCAAAAATTAATTGAGTGAGGCCCCCTCCGTTTTCTCGGTCATTACACACCCTCATGTGTCTCTTGCTTCGCATTAATAATACTTTCTTCAATTTTCATTTCCATAAAGTCACCTCACCTCATCATCTTTTTCCCATAACCCTTCACAACAAGCATCCCTTTTTCTCCCTCCCCTCCACTCCCCTGTTTTCCTCTGTTTAAGAAATGAAGAGCTCTCTGTCTTCAACCACATGTGGCAGGTTCATTATCCTCTTTCTCCTCCTTTTTCTCCTTTTCTTCTCTTCAGCCAATTGCAAGGTTCCATCACCTTCAACTTCCTCAGGCAACACCCTCCACCATCATCACCACCACCTTCGTTACTGTGATTCTTTTACCAAGAGAAACCCACGTTCCTTGTGCACTGAACTCCAAAGAATCCATCAAAGATTATTCGAAGCTGTTCCACCCTCCCAAGAGAATGGAATTGACCCAAGATTTGGCGCAGAGAAGAGACTAGTTCCCTCTGGGCCAAACCCACTTCACAACTGATTATACCGATTTCACCACTATTAACACCCTTAGGTATATCTATCCATCTTTATTCTACAACCAGCATGAGCAGCTTCAATAAACCAATTTCTTTCATCACACCCTTTTGCTTCTTTCTTCACTGTTTATAACTGTCACCTTTCTTGGTAACCTTTATGGCTCTAAACACAAGTTTAATCTTCATCAAGTGATTCAAGTTCTTGGACTCCCACAACCACAAGAAGATTGAGTATTTATTTATCAATGGCTAGAGAGCTACTATGGCATGCAGAAAGAGAAAATCTTTTGAGGCAAGGTTTTAAATTGCAGTCACGGTCGCAGTTCCGTCGTGTACATATGTTCTCTGATATTGCTGGAAATTGTGGATAAATACAGTCGATGTGATCACAATTATCGTCATATCCTAACGGTCGTTAACACTCAAAAACCTTGATGTTGTAGCAAAAATTACAGTCGGACCATTAGTTGAAACCTTGTTTGAAGGAGATACCTGCTCAATCTTCACAAACCAAGATTCATGTGTTACTTTGTAGCTTTTTTTTTCTTTTAATTTTTTTTTTCCATTCTTCTTTAGTATTGGGCAATTCTCATTTGGCTATTTCCATGCTTGTTTTTGGTTTTCTGGTCTTGTAATTAAGGACTAGAGTTTGAGAGAGGATAGAGAATGTTGTAGAAAAGAAGTGCTGAATCTGAAAACAAGCATGGAAATGGTCCTTTATGGGGCAGCATTGAAGAGAATATGGTTGGAGGTGTAGGTCATGAGGACCCCATGAGTTTCATTAATATGGAGCTACCAAAGGACAAGGACGTATCTATTTATGGGTTTTGGTCTGTTTCTGAGGTCAAATTGGGCTCATTCTTGGCTCCATGTCGGTCAGCAACACTTTTTTGTATTTCTTTTCTAAATGTTCATCTATAATTGATATTTGAATTTAGTGGATATGACTTCGTATGTTGTTTTTTTTTATTATGCTTATGTGTATCATATTTTATTTTATTTATTTTGACAAGTCATATTTCTCTATTTATTTGATACAGTTGTGTGTGTATAATTTCTGTCCACGATGATTGAAAAGGTACATCTATCGTTATTAAAATTTATGCAATATCTTCCCAACAAATGCAGATAGGTGCTGCTTGCTTAATTGGAATCGTTTTCGGTGTAAAACGTGGGATGCAAATCTCTGGTCAACTAGGTCATAGAAACAGGTGGAACCTCTGCACTAGAAATCTAGAATATGTGGATATGAATTTTAGGGTAGGCCTACTTAGCTGGTTGAGTGAATATGGAGAAGCAATAAAAGGAAAATCAATCTAATTAGATTGTATAGAAAATATTCTAAATGTGTTCTGCTTAATTTCTGTTGTTGCAAGATGAAATTAACATTGTATAGAAAATATTATAAATGAGATAATCACCTACATCACTACTTGTATGAATTTACAATGCTTATATATGCAGGGCATGCAGGGCGTGGTCATAATTAAAAGAATAATAAGATTCCCAAAGCAAGCAAGGTAACTTGACAAGAATGGTTTGTGCATGCAAGTGACAAACAATATGTATCTATAAAAGAAGCAAAGTTTCCAAAGCATAAGTAACATATATATAGGATGCAATAGCATTCCTGATCTACTTTATGATCGAAGAGTTCATTCACTTCACCATGAACTTGACTACTTGAGTTCGATTTGAGGTATATCATGTTGGTAGGTTTGGGTTATTTGTATAAGGATTGTATTAAGTGTTCAATGTATTTAGGAACTTGTCTTAACTTTTTTATGAGAAATTTTTTGTACCAACTTTCTTCTTGTCTTGAATGATAGATATATAGGATATGTCTAAACTGGTATAATTTAGTTTTTTATTAATAACTTCTAATAAAAATTTAGTTTTTTTATTAACAATTATTTGGCAAATGTTAACACAAATTATACAATTTTTTCTCCATTTGTTGCAAATCATTTTTTTGTTTTGTTTTAGTCATACTATCTTCAAATCTACCTGTGTGTTGACCAAGATTAAATCTCTTCTGAATGTATAAATTCATAATTATGGTCAAAATTAAGTTTAGTCTTATTCAAGTTCAATTCAATAAACAACCAAACTCATCATATATGGGCAATAGTTAAGCTCATATTAAACTAATTTACTCAAGTCTACTAATAATTTTTTTTTACTCAAGTATAATAATGATCGTTGCAGTTGAGTATTATATTAATTGGACATTTTGAGCTCAATGAATTATACTCGAATTTGTAACGTAATGAAACTTTTTTTATACCTAAATTCAGTTAAAAAATAATTTAGTTAAACTAAAAATAATTAAAATCGAATACAAATATATTTAATTATTATTATTATTATTCAAAAATCTTTTTTTTCTTACAAATTCAAAATTCTACTATCTGTCTATCTATACTATATATACATATGAAGATGCTTTCAAAAAGGAAAATTGACACGTGGCTTTCTCAGAAATTTTATAAAATATTTTTTTTGAAATAAAAAAAAATCGCATGTAACATTCTCAAAATAATTTGATTTGATTGAAATATTCATTTATTATGCAATTATAATAAATTTCCAATTAATTTACTTAATGCCCAAAGTAGCCACATTACTATTTTTAATATTAACATGAATATAAATTCTCAAGGTAATTTATTTTCTCTTAAAGGGTGATATATTTTAAAAATAAATGACAGCTTGGCCATTACGTTAAAAATAATTTTTATATAATGTAATTGATATACCAAAATTATTATTATTATTATTATTATTATTATTATTATTATTATTATTATTATTATTATTATTATTATTAAAGGAATATACATTATCCAAAAAATATACAAAAATTCCCAAAAAAACTGTAAAGGATCAATAGGTATTTTTAATCACATAATAAACAGTAACTAAAATTTAATATTTAAATTACAATTAAAAGTAACAAAAATTTATGATACAATTAACTGCCTTTTTAATTGATTCCTTAATTGACTCTTAGTTTTTTTTCCTATTCTTTCATCACTTTTACCCTTCTTTTTCTTCTATAAGTTTACTACACATCTCAATCAACTCTTACTTTTTCATTCTCTTCTACTTGGACTTCAGAATTGACTTAATTTTCATTCTCTTCAAACTGTATTTTGGAAAATAAGTTGATTAAAATGTTTCTCACCTTCTACTCTACATTTCATATGGAAAAAAATAAAGAAATATTTCATATTAATTGAATCCAACTCGAGCATTGAAATCGTCCGTGTCGATCACCATAATATGTTAAATTGTTCTTGTAATCCATTCCCTTTTTTCTCTATTTTTTTATTATCTTATTTTTTGTTGTGATTTTGCAATTTACTTTCAATTTAAAAGCAAAATCTTGATAAGATGGTTCTAGGACTTGATTGCACACATCTAACAATGGTAGGCACCATCATACTTCCACACCAAGGACTAACTTTTTTATATTATTTTTGGATTCTCTTGATCTCTATTAAAACATAATTATATTTATTTTGAGTAATTAAATTATGTTTCTTTGTTTAAATTTTTATGTTTTTTAATTATTAGCAAATCATCAATGAAGGAACTCAAAAGAAACAAGTTTGTTTGATGGAGTAAGTCCTCATATTGCTTAGTCCTGCATTGGAACTCAACCCATATAGAAACTAAATGAAAAATGTTGGAAATAGTTATACATTGCGATGTACTCATATATTGATATGTTTTATGTATTAATTTTTATATTCACATTTATTTTTAAATTACACCATGTTGTTTCTTATAAACCATTTTTTTATCCAAAATAAATTTAACTCTCATGACTTGGTTTTATAAAAAAATAAAAATATATTGATTTTTATAAAATTTAAATAAACTAATAATTTACAAAAATAATTTAATATGACATTGATTTAATTAGAAAAATAATTAAACTTGAGAAGTAGCTTTTAAAAATAATCATATTGAAATACCACATCAAATTAAATATGGAATGTTAATTTTTTATGAAAATAATAAATTGATGATTATGGGGATTTTGATTTGAAAAAGTGTTAAAATATTCCTCAAACATTTATTAAATTGTTTTAAAAAAATATATTAGATTATATCAAGTAAATGATGATGCTTACAAGTTTATTGCTTTGATTAAATATTATGATTTTTTTTATCATTGTCAAGTTGTTGTTATTTAAATGGTATTCCATAAATTCATTTCCCAGAAAATGGTACTCCATAATATGTATTAATTTAAATATTTTTATTTAAAAGTGGATTTAATTTTATATAATTTTAATTAATAAAATATAAATTATCAAATTAAGTCAAATGTTTAATCTTTTATTACTTAAATAAGAAACTTTAGGAAAATTAAGTCAAATAATTTTAATTAATAAAACATATAAATTTAGATATTAAATAATTTAGGCAAATTAAGTGGTTTTCACTATTATATTAATTTAGATATTAAGTAATAAAATTTTAAAAATAAAACAAGAAAAATCATTGACATTTTATCATAATTCAAAATTCTTTCACGGACTTTCGTTGAAAATATTTTTTAATTATTCTAAAACTTTATCACAATTGAAAAGACTGTGTGTTTTGAAAGATCTCTAAATGAAATTTTAATTTAATAAATATCATATTTTTAATTAATATTGTTTATTATTAATTTTTATATTAATTAAAGTGTGGATAACGAATATGGTTTGTTTTACAATATGAATATATCAACATTTCTTTTTGTATTCAATCTTCTCTCTAATTTCTACAATGGTTTGTGTTTTTCATTACAATTGATTGGTGCTTTTCATTTGCTTTTATTTTTTTCTTTACTGATCAACTGACTATACCTTTTTTTTTTATCATTTGACTACTGAGGTTTATGATTTTTTTTATTTTGTCAAACCATTCCCTGGACACATGCTTGCTTCTAATATTGAAGGAAAACAATAAAAACATTTGACTACTGAGGTTTATGATTTTTTTTTATTCTTTCCTTTTTATGGATTTGATTTCATATTGCCTCCTTTTATAATTTTGTTGTAATTATTTTCCTTTTTTTTTTTTATTGGATTGCATGCTTAGAAGGATCACTCCAGGAATACTTGGTCGTCTTTCCTTCTCTTACTCTGTGGTTAGTTTTGCAATCTGAGTATCTTCTTTTCTTTTTTATTTACTATTTGATATGTTATCCACCTTTCCTAATGTTTGAATGTATTGTTGCTATTTTTGTTCTTATTCAAACCTGTAGAAAATTAAGTGTAGCCAAATTTGCTCTTATTCTTATTATATGGGTTGAGAACAAAATTTAATCATCTGACGTATTATGTCATATCCTTCAAGAAACAAGCTGTGATATGAATTATGAAGCATTCTTGTCATAGGTATTTTCAAGACAATAAACTAAATTATTTTATCGTATGTTTTATTATAATTTTTATCCATGACTTTATGGTGTGTGAGGTATAAATAGATGTCATGATCACCTAATTTTCAAATACAACTTATAAGTAAAAAAATTATACCGTGCTCATCTAATTAATTTATTTTAATTTATTATCATCAAATTTTCACTATATAACTACAATTTCAATTTCAATTTCAATTTATTTTATGTCAATTATTTTTAAATATAATAGTTAATTTTATTTTCTAAGTAGTTAGAAAAATAAAATCCAATTATATAATAATAGATAATTTTTAAAACATTTATTTTTAAATAATAGTATTTATGTTTTTAATTTTTAATATAAATTTTTAAAATTATTAAATTTCATGTTTTTTATTTTTTAATAAATTTTTAAAAATATGATATTTACTTATTTTTGTAAAGAAAAGTACGATCCTTACTAAAAAATTTATAAATATTTTCATTAGATTAAAAATATTATGTGTTAAATTAATAATTTTAAATTTACTTATTTTAATTATTTCTAATGATCATGAAATGCTCTCTTGAAACTTTTAAAAATTATATTCAAAATAATAATTTGAATTATCTAAAAATTATTATAATTGCTTTCTTAAAATTTTAAACTTTTAAAAATAGCATAGATACTTTTTTAAAATTGAAAATAGTTGTATTAAATTAATAATTTCAAATTAAGTACTTTTAATTATTTAAAAATTTTTATGAAATTTTATTGTTTAAATGAAATTGAGAATATTTTAAATTAAATAATTAAATCGATATTTACTAAATTTCATTGTTTAAAATCGATGTTATAAATGTTTAATTGAAATTGAGAGTATTTTGAAATTAAATTGATAGTACTTACTAACTTTCATTGTTTAAAAATTATAAAAAATGTTTTTCTTCAAATGAGTGTGACATCTTATCAAATTAAACACAAATTAAAGTAAATATAATACTTTATTAACTTTTAATTGTTTAATTATGTGTTATTAAATTTATATTTGGATTTCTTATGTAGTTTCAATTGTTTATACATTTTTTATTTATTTCAAACAGTAATATTATCAAAATTAATTTTATGGTTATATTGAAAATTAATCATATTCAATTTTCTTATATTATTTCTTATTAATAAATAATTATATATTATGGATATTTTAATTACTTTTAATTTTTCAATAATATAGAAAATAAAAAATTATATAATTAAAAAAAATTCTCACTCCAAATTCACTCGTGTATCACAAGAGTATTATCTTATCTTTTATATATATATATATATATATATATATATATATATATATATATATATCTTATCTTTCATATTAATTTTCTCTAAAATTACAATTAAATGACATATATCAAGTCAATTATTCACTCAAATAAATATTATTTTATTGTATTATATTTTATTAGTATGCATTCTATTTTATTAGAGCACTATTCAATTACTTATTCTATTTCTGTAAACAACTATCTTATCATAAATACTCCACAAATATTACCTCTAATATTATTGTTATTTTCATTTTAAAAGATATAAACTAAATTATTTTTATTAATTTAGTGTAACTTATAATTATTAACAAATAAATTATGTTGTCATATTCTTATTCATATATAATATTATAATTATTTTTTATTAATAAATAATGTTTTTTATACTACCCTACGTACCTAATATCTTATATAATTGATTATTAGAAATACATAATTGATTGACTCTAATATATAATATTATAATTTATTTTTACTAATAAATAAAAATATTGTATAATTGAACTATTAACAAATTTATTTTTATCTAAAATATTATATAATTGATTTATTACCTGTATTATTATTATTAAAATATATAAACTAAATTATTATTAATTCCGTGTAATTAATTATTAACAAATAAATCACCTAAAATCTTATATGTAAGTAATTGATTAATTCAATTAACAAATATCATGTAATTAATTGATTAATTATGATAATTGTTAACAAATCAACTCCTTAAATTTTAAAATGATTTTTTTCTATCATAACTACATTTAATTATAGTAATTGCAATTAAATGTCATTTGGTCAACCTCATCGATAAATAACACATGTATATTCCTGTTTTTTTTTTTTTTATCATTTGCATTGTTTCTTCCTGGACTAGTTAATCCTAACATTTTTATTCCTTTTTTATCCTATTTCAATGAAAGGATAAACATAAACAAGAAACACAAATTATTTAGGGTGACTTTTTAGCTTTTTTATTTGAGTGTTTTTTTTTCTTACATATTTAGTCAAATAGTCTTTATTTCTACAATTCCATATTCATGCTCAACAATTAAATGTAATCAATTTAATTTTAATAATTTTATTCAAAATTCTAATTAATAAAATAATAAATTCAATGTGATTAATAAAAAAAAAATTTACTCTATGGATTAACACTACAATATGAAGTTATTATTATTTTTATTTAATTACTGTTTTAATTTCTGAATTTGGGGTTTGTGTTTTTTTTAGTTCCTGAAATTTAAAAATGCTTTTATTAGTTTCTAAATTTTGAAAATTACATTTTGTTCATCTCTAATAAAATAAATTAACACTTTGTGATAATTTTTAATTGTCTTAAATTAAATTTTTTAGTCACTTTAATTTGCATTTAAAAATTGTGATAAAGTGCTATAAAATTCACAACAAAGTGTTTAAAAACCACCACAAAGTATTAATTTATTATATTAGGAACTAAAAAAAGAAAATTTTGAAAATTTAAGGACTGAAAAAATATTTTTAAATTTCAATGACTAAAAAAAACATATCCCAAATTAGGGACTAAAAAATAATTAAACCTTATTTTTTTAAGATAATCTATCTTCCTTCTTCCGTTCATACATTAAACATTTTTTTAATGTCTTGTAAAAATAATTTTAATTAAGACTGTAGCAATAAATCAAATATAGGGTTATGATTTGTATTTATATATAAATATATAACTTTAAATTGATTAAAAAATTCGATGAATAAAATGCGTATTTAAATCAATGCAATTATTAATATAATGAAATTAATTTATAAATAATTTTTAATCATAATAAACATAATCAAATTTATTATAATTACAAATCATATTATAGCATTACTGAAATTAAGCTCAATGTTAATGCACATTATAATATTTTTAAAAAGTCTAAATATTATGGATTCCGAGTGGTTACAATGTTGATTGATTTAAATTTTTAAAAAAGCAATTTATTCCACGGATATTATTACCCGGTGCAAATAATTTTTTCATAAAAAGCTCAATATAATATAATGTCCCGTATAATAATATACCTATAATTTAAATCATTTCTAAAATATTTGAGGATTAATATTCCTTTATATTTGTCTTATATATTAAAATAAATTCTGATAAATTTGAGATTTTTAAAATTTTAAATAATGTGTAATATTTAGTATGATCGTATAATATCTGGATAATTATTACTATATGGTATTATACTAACCATAATTATGTTATAAAAAAAAAGCTCTTTTAATTATGCTATAAAACGTACTAAATAATAATAATAATAATAATAATAATAATAATAATAATAATAATTGTATTTGGAATTCCGTAACTGACTATTTTAATTTGTCAACACCTCAGTCAATGAAATCTTAAAAATGATTTTTTTTCTACTATATAACAAATAAATAATTACACGATTGACTAGCGAATGAATTGGCCTAATTACACGGCTATATATTTAGTAGATTACCTCAAATTTTATATAATTGATGATTGATTAATTGATTGCATAAATATTTTATAATTGATTTGATTAATTGTTTACCTAACTAAATATCATATAATTGATTACTATTAACATATTTACCTAAAATATTATAATAAGTACAAGTGTTGATTGGCGTTTTGAAGGTGTTGTAGTGTTTTCTTTTTTATGTTTTCTCTTTTCTTTCTGTCTCTTTTTTTTTTTCCCTCTTATTCCTCTTTTTTGTCCTTTTGTTTACAGTTTGTTCTTTAGTTGCAGGTCTTGAAAATATTAATCTTATTGTGGATCTGGGAAGGGAAATAAAAGTGACTGCATCTTCTTTTTTTTTTTAATCATGTTTGAATTTGAATTCTTATGTTTTTTAAGACATCATTGACGGTAATTTTTGAAACTTGAGAATTTTATTTTCCCTTTTAATCGCTTCATCTTTTTATTGATATTGATTTTTTTTCTCATTTTCATCTCTTTTTTTATCCTTTTCTTTAAGGTAAATTTCAGCATTTTTCTTCATTCTTTTGTAGTTTTATTAATTCTTAATATTTCGTGTTGATATTATTTTATTATTTCTACATAATTTATATAAAATGAATAATTGACAATAATGTATATTAGTGATGCAAAATTAACTTTTTCCACTCTCTTTTTGGGTACAAGGAAAGAGATAAAAAAAATTACCAAAGTAGATGACAAAGTTAAAGTAATCTCTAACATTCAACATCAACAACCTCAATCTCTAAAGGAGGACAATTCCAACTCAATTAATAATGTATTAAAATTCAAAATAATATAAAAAATATTCTTACAAATTATAAAATATAAATTTAATATCAATACAAAACTAGACACTAAACTAAATATATATATATATATATATATATATATATATATATATATATATATGGGATGATGTCACATGACAATCCCATATTTATTCTCTTAAAAAATTAAATGAAATTATTTTATTTTTAATTCAAATAAATATAATTAACTATTAAATGCAATCAATTAACATTAATATAACAAATTTATGTTAATAAATTAATTATCAATCAGATATTAATACATAAATTAGTTAGATCAATTTATATTTATATTTTACAAACTCATATATGTGAAAAATATACATTACATATAAATTTTTTATACATATGCTATATAAAAATATATATAGAAGAATTATTATCACATTATAATATTCAAAGAATTGATAACCACGTTATATGAAAAATATATTAATATATATATATATATATAAAATATTCAATATTAATAAATTGGTCTTTCATTGATAATTAATTAATACATTAAATATATTTAATTTCAAAATTTATTAAAAAAAATTTAAGGTCAATATTTATTATAATAAATTACATTAACTATCACTTTAATAATTTAAACTTAATTCAATCAAATAATTTTTTTTATCATTATAATTATTCTACATGTGATTTCTCTCTCTCCTATTTTTTAGTTTTATTTACATTCTAACAAAAATTATCCATAAAATTTTTTGATAGGAATATATAATCAATTTTTATTCTAATTAAATATGCATCTTAAATTCTAAATTATAATAACTTTTAAAAATCCTTATTATAATAAATTAAAATATTAATCGAGTAATATAATTATCAATTTAATACATAATGTTTGTTAATATATTTATTTATATTCAACCATAAATTTTAAGGTCAATATTTATTATAATAAATTACATTAACTATCACTTTAATAATTTAAACTTAATTCAATCAAATAATTTTTTTTATCATTATAATTATTCTACATGTGATTTCTCTCTCTCCTATTTTTTAGTTTTATTTACATTCTAACAAAAATTACCCATAAAATTTCTTGATAGGAATATATAATCAATTTTTATTCTAATTAAATATGCATCTTAAATTCTAAATTATAATAACTTTTAAAAATCCTTATTATAATAAATTAAAATATTAATCGAGTAATATAATTATCAATTTAATACATAATGTTTGTTAATATATTTATTTATATTCAACCATTTAATTACAAAATTTAGAAAATATATTTTATCTTTTTAATTAAAAATATTATAAAAAAATAAATATTACTAAATTGTCTCATATTTAGTTAAAAGGCAAAATTATAAAATTGGTCATCCACTTTATCTCCAATTACAGATTTAGTCCCCCTATAATTTAATTCACAAATTTGGTCTTATAGTTTTATAAATCCCTGCAAAACTGATCCTAGAAGTTCGATTTGGATGTTGACCGTTAACCTCAAACGTTGACTGTCACGTGTGACTGCCACGTGTCAACGTCTGAGTGGTTCCTTGTAAAGACTTTATTTTTTGTAGATAAAATTACACTTTTGATCCCCCGGTTTTACTCCAATTTTGATTTTGGTCCCCCTATAGTTTAATTTACACAATTAGTCCCCCAGTTTTATAAATCCTTATAAATTGTTCGTGCAAAATTGGTCTTTTGAATGGTTTAGCCACTGGTGCTAGAGACAAGGTAGGTTTTGATAAATCTCGCACTTCCTTTTCATCGCAAGTTTTTCACTCACTTGGAATCCAGAGAAAAATCACTCTTTGTCTCTCTCTCACTTTCGGGGTTGTTCAACTTGGGAAAGTGGCGCATGAATCTCAACTTGGGTCTGAAATTTTCAAATCTCTTACTTTAACAGATTTTGTAATAACCCCCCCCCCCTTTTTTCCTTTTTTTGCTCCCCCATGCGATATTATATGTATACATTGCTTAAGTGATATATGCATGACAATGATATTTTTGTTTGAAATTTGAAATGCAACTTCTCCAGTAATGAAATTTGGCTGAATTTATAAAAGGATTTATAGAACTGGGGGACCAAATGTGCGAATTAAATTATAAGGGGATCAAAATCGAAATTGGAGTAAAACTAGGAGACCAAAAGTACAATTTTACCTACAAAAAATGAAACATTTACAAGGAACCACTCAGACGTTGACACGTGGCATTGACATGTGGCAGTCAACATTTGAAGTTAATGGTCAACGTCCAAATCGGGCTTCTAGGACCAATTTTGTAGGGATTTATAAAACTGGGGGACCAAATTTGTGAATTAAATTATAAGGGGGCCAAATCCAAAATTAGAGATAAACTGAAAGACCAAAAATATAATTTTGCCTAGTTAAAAATAGTAGGAAAATCTATACCACATGTATTCACATATAGAATATGCATTAGATACTCAATGTTTGTTAATGAGTATAATCATACAAGTATTTTTACTCATGTTGCTAATGAACACGTGAGAGAATATCATGGTAATTATAAGTGTGGATACATGTTGTTACCTGTTAATATTAAAATACTTAAATATTATTTAATTTTTTTTATTAAACTTAAATATGTAAATATTATTTATAAATATTTTTTGTTTGTACTTTTATTTGGACTTATATTTTAGTGTATTTTCATTTGAGTTTATATTTTAGAGATTAATTTTACATAATTTTTTTTGGAGTTCACAAAATTTATTTATTTAGAATAATTCGTGTGCATTTTTAATTATAGATTTAACAATATTTGAATTGTAACAATTAAAAATATTTTTTCAAGAAAATATTAAAATGAATCAAATTTACAACAAAAATGTTTGTTAAAATATTTTAAAATTACTTTTTTTTTGGCAAAAATATCCATGGATACCCATGGATATCCCTGGATATTAAAAGGTATCCGTGTAATGGATAACTAGCGATCACATGGAGAATATTTATTGGGCCAGGTAAGGTGGCTACTATTTGCACCCGTTCATGCCATTGTCATTCCTATGCACAATCTTGTATACATTGTTTTTGTTTTTTTGGTAGAAAAAAATCATTAAGACATTTATAATGTAAAACTATATATATATATATATATATATGAATATTCATAATTATCTTATATATTTTATTTTACATATATACTAACATATGTAAAATTTAAAAGTAATTGATAAATATATTATAAAAAATATAAAAAATCATTATAAACTGAATAACTGTGCAGGACACAAAGCATTACGCTAGTGTTTATATATTTGTATTCTTACAAGCTAATTAGTCAAACATACAAAAATTAATGCTTTGCTTTGTTTAATTCGCTGAGTTGTTAATGGATCAAGATATGCGTAGACTGACCCACCTAATTAATTAACTTTCAGCCTTATCCATGATTTGAAATTGAGTCATATCAAGAAAATCTTTATGTTTTTTTTTTCAGTAACTGTAAGTATTTCGTGTATTATAAAACAATTAAAATTCAAACAAGATAAATTAAGAATGACTTATACTTTAAGAGAGATTAGCGATTAATTAAGTCATTTATAAGAAAATATGAGAGTTTTTATGGTGTCTCCAATAATTTTAGGAATTTTGATATTATTCATTTTTTTACCAATTAAGTTAGATGTCATCTTCTAATTAATTATTTGATTTTCAAAATTAGTCTTTGATTATTATTCTTAAAATTTTTAAAATTGTAACATTTTTAAATTAGAAAATATGATTAAAAATAAATTTAAAAGTCTATACCCTAAAATTTTTTTAGTTAATTTTAACACTTTTTATAAAAAAAATATTTTGTATTAATTAATAAAAACATCTTTAAGGTTAAAGAAAATAACAAAAAAGAGTATTCATGTAAATATTCTGGTCTTATATTTTTTAAAAAATAGATATTTTTATAAAATTTTTGAAAATAACTAAAAAAGTTAGGATTCAAATTTTCAAATTTATTTTTAATCATATTTTTTAATTTTAAAAAATTGCAATTATAAAACTTTAAAAAATAATAATCAAAGCCAATTTTAAAAAATTAATAAAAAAATAACATATAATCTGATGAGTTAAAAAATTAACAGTATCAAAATTCCCTAAAATTATTAGGGACAACCTAGAAATTCTCAAGAAGATATACTCTAATTTATATTTCTATTACTCTAGTAAATCTGCCCAACATTAGGACAGGTAGCGACTTTAACTGTAATTAACTTTTTTTCTTTTGTTTCGTATACTCGAATGGGATTATTCTAATTTATTGGTTTTATTTTTCACTTGTGCTCTTTTCCCCTGCATGCAAAGCATAGGTGCTTTTCTTGTATAGGGATAGAATACTTAAAAGTTAAAAATTTCTGACATTTAATACCAAAAAAAAAAATTATAACATTTCATATAAGACATGCAGAATCATTTTAATTAAAAAAATTATATTTGATTGAGGAGACAAGTACGTAGTGGATAAATATATGAGAAATTAGTAGCTAATTAACAAGTATTCAGTGTATTGCACAGACTGCAATTTTATTTTATTTTATTTTTTGTTGTCGAATATACTGATTTCAATACAAAACACGTAAGTAAAGTATAAAAGAATAAAAGATTAGTTTACTGATAATAAAATACAAGGATTTAATTGATAGAGGACACAAGCATGATGTTTTCACTGATGAAGAAAAGTGAAAGCGATCTAAGTGCTGAAGATACCTCGTAAGACAAAAGATATTAGCCGTGCAAATGTATAAGATTCAAAATTAGTCATCTCAAACAACTAAGGCGACTATATAGGGTAAAAAATCTCGCTTAGGCTTTATACAGGGATCAAATATGCAGAATAGAAGAGCTGTAAGAAGAATCAAGGGAGTCTAACTATGAATATCTGATGAGACATATATTCTGTACCTTGCTAAAAAAATCAATCCTTATTTATCAATCATATATTGACTAACTAAATTCAATTCTCTATCGAAAATGTTATTCTTTAAAAAAATCCAATTTATGCATACTTGAGTTGTTAAACTCCTAATATCTATCTCCGATTCCTACAAATTTTTAAAAAAGAGCATGCAAGAAGAGGAAAAAATTATGCAAATAAGCAATAAAGACGATTTTTAGCTAGTGTGTTTGAATTGGTTTTGCAGTGAGAAGATTCACTACAAATATTTATGTGAAAATGTCGAATCGGTACTCGGTAGCTTAACAATCACTGTGATGATTAAATTGATTTTTTTTTTTACAACGCAACGCTTTTAAAAGAAGAGAACGCCCATTGAAAGAACCTTGAAGGAGAAAGTCACCACAAAAGTGACCAAGGATTTTATTGGCTTTGAAGGAAGGTTGTACAGGAAAAGCATGCAATGAAGAATTGTTGATGAGATCACTACTAGAAAACAACTTTTTTATATCAATTCTTTAATCCATTCTACATAGGTTATGACGCGTCATCATAGCAAACGATGTTGAAAGTCACGCGTCCTACATCGATGTGTGTGAAATAAGTAATCAAGAAAGTCAAACAAATACATGCCAAAAAAATTATGTGGGCAAAAGGACCTCCAGGCTTGTACATAAGCATGCAGCGCTTTGGCATTTAATGGCCAATGCCCTAGCATGAAGGGACATTGTGACGATGTGGAAGTAGAATGCCTAAGTTGCCAAGAGACAAAGGAAAACACAGAGTTCGAAGTGATTGGGCAACACTAGAGATTGTCATCGATCACAAATTAATTGGTGCATTACATGAAATTTTTCTTATTTATTGTAGTCATATCACCGATAGTGTTCGTTTAAAAAATATCACCAATAGTGTTAATTATGCACCAAATATCATGAAAACAAAAATGAATGGATTAAGTGCGTGTTTGGATCTCCAACGATTTTACTGTAGCTAGTACGAGGTAACTTCAATATAGAAACAAGGAAGAGGATGCTTCTTAAAAGCAAAAGTTGGGCGCAAAACGAAAATTGATACCGATAATTCAAACATACTCTAAGTCAGTGACGAATTCAAGACTCTAAGTTAGTGGGTGCAAATTATAAAAAATAAAATCAGTGAGTTCAATTATATAAATATAAATAAAATAAAATATAAAAATATAAAATTTTATTTATAAATTTAATGAATTTTAAAAAATGAGGAGGTGCAAGTGCACACCCTCAAAACAATGTAGGTCCGCCACTCTTCTAAGTCTTCTTTCATTCGATGACACACTTCTAGGTCACATAACTATCTATAGGATAAGTTGTATTAACTATAGGTGCTTGCCATTGTAGGCCTAACAATTAAGACCATCCTTGTTGTGCACTCAAATTAAATATTACATATCTAAAGCTCAATATAATTAAAGATGTGTCAACAAAACTAGATAGATTTGAGTAATAATTTTCTGCTACCTATCTTACCAAATAAATATTCAAGTCATGTCTATGGATACCCATGAATTCTTTTAATATTCACATTTTATTGAAAGTATGTTCAACATTTTATTTCATAGTTATATGATTTTGAAAAAATCTTAAGAAAAATGTTCTTCTAAAAAAAAAAGGTAACTCCTTTCTTTTTATAAAACAACAACAACAATATTTATAACATTTTAAGAAAAAAAAAGTTATACAAACTAAACTAACAT
Source organism: Glycine soja (assembly GCF_004193775.1). Classification (NCBI taxonomy): domain Eukaryota; kingdom Viridiplantae; phylum Streptophyta; class Magnoliopsida; order Fabales; family Fabaceae; genus Glycine; species Glycine soja. The sequence goes on along the minus strand of NC_041002.1, from coordinate 7,345,076 downwards.
TTATTTTATATAAGAAAATGACATGCATATAAAGTTATTTTGTTTTCAGTTTGATAAGAAAGTGGTCACTTATGATCTTTTGGTTAACTCATCCTATTTGAACCCAAGTTGGATAACATTATTAAAGGTGATAAAACACTCTTTATAAAAATTTAGCACATTAATATTTTTTGCATTCAAAATATTTTATTTTTTTCTCAAGAATTCAAATTCAAATTCAATACGTACTACTAACTAAATTAAAAGAACTTCGACTGATGTACCTTGTGAGAGATAAGTTCATTAATCATGAAGGAAAAAAACAAAGTATCTTTTTTTTATAATCATCTTATTTGTAGAAAATATCTATTGACTTTGATTATGATTAATATTCATAAAAAAAACTTGACTAACCATTTAAATGAAATTTCTCCCTCAATCAAATTATTTTTATTCACATGACTCAAATCGAAATCTTACTTAAAAAATAGAACATAGTTCTACTTGGACTACTAACTTATTAGTTATTTTAATTTTAAAATTATAAAAAAAATTTGAGTCCCAAAAATTAGTAAGCTATCATTCATTTTAGTCATTAATGTTAAGCTCATGTTAATTTAATCTATGACTTTAGCAATTGCTAATTATGGTAGTTATAATTGTAGTAGTACCAATCAATTGAGTGAGTTTGTTATCTATCAATTAATTTTGTCCTTATTGTCAAGAACCAAATTGATTGAAAGTTATTAAATTGAAAGCAAAGTTTTTGATAGAATTAATTGATCGATTTTATAATGTTAGAAACCAAATTAATTTGTAATGTGAATAGAAATGAAAATGGGATAGAGCAAGGCATTGCATAGGTAGAAACTATTAGGTACCCACTACACGCCTTGTTAAGAATCTGTTCGTACCCTACCTATTTCCCGTTAAAAAATTATCTGGTGATTTTTTTATATTTGTGGTTATCCAAGGATATCCATAGATATTTCCTACAAAAAATATTTTAAATAATTTTTTCAATTAGGGAAATAATAATCAGAAGCTGCATTTTCCACCAGGGGTTTTGATTTTCTGGTTAGAAAAATATTGCTACCAACCAATGAGTATTTTTTTTTTAGATATAAAGGTAGGTAGTCTGAAAGCCAAACTGACCGTGTTCCAACAAATAAATTTGATAGAAGAAAGAAAAGTTTTTCTTAGTTCTGGGTGGCTACAAAAATTTTAGAAGAAATATTCATCTATATTTCCTCAGGGGCAAAACATTTAGCCAAAATTTTACTTGACTAAACTATATTTAGCCTCTTGAGCTTCCCAAAAAGAACGAAATAAAAAGGCTACCAATAGAGAAAAGTTACTAGTAAAAAAAAAAAGAAACCATCAAGAAAGGTGTTGACAATAAAATTTTGCACTTGTTTTTATTAACAAATATAATCTCATAGATATTTGAAGAAGGCGACATATACTTTCTTTGGAGGTTGTTTATCCTCCTCAATAGGTGATAGGCCATTTACTATGAATTAATGTGTTAAATTTTTATCATAAGAACAAATTAAAAGAATGTAGTAAAAAATAAAGTACAGATTGATCATGAGAACAACTTTAAAACAGAAGAATGTAGAAGAAAGTAAAGTGCATGAATAAAAAGATATAGAAAATTAAAGGAGTAAAAAGTTTCAAGAAGAAATTAAGATAAGAAGAAAATGGAGGTTTGGAGAAAAGTACAACAAACGTAAAAGAAAGCAATAAAGTTACTATATGACTGTGGTAAAAGTGTTGAAATTGAAATGGTTGAAAACATTGTAGTAACTCGTTTATCCGTGAGCATTGCGACCATGGATAAGAGAATGCATGGGTGCTTACAAGTTTTAACCCTTAGTTTGATATTTATATACAAAGATTCATAACTACCCATAATGACTAATAACTTCTCCTAAATATTCACCGTTGATGACTTTGGTCTTCGATTTTTACTGTTGATGACTTTTGTCTTCAATTTTCACCATTAATGTACTCTATGAAGCTTCTGAGTCTTCATCTCTCAAACACTATAGCGTCAACATAATACATTATTTAGATACTTAGTCCAAATAATGTGAGTATTAATAGAAGCCTCACTGTATTTATCTTTTGAGTGAAGTGAAAAAGATAAATACTAAAATCTTCTTTCAGTTAGAATAAATCCAACATCAGTATTGGATTATTATTATTTTTTAAAAAAACTTCGACAAAAAATATTGGATTTACATGCTTGGTCAAAATACCATATATTTACCATAAGAACTTCTTAGAATTTGGAATTGCAAAGTTGGTGGAATATCCTTTTTGACAATGAACAATATTTGAGAATTGTTTTATACCATTGTTTATGGTGAAACTTTTTAAGTAATAGAAATATAATTTATTATTGTTTCCACACTTGATTCTTATAAATCACAAACAACTTATTTTATTTAGCGCCACAAAATTACAATTGCAAGTTCTTTTTATTCAAACTAGCAAGTGGTATAACTTTCAATTAAAGGAATTATGAGATCAATCAAAGACATATATATAAGATTTTAACATAATCAAGTATTATTGTATCACATTAACAAGTATTCATTTTGATGATTAGTCTTTGTAACCAAAGTAGTTTTCTAATAATCAAGAAATATTGATTTTGAGTATAGTTATAAAAATAGTTTTCAAAACAATTCCATAGTTTTTGATAATATAGATTTTCGTAGACAGATAGAAACATAAAAGTTAATTGATAAATAAAGTTATGAAAGTAAAGAAAACAAAAAAAAAATTGTAATGTAAAAGGCTTTTGAAATTTAATTGAATTGAAATGCAATCAATATTTAAAACAACAGAAATGTAAAGTACTTGAAATGTAGATTGAAAGTAAAGTCCAAAATAAAAAAGAAAGTTGCAAAAAGTGTAAATAACAAGAAATAAGTTTGAGTTTGGGGGAAGAAATGAAGATTGGAAAAAGTATAAAGTTTTTAGAAGAAAAGATTACATGAAACACAAATTAATCAAAGAAAGAAATTGCACGAACAATAAATTGCATTAAGAAATGAGTTCGAACATACACATTGTCCTGCTATTCACTAGCCATTTTTCAAGATTCCAAGGGAGGTGTGCTCTAAATTAACTTGAAGGGGTCCAAAGAAGATTCTTGTGGGGAGGATGTGAGGATAATAATAAAAAATTCATGAATGAAATGGGAGGACAAATGTAAAAGCAAGAAGGAGGAAAAGTTAGGAATGAAGAATATGGTGACTTTTAATGAAGGACTATTGGGCAAGTGGAGGTGACATCTATTCTATAGGTAAAAAAGGGTTTGGTGTGAAGTTCCTGTTTCAAAATATGAAGGATGGCATGGTCTTTTAAGTGGTGACAAATCTCCATTGGAGAGTTTGTTGTGGAGTGATTTGAAGAGGGTGTGTAGGGGGGAGTGTTGGGGTGGGACAAAATTGGTTTGATTTAGGTATTAAATGGAAGGTGGGTGTAAGAGATAAAATTAGATTTTGGATTAACAAGTGGGTGGAGGGTGATAGTTTAGCAAATTTGTTCCCAAGATTATTCCTTATCTTGGAACTTAGAGAGGAGGTAGATGGGAAGATGAGCTCTTGAAGGGGTGAAAAGTGGTGTTGAAACCTTAGGTGGAGGAGGAGCCCTTTTGAATGGGAGATTGGGCTTATTGCACAACTTAACATTTTTATGTTAAATGTATAGGTACATAGAGGGGAAGATGACTCTTGGATTTGGTTGAATAGTCCAACTAGACTATGCAACTCAAATTTTGCATATATATTGCGGTGTTAAGAGGAACCTTTGGAGACTACGAATCCAATTTTTCAAGAGATTTGGAAACTCAACATTCCAAGTAAAGTGACATGCTTAATTTGGAGAGTCATGCTAGATAGACTTCCTACAAAAGACAACTTAAGGATGAGGAACATTATTTTGGAAGAGTCTGATTTGTTATGTCCACTCTGTAATTATCACAGGGAATCTGCTCAGCATTTATTCATTTCTTGTTTGCTGGTGAGCTCAATTTGGTATGAATATTATGGGTGGACGTCATCTGATTTCGTGATTGTTGTATTGAAGAATTTATCAATTCACTTTTGGTTGCATTCAACAATTGGGAGATCTACTATTGAAAGTTTAATTTGAAAAGTTATTTTGAGTGCACTAATTTAGTGTGTGTGGAAAAAAAGGAATAGTTTCATATTTAATCAAGATACGGTTGATAGCCTTTTGATGTCATAAGACATAAAATACACAACCTAGTCTTGATTTCATGCGCTAGATGTGGGTTTTTCAATATTCATATGTTCAATTGTGCAACAATACTACTACTTGTCTACATAGTGGTTGATGCGAGTTTGGCATTTGGTATGAGTCTATAGAGGGATGGAAACAATTCATCTGGGGTGAGTTTTTGTGAGTGTATCTAAGTTATGGTTAACTTTTGGTGAGGTGACAATGTATGCATATCATATTTACTCTACATCGTGATGTTGGGGGTTTGGACACAAGTTTTGTGGTTAACAATTATTTATATTTGTTTTGGATATTAATAGTTTTTAACCGGATGCTTTCTTGTGGACCTCATCATCCTTCTTTGTATCTTTGGGTACTTCTGGTACCAATTTCTAATATATTGTGTTTTTATTGATTTTTTTTATAAATATTTATACATATGCAAGGATATTTAAGAAAATTTAGTGGGTAATGGCTACCAACAGACATGGGTGGCTACTGTAATATTCGTACTAGCCTTGTTATAGATGAGTGGAGAAAAAATCTGTTTAAACCATCCCCAAATACTCATTTAGTTATCAATTTTACCATTTACAGTATGTAGAAGATTTTAATTGTGGGTATAGATTTTTTTTGTCATCCTTAAATGTTTATTTTAGGAAATAAATCTATACAAACAGTAAATGAATTCCCATTAACTTATTATGAAAACCACTCCTCAATCATAATAATTATTAACTTATTATATAACTTCTAGAAATTATTTACATTCCTTAACTATATTTTATTTTTAGTTAAAAGGCTTTTTTATTGCAAGAAGCTCATATTATTTCATTTAGGATTGTTAGGGGTGTAAGTAAAATTTTGTATGTATCAAAATAAATAGAACGAAAAAAACATGATACGGAGATTATGTTCGAATGACAATCGAAAAGGACATGAGTTGGTTTGGTTTGATGATAAATTGAAGACACTAAACTTAGAAGATGAAGGATATTTTTGAAAACAAAGAGTTAAAGTTACTTGCTCCTCGAAAAGATGAAGAAAAAAAAATATCAAAAGCATGTTGTTTCGATCAAATGCACAAAGACGGTTGCCAATGGTTTTCCGATAGAGAACGCGAAGATAAAGTATCGATATCATATGATAGTTATTTTGAATAAATTGTATAGTTCTATGAATTATGTGTTGAGTCGAATTAAACTACAAATAGGCACAAAGGTGATAATTTTTCCTTGGTTACGAATATCACACAAATACCTTTGCACCAACATGTTGCACAAGAAAAATGACTAACAACTACTAGGAAAATGTGTACGTTCAGACCCATACTTTGATGCAATTTACATTTCTTGCATTGCTATTTTTTTTTTTTATCAATTTACATTTCATGCAATTCTCTTCTTCTAGATTTCTTCTTGAAACTCAAACTCATTTACTTTTTAGCAATTTTCATATCATTTCACACTTTAGTTTTCAATTTACATTTCGAGCACTTTACATTTCTATCATTTTAATTAATGATTGCATTTCAACTTAATTTACATATTGACAACATTTCACTTTTTTGTCATTTTATCTTTGTTTGCATTTAAATTTGAATTGCTTATAAAGTACTTTATTTTACAAGTCTTTTAATCTAGTTTCATTGTAACTTTACTTCTTTTAATCGAATTTGATTACATTTACTTGTTTCAAAAAACATATGTATTTGTTAATGGAGAATTTTGGTATTAGGTTCGAAAAACTATATATCAACAAATAAGAATTTGATAATAGGACTAATTATACTGAACCAAAATACTTCCTGGGTTCTTTGTTTTCAAACTAGCAATCTTAGATTTTCAATTTAACAAAGTGTATCTTATAAACTTATTATGAGAATAAACTTTATGACAGGTATAAAACGAGTATTCAGATTATAATAATTGATTCTCACAATTGTAAATACTTTTGGTAAACGAGTCTAAAATAATACTTGGATTGATAATATTTACGAGCACATTAGTATGCTTGTTACAAAACAAAACATATATTATCAAAAATAATAAAAAAGTATTATAGGAAGAAGAATGAGTTATTGACAGAAGAAGGTGTTATCGAAAGGAGAAGGAATCATAAAAAGTAGAATAGAGATAAGGATCAAAATCGAAAAATAAAAGAAATAGGCTAGAACATACATGTTTCCATAGAATCGAAAAACCATAAGTGCGACGAAGTTGGTATATAGGAAGTATGTAAATGTTCACAATCAAATAAACAAAATACATTCTTGCCTATTTATAAAAAATTCAAATAATCGGTCTTCATAATTGATTGTGATACATGTCGTCAAATTCCATTCCTTTGTTTCAGATGGTGCCACCTATTTATCGCTTCTTTTTGAATTTGAATCATCGTTAACTACTCCAATAATTGTTGCTCTGATTGTTCTATTTAACATTCTTGATAATCTTTCTTTTGAATCATTTTAATCATCATCAAGATGCTGATCAATCCATCATATTGAATATTTTTCTTTTCATCATCAATCATTCTTATTTCTCATGTTCATCCTTTTGTCTATTCTATACTTTTGACATCACCAAATGAGTGCTTCCTAATGCATTATCATACTTAATCGCAAGAAATAAACTAAAATCGAGCATCCTTTTAAGAATTCCATTTGATTAACCCTAACAATATTATAAAAAAACTATAAACTTACTAGAAAACTACTTTTGTGATATTGATAAAAAAAATGTATTTTCAATCTATAACATCTGAATCTATTGATTATTGAAAACCATTTATATTACAAGTTATAATCATCAAAATGACTGTTTTTGATAGCAATGCAATACTATATAATTATATCAAAATCTCATATGTTTATTGATCTCATAATTTTTTTAATTAAAAGTTATATCAACTACTAGTTTAAATAAAAAGAACTTATAATTGCGATTCTGACACACTAAATAAAAGAAATTGTTTGTGATTGATAAAAATTAAGTGTGAAAATAATAAAAAATTATATTTTGAATATTCAAACAAATTTCCACCATAAACAAGAATAAAAAATAAATACATGATGAAATTAAATAAAAAAAATATGTCAACTAACAAACTCTAGACACCCTTGAAATTATGGGTGACTTATCTCTCAATGAAATAACTTATAACTTTTGAATATTGGGAGCTTCTCCTCCCACTTCAAAAGAATGACATCAAACTAGCAGGCTTGTAGTCTAGCTCAAAAATAATTTATAGGTTTATATTTTTTGTGCATGGTAATAGCAACAACCAAAGCTATGACTTCAATTACAATGGGAGGAGATGAGGAATTGCCATGATACTAGCATACACAGGCAGCAACTCCATATATCTCATATTCTTCGAAAAATGCAACATCAATGTTAACACTTGAGACAACCTATTACATATATAACTAAATTTAACTCTTAAAGTTTTTTTTTTAAAAATATATGGACAAACTGTGTCTTTCCACTAATTCATTAATAGTTATTAAATTTTAGAAACTAAGTTTACATTTTTATAAAAGTTTATTGTCATGTACTATATGTATAAAATAATTTTATATTAGTAATTAATCATAATTTTTGTTGAAATGAATTTTATGATATTTATTATAAAATTAATAAATTAGTCATACAATAAAAAAGTGTATTTCAACAAGTATAAAAATTAAATTAACTGACCCTTATAATTCAAATAACTAATTATAAGATTTAATTTGATTGATTATAAAAAGACTCTAATAATGACTATATATTCATAGTGCAAAATGATTTTGGTTATTTTTGATAAAATTAGCTAAAAAAATAGTTTAAAATTGAAAAATTAGTTGGTAGTGTACAACTTTTAAGTTAGCTTATTAATATAAACATTTGATAAAATTAGCTGCTGAAGTAATTGAGAAATGTAAAATGACATATTTTAAAAGGATAATAAGAAAATTAAATGAATATTTTAAGGATACAAAAGGAATAAAATATAAAAAACTAAAAGCTAGTATTTTAAAAAATACAATTTCACGTAACATTTCAAAAAATGTTATAGGTTACTAAAAAAAACATAGAAATTACTTAAAAAAGCTTGTTTATTGAACAATTAAACAAACTTTTTGACTAGTAAAAAAAGTTAGAAATGATTTGTGGAATATAGCTTTTAGATTCTCATACAATCACATATTATTAGTGTAATTATTAATGTAGTTATTATAAACGTAAACAAATTTATTATATATGATATTTTGTAATTGAATAATACTACCGTAAAATTATTTTATTTCGTTAATATATAATTTTTTTACCGTTGTATTTAAAAAGAAAAATATTTGAAACACACTCTCTCACAATTGACACACTCTTTTACACATATTTTTTCTTATTGATTAAAATTTATTAAAAATAACAAAATTATATGGATTTCACATCATTTTTAATGATTTTGCTTCCTCATTTTATACTTTTTAATAAATTTTAACTAATTAAGAAATGAAAAATGCTAACAATGCACTAAAGATATTGATTAAAAACTTAAAGTAGAAATATTTTTAATAAGAGATAAAAAATTACGTTGCATATAACTTTTTTTACGTCTTCTGATAATTTATATGATAGATATTTTTTTAATGTCTTCTTATAATTTATATAATAGATATTTTTTTTTAATTTCTTAACTAATGCTCTAATAACACTAGTTAATAAGACTCTTAAAAAATATATATTCCTACCCTCTTAAAAAAAATGGACAAATGGCAGTGGCGCTCTTGTTTTGCCATTTTAACGACCAAAACCGGATAAAGGGTCATAGTCAATCTCAACCAAACCAAACAGGCCAAAACCCAATATCTCAAAAATATACTATAAAAGTGATAAAAAAAAAGAAAAAGTAATGTGTGGCAAAAAACAATAGCATAAAATTTCAGTGCCGAACGCTGACGAGTGTGTGTTGGTCCTGTTGGATGGATGTTCATTTTCCAACTTGATACCGCGTTCGCTCACTCTCAACTCAACTTCAATTAATCAAATCCCACACTTTCTCTCTCTTTCCTTCAAATCTCAATTCTATTTTGCAAAATCTGAATCAAACACAGTTAAAGACGCACAAGAAAACATCTCGCTCAACACCACCAACACTTCGGATCTACGTTTCCACTCTCCGAACATCAAAAAAGGAAAGAAAAACCGATTTACAGCGACAACAACGAACGAACGATTTCTCGAAGCGCTCTCAAAATGGCGCGTGCACCCTTTACTTCATTCCCCTTCGTCCTCATTACCCTTCTCTCAATTCTCCACCTTTCGCACTGCAAGACCCTCAAGCGTGACGGTAACGTTAGCTTCTTAACTCAGACCCTTTCTTCTCGCACCTACCCATGTCGTTTTCTCTCACCTTTTCTCAAATTCGGTCCGTTGGGCCGTCGTTTTTCGCTTTTTCACGTGATGGGTCGGAGTCATTTATGTGTTTCGTTTCTTTGGGGAATTTTGCAGTTAAGGCTTTGAACGAGATCAAGGCTTCGCTTGGGTGGAGAGTGGTGTATGCGTGGGTCGATGATGATCCATGTGGAGATGGGGATCTTCCTCCTTGGTCTGGTGTCACGTGTTCCACTGTCGGTGATTATCGTGTTGTTACCGAGCTGTGAGCATCGTATCTCTAAGTTCTTCACTTGATTTAGAAAAAAAAAATGATGTGTTTTTTTGGAATTGATGGAAAAAAAGGTTTTGATTTTTAAGTTCAGTTGTTGTGGATGAGATTTGAGGTATGCGGAGTTGGTGTAAATAAGATTGAGATTTGGTTGTTTGCAGTGAGGTGTATGCGGTGTCGATTGTTGGACCTTTTCCCACTGCTGTTACCAGCTTGTTGGATCTTACACGGCTGTAAGTGTCTTTTTAACTTATGTTTCATTAAGTTTTGATCCTTGAAAAAGGTTGAGAAATATGTGTTTTGGGTTAATGCATATGGTTGTGTTGGAGTTGGATGTTTGAAAGCCCACTAGGGAGGATTGATATACGGTTGTTTAATTGATTGGCGTTTGTTGGCTTGTTACAAAACTATGAGTATGAATGGAAGATTTAGATACACTTGATAAGATGATGCATTATTTGCCTGCAGTTTTATCTGTATTTGGTTTTGTTTTAAATTGCAATATGTGTGGCATTGAAGGGCTTCCATTTTGGTTCTTACTTTTGAATTTCCTATGAATTGATTTACTGTGTGCTTATGGCAGTGATCTTCACAATAACAAGCTGACAGGGCCTATTCCTCCTCAAATTGGACGGTTGAAGCGCCTTAAAATATTGTATGAATTTTCTGATCCCTCTTCAACTGTGGTTTCTCCTTGCGTTTTGTTTTGAAACTTGTATTTTGATATGATGCAGTACAATTACAGACAGTGTTTTTTATGTTAGAAACTTGAAGATTTTGCCTTTAACCCTGCCTTTGTGCAAACAATTGTTGATCTTTGGTAATTTTGGTTCTAAGATGTGGAATGTATGGTTCATTATTGGCCTTTGTTTCTTCCCAGAAATTTGAGGTGGAACAAACTACAGGATGCAATTCCTCCAGAAATTGGCGAGCTTAAAAGTTTAACACATCTGTGAGTAACTTTAACCTTCTTACTATCTCTGGGCTTGCTTGTCTTTCTTTCACCATTTTTCATATTTTTTTACAATTGAGATGTCATATCTTTATGCAGGTACCTAAGCTTCAACAATTTCAAGGGAGAAATTCCGAAGGAGCTAGCAAATCTTCAAGACCTTCGCTATCTTTATCTCCATGAAAACCGTTTAACTGGAAGAATACCACCAGAATTGGGCACACTGCAAAATCTTCGGCACTTGTAATAATCAAATCATTTTGATAATCTCCTAATTCAGAGTACACTATTTATATCTTACTCAATTGTTTCTCATTATAATTATAATACTGTTATGCTTATAGGGATGCTGGTAACAATCATTTAGTAGGTACCATAAGGGAACTCATTCGTATTGAAGGTTGCTTTCCTGCACTACGCAATCTGTAAGTTATTGCTGGTGAATTATTTTCCTCCATATAGTTTCCTTTGATCTTAAATAAAATGCATTATTCCCTAAATTTTAACAAGTTTTGTTCTGTAACCAGGTATCTAAACAATAATTATTTTACTGGAGGAATGCCTGCACAGCTTGCTAACTTAACCAGTCTTGAGATCTTGTGAGTGTTGCTTTTTCTTCTTTCCCTGTGTACCACTTATCATTCTCCCTCCTTCCTTTGTGAGTGTGTGTGTGGGTGGGGTGGGGGGAGACAGTGTTGCTATACAATAATTTTTCTGTTCTCAAGATCTATCTCTTATTCCATGGAATTTCCATAACATGTTGATTGTATGCTGGAGGGCAGGTACCTATCCTACAACAAAATGTCAGGAGTTATACCATCTTCCGTTGCTCGTATTCCTAAATTGACATACTTGTAAGTTTGTCTTTCTGCAGTTGTTTTGAATTTTGAATCGGCGTTAAAAGTGTTGTACGTCAAATAGGGATTCAATGATTTTTTTTCTTATAGTGAACCCTGAATTTCCTATTTGTTTGCAACTTACATGTCTTTTAATATTAATTTATGCACTTGTTCTATGGATCTCCAAATGAACAAGGGTGCTCACTTTTTTGGGACATATGTGGGTTTTAAGAAGCGAGAGGAACATCTAATCACTTATAAGAGTGAAATCTCAAGGTCGCAAATTGATTTTTTTGGTAAGGAGTTTTGATATAAGAGTTTGCAAGGTGATTCTATGAGAAAGTCTTGCTACACAACAGTGTCTTGATCCTTGGTATTCATTTTAATAGCTACAAATAGAAAAACTGACTAGTTACAAATCAAAGAATTAAATGATGGTAAAATATGACTTTTAAGAATAAATTATCGGAGGAAGGTAATTGAGAATCATAAGGTAATGCTAACCTTATTTGGGATGATTAGATGTCTAAGGTTAGAAAAGTTGTTAAAGTAGACTTGGGTGAATCAAAAGTTTTGGACAAAGATAAGGAATCTTAGTCGTGGAATGTAAGTGTTCTGGGTATGGAATAAAAGGGATGTTTTAAGGACTTACATGAGTGTAATAATGCTGAAAATTGGGCAAGATACTGAAAGGCTAGAAATGAGACAAGGAAAGCTGTGAATGAGACACCATTCGAAGCTTTTGAGGAGTTTTAGCTAGATTGTGGAGCAAAGAATGAAGGATAAAAGATATATAAGCTTGCCAATAATAGGGAAAGAAAATCAAGAAATTTGTACTAAGAGATATTCAAGAAAAAGTTTTAGTTATATAGATCATGATATCAAAGAAAGATGTGAGAACTATTTTATAAGCTTTTCAATGATGGCTAAGGATTAACCTGTAGTATGGAAGGATTAGAATGCTAAGAGGACAAACAAAATTTGACTTGTTATTGTGAATTTTGAGTTGGAGAAGTAAAAGAAGCCTGTAAGATGAATAATGGCATTGTGTTATCTGTATATTGCACCTTCCCTAGTGGGATAAGATTATTGATATTGTTGTTCTTTGGGTTTACCCACAAAAAAAGTTCTTTGTAATTGATAGATCCTAGAAAATCCAATGGCGTGGGCAATTACAACAGTGTATAGATGTCATAGAAATTCATGCAAGTGTATGTCTGCCCTTTTTGGTCTTGAGACTTGCAAACCCTGACTTTTAGGCATTGAGTTCTCTTAATGCGATATAAGAACTACAAACACATGTTTTACTTGCTTTCATTTATTAATTCTCGCTGACAAAGTATGGTCTTGATGCTCTACTATTAGCTTCAATACTATACACTTGACTCTGAATTCTAATTTTATGTGGAAATTGGAAAATGGAGATTGAAACTCTGCTATGAATTCCTTTCCATCTGCTAGTTAGATTGACAAATATGTTTCTCAAACACTTACAAGAAACTTGATTTTCTTCTTTGTGAAGTTTTGACAATTTCAATTTATTTTTAATCTTGATTACAGGTACTTGGATCACAATCAGTTTTCAGGGAGAATTCCTGAACCCTTTTACAAGCATCCATTTTTGAAAGAAATGTGAGTTTCCAACAAAGTAGTGCAAATCACCAATTATCTTGTTCTTTGAACTGAGTAATTATATGCTCTTGGCAGGTACATTGAGGGAAATGCATTCCGGCCCGGTGTCAATCCCATTGGTTTCCATAAAGTGCTTGAAGTTTCTGATGGAGACTTCCTTGTTTAATGAAAGCTCTAAATATTTATAATTTTTTCTCTTCAGGAAGTGCACTTGTATAATTATTGAAACAATTGTTCCTCTAATTATCTCAATGAAATAGCCAAATAGGTAATCCAATTTTGTCAAAATCTATCTTGTTATAGTAAAACAGTCGTTTTAAGTGTACTGTTTAAGAGCTTTCCACGCTCCAAAAAGTTGTATTATAGATAAGATAGTCTTGGACTCTTGATATCAACTTCAAAAATTGAAGAATGATATTACATATTTTTCAGTAAAAAGTAATATTACTGTGCAAAAAATGAAAAACTTAAATATGATTTTAATCTCTCGGTTGTCTTTATTAGTCTTTCAAATTAAAATGTACTTATTTAGTTTTTTAAATTTGTGAAATATTTTTTGTCTCTTCTGACTTATTTTTGGATGTTTGAATGGAGGACAACCTGTGGTGATTTTTTTACTACAAGAGGGATCGAAAAACTATTGTGGATTTGAGAGATTAAAACATACGAATTTTAATTTGTAGTATTAAAAATGATATATTTTCAAATTGAAGGACTAAAATATTTAAAGCTAAAATGAATCTCCATTGGGTTCTCCCTTTTAATGAAAGGGGATTCGTTGTATTTAGGCAAATGCTTTCCATGAATGATATATTCGTTGTATTTAAGTTTATACAGAATCGAAAGTATAAGTTGAAACCTTGGCAATGCTTGCGTGTTTTAGTTTGGATAAAGGGAAGTTTGCCTAAAATCTGATACTTTTTCAGATTTTAATTATTATAATAATGTTAACCAAGCATATTAAAGAAATAAAAAATGTATTTTTTTGGGGAAAAAGTCTTAAACAAACATTTTTTAAAATATTATTTTTAATTTTGCTTGGCTTTGATAAATTTCTAATTGTAAGTTGTTTTGAATAGAAAGTAAAATTAAACACGCAAGTCTAATGATGGTACTATGGACCGTTTTGTTGCAGATTAGAAAAAAAGAAGATAAAAGGTGTTTCCAGTATAACTGCTAGATTATTCTTTAGATGTTTTTTTTTAAAAAAAAAATTCTAATTTATGTTCGTTAACAATTATAAAAATTATTGTTTGAAAGTAGTTAATTTTACGAGAAGCTAAAACAGTTCCAGATTTTAACTAAATTTCAGATTCTTTTCATTTTTTTTTATCATTTTTAAAAGCTGATATATTGAATTTCAACTGCAGAAATGTAATGTGGGTCTATAAATTTTTGTGTTTTACAAATTAATTTGTTCTTTCTGTTTTGGTCTAATGAGTATTTCATTTTCAAATTTCAACTTCATTGTGTCTGGTTCCTGTGTAAAACAAATAGACTTGTTGTGGCAAATTAGTGAACCAGCTAATGGAACTGGTTGATCCCTGAATACTATAATGATTCTAGTCTAACTGCATATGCAATTTCTCCAAAATTGGGTGTATTTCCTCCATTTGTGAGTGCGTTTCTTCACCAGCAATGAATTCACTCACAACCCCATCACTCTCCACCGTGCTGCAACCAGGTGCCTTGTCCACCCCTTTGTTTCTCATCATATCCCTCACCCTTCTGGAATTACTGTGTTTCCCAGATGCTCCATATAAACTAGAAAGCAAAACATAGACCCCACTATGATTTTCCAACCGCAAGAGTCTTTCAGCCGCGCATTGGGCTAGTTGAGCATGTCCATGGTTGCAGCATGCACTCAGAAATGCTCTCCAAGCCAATGTCTCTTCTGAGCCATTCCATGAGTTAGAAGTTATCCTTCTCATCATAACCATTGCTTCTTCAAAAAGCCCGGCTCGGGTTAACAAGTCAACTAGACAACCATACTGTTCACTCTTAGGCTCAATTTTGTACACACTACACATCTTATGTAGCAACTGCAAACCTTCATGTGCCATTCCTGAATACCTACAAGCAGTGAAAACAGCTATGAATGCTATATTATCAGGCCTTATCCCAGCCTTTTCCATATCTGAAAACAGCTTGAGTGCACTTGCTCCATCTCCATGCATAGCCAAACCAGAAATCATGGCATTCCAAAACACAATGTTTCTCTCTGGCATCGAGTTGAACAATCTTTTAGTCAACTCCAAATTCCGACATTTAGCATATATGTCTAGCAAACTAGTACTCAAACGAAGGCTCAATGGCACTGTTTTTCGATTCAGATAAGTATCTGTGTGTACAGATGCCAATATCCAAAGCCCCCAAATGAGCACATGCAGAAAGAATGCTCACAAATATAGAATCATCAGGAACCACATGAGCCAACTGCAACAGACGAAACAAATGGAGTCCTTCCTTGAAGCAACTATTTTGCACATACCCGGAAATCATGGCACCCCAAGTTCCCCTATCCTTCTCAGGTGCTTCATCAAAGAACAACCTAGCTGAATCAACATCACCCACTTTGGCATACCCTGATATCATAACACTCCAAGACACTGCACTCAACCTAGGAATTTCATCAAACACGTGCCTTGCAGCAACCACATCCCCACACAGAATACATTGCCATCAAACTATTACCCACAAAGATATCAAACACAAGACCCAATTTTGAGCTGTACCCATGAACCATTTCACCCAAAGAACAATCTCTAAGGGCAGCACAAGCCTTCAACACATAAGGGATGGTGTAGTTGTCAGGGCTCAAACCACCCTGCAGTATCTTGGTGAAGACATGAAAGGTGCCATAGAAGTTCCCATTGAGGAGGAAGGTTTTGATTATCGTGTTGCATATGCAAAGTGTGGGGTGGTGAATGCGTTCAAAGACTCTGCATGCATAGGTGAGGCTTCCCTGATGAGGGTGGGAGCAGAAACCCAAAAGCCTGCTTAGGGCCAAGGTGTTGGTGTCAAGGCCCAGTGGTGAATACTTGGGCATGGGCATGGGCTTGCTTGAGGTGATTCATGTTCTTGCACTTTTCCAACAGTACTAAGCATCTCTTGCTGCAACTTGACATGGGACGGTGGAACTAACTGCACTCAGATCACCAAGTTCACCTGTTCAACTTTGAAACAATTGCTGTCAGTGTCATCATGCAATTTTATGTTCACATTTACTTGTTTGATTTCAGGGTAAAGAGTCAATTTTGGTTTCTGAAAGTATTAAAATTGGATAAATCATGGTATTTGTTCTTGAATATGTAAATTGCAACAATTTAATAAAAATTAAATCCTACCCGGTACAACTTAAATGACATGTTAGTGCTTCAGCTTTACAACTTAAGGTTAAATTAATCATTGAAAAATAAAATTTAACATTAAATTAATTATTAAATTATATAAAATGATCTTAAAAATTTTGTCATAATGAAATTTTTGTACCGTACTAAATAAGAATTTTTATTCTTTTAGGAATTGAATTGTGGTCTATTTAGATGTTTAAAGACAAAATCATCATTATATTATTAAAATTTCAAAAAATTAGTGAAAGTGTAATTTTTCTGTTATTTAATCATGTCGTTTAAAATCTTTTGTTAAACTTAAAATTTTAACGCCTATCATTTTTGTGTAAGTGATAGTTGATGTTGCATATGTGGACATTTGTTCACGCGTTAACTTTAAGAAAAAGTCTTTTAATGACAAAATTAAAGTAACATATAAACTGTAATTTTAGAGACCTTTTTAAACTTGAATTATACCTTTGAAAACTAAACTGGTTGTCCTTTGATTTTTTACTTATGTTATTCTACACTTCAATTGAATGCAAGAAGTTAGGAGGAAAGAAAAAAAAGTAAACGATAGTTAAGTTTTTAAATTAATAATTAATAATTATACTAAAGAGGAAAAAAAGTTAAGTTGCATGTACATTAATATAAATTTTGGAGCGAATTTTGGTTTTAGTCTACATAAAACATTTTTTTTTCATCTCTCTAAAATTTGAAATAATTATTTTTATTTCCTAATGGAATAATCTTTTGAAATTTTGTTTAACATATATACAATTAACAAGTGCCACATAGTATGAACAAAAGTAATGATTTTAGATTTATAAGAAATGAAAACTAAAGATTTTTTTAAGGACTAAAATAAAATATTTTATTTTGTTAGAATTAAAAATAAATTTAAACCTAAAAGAATTATCTTAAATAAGTTTATGATAAATTTAGATAAAAATATTTTTGAAGGGTTGAATACAATTTAAATGTTATAGTCATAAACTTATATTAAAATGTATATTATTAGAAAGTATAAACTATAATAATTAGTTTTAAGGTGTCATACTTCGACAAGTACAAAGGGATCACTTGTACCAAGAATCACTTGAAGATGTATTGTCGAAAGATGGAGGCATACTCAAAAGATGAGAAACTCTTAATGCACTTTTTTCAAGAGAGTTTGGCCGGGGCGAGAATCACTTGGTATACTAACTTGGAAGCTTCCCAGATCAGGCAGTATCAATACAACACTGACATGATTCTCGATAGAACGCAATTGCAAAACATGTGTAAGCAGGAGCACGAGTCTTTCAAGGAGTACACCCAGAGGTGGAGGGATTTGGCAATCCAAGTAGCACCTCCCATGATGGAGAGGGAGATGATTGTAGAAGCAAGCTTCATGATGATGAATCAAGTTAATTCAAGTAGTTTAGATGATGAAAAAGATGATGACAAAAAGCCCAAAGAATGATTTCAAGATTGAGTCAACAAGTTCAAGATCAAGTTTAATTTCAAGCTTCATAAGAAGAAATCAAGAAGATTCAAGAATAAAGAGAAGTTTGATTTCAAGATTCAAGAAAAGATGAATTCAAGATTCAAGAGAAGAAGTCAAGAAGACTTCACAAGGGAAGTATTGAAAAGATTTTTCAAAAAACAAACATAGCACAATTTTGTTTTTCAAAAGAGTTCTTTTCAAATTTTCTAAGTTACCAGAGTTTTTACTCTCTGGTAATCGATTACCAGTTTCTTGTAATCGATTACCAGTGGCAAAGTTTGATTTCAAAAAGTTTTTAACTGAATTTGCAACGTTCCAATTGATTTCAAAATGGTGTAATCGATTACAAGATATTGGCAATCGATTACCAGTGTATCTGAACGTTGAAATTCAAAATCAATTGTGAAGAGTCATATCCTTTCATAAAAAGCTTTGTGTAATCGATTACATGATTTTGGTAATCGATTACCAGTGACAAGTTTTGAATAAAAATCAAAATATGCAACTCTTCCAATGGTTTTTAGGTTTTCTCAAGGTCATAACTCTTCCAATGGTTTTCTTGACCAGACACGGAGAGTCTATAAAAGCAAGACCTTGACTTGCATTTAAAGAATAACTTTTCCAATTTACTTTTGAATATTTTCTTCTTCTTCTTCTTTTTCCTTTGCCAAAAGCTTTCTGAGTTTTCTGGTTTCCAAACCTTGTTCTTTCACAGAAAACAAAAGTTTGCTATATCTTTTTATTCTCTTGTTCCTTTGTAAAAAAGAATTCGACAAGGACTAACCGCCTGAATTCTTTTTGTGTCTTTCTTCTCCCTTTTCCAAAAGAACGAAGGACTAACCGCCTTAATTCTTTTGTGTCTCTCTTCTCCCTTTGCCAAAAAGAATTCGACAAGGACTAACTGCCTGAATTATTTTTGTGTCTCTCTTCTCCCTTTTCCAAATGTTGAGTGACCCTAACTAAGCATGCAGTTGCATGATCAAGGCAAATGCACACTAGAATTAAGTACTGATAGCATAGTGAACACATAAAACATCATTAGATAAATATGAACGTATTTTCATCAAGTACCCCATAGGAAGAACCAACTGAGGATTTAGCTTTCCATAGTAGGGAAGCTTCTTTTACAACAATGAAAAGAGAAAATGAAAGACTTAAGAAGTACAAGTAGTGGGGGTGTCTCCTCCACCTCTAGAAACCTCACAATCACTCAAAATCTCATCCACAGCTCCGCAAGATGGCTTTCTCGTCAGGCTCTGCTATCTCTCAATCTCTCCACAGCTAGAGCTAAAAACTAAAAAGACCTAAAAAAAACTCTCTCACTTTTTTTTTCCTCCAAATTCGAGATTTTAGCTTAAATAGGCAATCCTGTCGGCGGTTGCACGCTTAGCGAGATCATCGCTCGCTTAGCGCGCTGATCGCTCCCCATTGCAGTTACTTTTTGTGCATTTATGTCTCAAGGAAATTTCAATGGGGTTTACCGGAAAGCGCACCGGATCGTCAAGTATTTAAAATTAAAACGTATGAATCCGAGTATCGAATACAGGGAACTAATGTTAGCCTGAATTAAGTTCAGAATCGAAGCATTGTTGAGAGAACATGTATAAATGATAATTTCAAACAGAATTTAAACTAAACTATTATGCTAAAAACTATAAAATGCAAGGTAAATAAAATGACAGCAATAGGTAGAAATGTTGGGTCTTTCTAACAAACAAGCTGATGCATGGAAATATATTTCTCTAATCAATCGTGTTCTTGTGTTCTATGTTGTAGCCTAAATTACTAAACCTTCGATCCCTCGTCAGGCTGAATATCAAAGCTTCGTCCGCAGATCCCTCATGTAAGACTAGGCCCGATTTAGGCAACCCTCTTAGGTTTAGACTAACTTAAACTGAGTTTCATCCGCAGATCCCTCATGTAAGACTATACCTAAACTAAATAGCATAATTAAAACCAAAACTTAACCCGCAGATCCCTCATGTAAGACTAAGTTTCGATCCTGCTTCAATCAAGTTCTAAGACAACAGTACATTTCCCAATGCTAAAGCCACCTAACTGTGCACACAAGTGGGTGATCAGACCAAAAGCCTACAAACATTAAGCATTGAATGAAGCATTGAACACATAAAACATAATCAATTAGATATTAGGTATTTACATCAGTTGTTCATTAGAAATCCCCAACTAGGGTGTTTAGCCAGCCATTGCAAAGAAACCCTAACAATAAATGAGATTAAAAGCAGAGAATGATAGTTTCTTACACAAGAAGGAGGATTCCTCCTCCTCCTCTCAGCATCTCACACTCACTCTCTAGTCAATAATCTTTCTCAAATGATAAAACCTAGGCTTCAATGCATGTTCGACTTTCGACAAGTGCACCGGATCACACAAGTAGTATAAAACGGTAAGAACTGGGTATCGAACACTCGGGGAACTTGTGTTATTTGGTAAGCTATTTCAGCAAATAGGTGTCTGGTGTGTAAAGGTAAGTGTGAATATGAACAGGTGTATAAACTATCTGTGCAAAAAGAAAGAAAATCACGCGAGAGAAATGATGTGTAAAAAAAAGTAGAGAACACGTTGGTCTTCCTAATAGGTGACTGATGCTAAAAAGATATTCTCTATCTGACAATGCTCATGTGTTCTTATGGTGTCTCCTGAGATATTAAACCTCGATTCCTCATGATAGTTTAGCCTAATCCTGATCAAGCATCATCCGCATATTCCTCTTGTAAGACTAAACTTAACCAGGACCGCATTAAGACACACATACTCAACTAAATTATACCCCGATTCCTCATGAAAGCATGACAACTCAGCCCTGCACTATCAAGGACTTTAGAGTCAGACCAGTTTCCACTGTTGAATGACCCTATCAAAGCATGCATCTACGTGATCAAGGTAAAGGCATACTGGAATGCAAAGCAGATAGCACATAGAACACACAAAACATCATTAAATAGATAGAAATATATATACATCAGGTACCTACAGGGAAGATCCAATAGAGGATTTAGCTTTCCATACCAGGAAGCCTTCTTAACAACAAAGAGAAGAACAAGATGAAAGATTGCAAAAATACAAGTGGTGAGGATGTCTCCTTCACCTCTAGGATCTCACAATCACTCACAAACTCATCTCAAGCTCTTAAACCGGCTCTTGCTTCAAGCTTTGGTCTCTGCAGATCTTCACACAACAAAACCTCTCAAAACTCTTTGGAACTTGGACCTTTCTCTCTCTAGAAACCCTAGACATGCAAAGCTCTGAATCCCAGTCCAAACTCCCCTTCTAAAATCTGATTTCAGGCTTAAATAGGTGGCCTTGTTCGTGCTCGTGTGCTTAGCGCACTTATGGACCGCTTAGCCCACATTAGTAATTTTTGGCTTAGTGCGCCTTTCTCGCTTAGTGGATAAACTAAAGCAGTGCACTTAGTGAGATGAAGCGGTGCGCTTAGCGAACCTGTACAACTCATCTTCTTCCAGAGTCTTCCTCGCGTTTAGCTCAGGAGTGTTGCGCTTGGCAGTCACTCGCTAAGCCAACAGATTGGCTTAGCGAGAAGGTGAAAAATAACATTTTCCAAAGCTTGCCTAATTAAGCTGAAATTGAGAGAAAATGATTATTAAACACACAAAATGAAAATACTAAGTATTTATTACCTATACTTAACAAAAAATACTTATAACACTACAAAATAACCATAAATTGGGAGAGTTTGATACAATTTATACAAGTTTTATACACAAAAGTTAGTCGTTTTCACCGACTAACAATGCACAAGCTGTTCCTCTTTACTGCTTCCAGGGCTCTTTTCCCGAAATAGGCATTGTGGCTACTGTGTGATTCTGTGCCCTGGGCATTGTGTAAGTCTGTAAAAGCTGTCCTACAAGATGTACCCTAATTCTGCACAAGGCAGACTTTAAATAGGCTCTAAAATCGCGACGCTACGCTTAGCGCCACCTTCGTGCTTAGCATGGGTAAGTGAAATTGAGCTTAGCGCCAGTCTCGCGCTTAGCCTGGCTGAAGGCACCTTTTGCGCTTAGTGCACTGATCTCGCGCTTATCGTGTGGCTTTGATGCTGATGCTCTGCCAGATTCTCCTTTGCGCTAAGCACGCTGAAGCTGCGCTTAGCGGTGGATATGCACTTAGCCCAACTACTGAGCTTAGCCCAACTGCTACTTTTTGCAATTCAAAACTTAGCCTCTTTTTCACCTGAAAATGCACAGATTTCATCATTAAATCCAATGGAAATGTTCTAGAGACAACTTTAACCATAAAACAAGATTTATTTACAAAATTTACTCCAAAATAACCATAAATTGGGGAACTATACAAGCTTTGGAAAATGATTTCTATACAAAAGTTAGTCATATAAAGTGACTAACACGCACATAAGTGGCTTTTGGGTTAGCGCCAGTCTTCTCGCTCAGCCTGGAGGATGTAAGCGGTGCGCTTAGCGAGTTAACACTCACTCAGGGCTTCTATACAACTCATCCTTCTTCCAGAGTCTTCTATGCGCTCAGCCAGCGGATGTTGTGCTTAGCGGATTGCTCGCTCAGCGTGTGAAACGACATAACAAATCAATAAATTCTACACTTCACCAATCTTGCCCATTTTACCTGAAATTGAAATGGAATGATCATTAAATACACAAAATTGGGATACTGAGTAATGATTACCTATATTAACAAAAAGTAATTACAATACCACAAAAAGAACTATAAATGGGAGGAGTTGTATACAATTTACAACAGTTTCTTAGGAAGGGACCAGTCACCAGAGCCATGAGCAAGAGGCTCCAAGAGGATTGGGCTAGAACTGCTTAAGAAGGTCCTAGGGTTCTCATGAACCTTAGAGTAGATTTCTGAGCCCATGGGCCAGGGTTGGGTCTAATTATCTTTGTACATATTAGATTAGGATATCCTTATATTTGGTCCTTGTATTTAGGGCTCCATAATGTAGGTAGGATGATGCAATCCTACCCCGCAAGGGCATTGGATAGAAGACTCCAAGTAGATTGGGCCAGAGATCCAAGGGAAAGTCCTAGGGTTCTCATGAGCCTTAGGGTAGATTTCGAGCCCATGGACTAAGTATGAGCCCACTTATCTTTGTAAATATTAGAATAAGTTTTTCCTTTGTTTGGGCCTTGTATTTTGGCCATTCTAGTAGTATAGGGTTTTAGCCTTGTATTTCAAGGCATTTTGAGTAGTCTTTGTAGTAGGGATTTTTTTTTTGTATTTTCATGTATTCTGTCATGGGGGTGAGCTTAGCTATTATAGGGGGTGTGTAGCTAAGCTCTAGCTTCTCATCTCAAGGAGGTGAACTTAGCTATTAGAGAGGTATGTGTAGCTAAGCTCTAGCTTCTTTAGAAATCTTCTTAAGGAAGCTTCTCAAGGAGGTGAGCTTAGTTATGAGAGGGGTGTGTGTAGCTAAGCTCTAGCTTCTCAAGGAAGTTTTCTCAAAGAAGCTTCTCAAGGAAGTTTTCTCAAGAAAGCTTCTCAAGGAAGCTACCTAGTCTATAAATAGAAACATGTGTAACACTTGTTGTAACTTTGATGAATGAGAGTCTTGTGAGACACAACTCAAAGTTCAACTTCTCTCCTTTTTTCTTCCTTCAATTTCGTGCTCCCCTCTCTCTCTTTCTCTCCCTCTTTCTTTTCCTCCATTGAAGCATCCTCTCCAAGCTTCTTATCCAAGGCTCATCTTGGTGGTGAAGTTCCTTCTTCCATGGCTTATTTCCTAGTGGATGGCGCCTCCTCTCACCTCTTCTCCTTTGTCTTCCGCTGCATCTCCATGGTGGAAAATCACCATTAAAGGATCTCATTGAAGCTCAAAGATCCAGCCTCCATAGAAGCCCCACAAGCAAGCTTCCATCATAGGGTACCCTAGAAATATAGGATTTTTCAGCTATTGTATTTTAGGGCACCTAGACTAGTTTTTGTATTAGGGGTAGTTTTGTAATTTCACATGCACTAAGTGAATATTTGATGTGTGTGTTGGGAAATAAATTTAATTGAATTGGTAGAACCCCCAATCCAATTAAATTTTAGAGGGGGAGGTGAACATTTTCTTACTACACCCCATTGCCACATCATATAGTCACACTTTGTGCATGTCCTTCATGCTTTACATGTCTCATGACACCTAAGCACAATTAGTGGAGAATCTTGGAATTGATCTTGGATTAGTGGGCTGAACCATAACTGAAATTCACTAATCATAATTAGTGAAATTTTGGCTCAAAAATTTGACTCCACAAATTCAATTTCAAATTCAAGTGAAATTTGAATTGAAATTCAAATTTCCCTCCAATTTTGTGTGACACTTAGGCTATAAATAGAGGTCATGTGTGTGCATTTTTTCAACTTTGATCATTTGAAAATTAAATTTCAGATTTCAGAGTTCTTCTAGAGCATAAAATTTCGAGCTCTTTTCTTCCTCTCCCTTCATTCATCTCCTTCTTCCTCCAAGCTCTTATCCATGGCCTCCTATGGTGGTGAGCTTCTTCTAGACTCATCTTCTCCTTGAAGTGGTGTCTCCTCTCTCTCTTCCTTCTCCATTTTGCTGCCATTCATCTTCCAAGAAGCAAAGGAATCCATTGATGAAGAAGATCCTAGGCCTACAAGCTCCAATGGAGCTTGCATTAGATTGTTTGAAACAAGAAAAAACTAAGCAAAAAGAAAGGGGGATTTGTGTATGGTTTCTTTTCTTTCACACGCCCTTTGTCCCTTTAATAAGTAGAGTCTCAGGTTATAACTTTGCCTAAGATTCAAACTTTTTCTACAAAAAAAAAAAAAAAAAACTGAAAACCAACATGCTTTTTTTTAAAAAATGATCACCAATTTTCTTTGGAAAGTTCGCAGATCAAAACACAAAAGGTTCTTTTTGAAAAAAAAGAAATGTGCACCTAGAGGGTGAAAACAACGAAAGACTTTCCCGAATGCCAAAATGGACTCAGATGTTTTGTGTGACTTGATAAAAGAGCAATCATCGAAACACTGGTTTGGCTTGAATGTGGAAACGAACCCTAAGCCTTAGTGTTTGTGTGGCCACAAAGCCTTGTATTTGAGTGTCTGCATGGATATTGTCTATGATTGATATTGCATGAATTTCTAGTTATCATAATATGCGTTTCGTGGAAATGATCTGGGCATTCCCTTCTTTTTGAGCCATTGGCCAAATAAATGTCCCAATATAAAAAAAAGAAAGCAAAAGAAAAACACAAAGAACAAAAACAATAAGAAGAGAAAGCAAAAGAAAAAGAAAAAAGAAAGAAAGAAAAAGAATCAATTAATCAAAGATAGAATAAAAGCAAAGGAAAATACAAAGGAAAAACAAGTTCTTTGGACCAGACGATGTTTGAACAATGTGCATAATTGTTAAAAAGAAAAATAAAAGAGAAGAGCAATAGTAACTTGGTTAAGACACGAGGGATGTGTAAAGTGAGTGCCTGCTTTAGTTAATAACCAAATCTTTGTTGGACAAGCGGCCTCAGAAATATTAAGAATGGGGGGTTGAATTAAGATTTCGTTGACTATTCCTAATTAAAATTTTCCCTTTCTTAATTATTCCCTAGATTCAATTATTTCTTTGTTAACAAATTACAAAAATAATAAATGAAGGAAAATAACTTGCAGAAATGTAAAGACAATAGAAAGTAAAAGAGATAAGGGAATAGAGAATGCAAAATCGGATTTATCCTGGTTCGGCCACAACCCGTCCCTACATCCAGTCCCCAAGCAACCCGCTTGAGATTTCCACTATCCTTGTAAAATCCTTTACAAGCAATGAACCACAAAGGAATCCTCTCTTTTGTGTTCAGTGATTACAACCAAGAAGTTATGTCCACTTCTTGCAAAGAACCCAAAAGTGGTTAGTCTTTTGAGTCCAATGATAACAACCAAGAAGTTGTACCCACTTCTTGCAATGAACCCAAAAGCGGTTATTCTTTTGGATCCAGTGATCAACCAAGAAGCAAATCCACTTCTTGCAATGAACCCAAAAGCGGTTAGTCTTTTGAGTCCAGTGTTTAACCAAGAAGACCTTTTTCTTGAAAAACAGTCACCAAGAGTAGGTCTCTTGAAAAGCTTTTTGTAAGAATGAAGGAGGAGAGGAAAATAGAATAGCACAAGTTTTTGCCCAATGAACTTTTCTTGACAAAGCAAGTATTGAACAAAAACTTTTAAAAAGATGTTGAGAATGATTTAGTAATCAGTATCTTATGAAATTCGTGCCATGGTCACATATTTATAGCCATTTGATGGTTCTTGAAGAAATCATGTTAAAAGTTGTGACTTTTGGCAATTTCTTCAAAACTAGTCACTTTTAAAAGTTGTGACTCTCTTGAAAACTAGTCACTTAAAAGTTGTGACTCTCTTTCAAAACTAGTCACTTAAAAGTTGTGACTTTCTTGAAAACTAGTCACTTTGAAATTCGTGGCTCTTGGCAATTTATTTTTCAAAACCAGTCACTGGTAATCGATTACCATTATAGTGTAATCGATTACACATCAACAGATGTGACTCTTCATGTTTAGATTTGAAAACCAACATTTAGAAACACTGGTAATCGATTACAAATGTTGTGTAATCGATTACACATGTTTGAAAATGTTTTATCACAAGTTGTGACTCTTGAAATTTGAAATCCAACGTTCAAAAATATTGGTAATCGATTTCATGCCCATGGTAATCGATTACTACTTTGTAAAACAGTTATAAAACTGTTTGGGCTTCTAGTAATCGATTAATGTCTTATGGTAATCGATTGCCAGAGAGTAAAAACTCTGGTAAAAGATTTTTCTTTGAAAAATTCTTTTGGACAAATTGTGCTATTCAATCTTTTCTTTGAAAAAATATTTTTATACTTATCTTGATGCTTTTCTTGAAGTTCTTGCATATCTTGAGTCTTCTCTTGAATTTTTACTTGAATCTTGATTCTTGATTGAATGACTCTTTGATTCTTGAAACTTGCTTGAACCTTGATTCTTGACTTGACTCTTTGACATCATCAAAATAAGCTTGGAAGCTTTGCTTCCACAATCTCTCCCTTTTTGATGATGACAAACCTAAAATCAAGAGAATACATGCAAGTTTTGCTCTATTGTTCACTCATCTCTTTCTCCCCCTTTCTTTTTGAATTCATGCTTAATTATTAAAAAATAAAAAAATAAATATAGTATCTTGATTTCTAAAATACCCATTTTTCTCTCTCCCTTTGGCAACATCAAAAAGCCAAAGTGCGTGAAAAAAATAAAATCATACATAAATAATTTTGAAACATACAAAACATATATCATATGCTAACAAACATAGCAACAAGAAAAAACATAATAAACACATATTTATCTAGGGCACTAACATCAAAAAGACCAAGTACTCTTCTAATGGCAAAGAATGTTTCCTTTGGGAAAGGTTTGGTGAAGATGTCAGCCAGTTGATTTTTAGTATCTACAAATTCTAAAACACAATAGCCTTTAAAAACAAGTTAATTAGTTTTCAAGATTGTATGCATTGGACATTTGATTGCTTGATATTTAAAAAATTTGTATTAGACCTTGGTTTTATAGAAATATATTCACTTTTAATCCTTTTAGGTGTAAAATGATTATTAACAATTAAATTAAAAAGGACTAAATAAAATGGTCAACTTTCATTTATAAAGCCAGAAATTAACAAAGAGTTTTCAAAATCTCATAAATTAAAATGTTAGATTTCTATATATACCATTTAGAAAATTAATTTAATAATTTACTTTTGTTTTTTAATTTTTGTTTGGTTTTTCTTTCTTTTACCCTTTCAAAATGAAGGGTAGTTCTTTTATACAAGTTAGAGACTAGTTTTACTTTTCTCATTTGCGAATTTAATTTAGATGCATTGAAAGTTAAAGCATGGTCAAGAGCATTATATAAATAATTTAAGTTGAACTAAAGTTTTAAGACTAAAATTAAACTATATTTAAAATAAAATGAAAATTAAAAAATATATAATTAAATTTTAAAAATATAAATTAAAAAGTTTAAAAGTAATAAAAAAGCATATATACACATTTAAAGAAATTTAATAATATATCTATACTAAAATGAGGGATATATGTTTAGGAATAAAATGAAAAAAAATAAAATTAAGAGAGAAAGATTAAAATAAGAGATGCACTTTAGAATGAAAAAATGTTATACTTTATTCTATTTAGGTATGGACAAGATAAATTTCTCCATAAATTTATTTAGAAAAAAATTAAAAAGATTGACTGAATTAAATTTTAGTATAAACTAAAATAAATTTATGCACTTAATTTTTAAAAAAGTCTTTCCCATTTAGCTTTTCTAGAATTTAAGGTGCATAGCACTTAAATTTTAAAGAAGTCTTTTTCTGTTAGCTTTTTTAAACTTTAAGGTGCATAAATTAATTTTAACTTATGAAAAAGCTCAATACATTATTTATGGAGAAATTCATTTAAACAGAATCTTAATATATCCGAAACAAAAAAAAATCTTAATGTACAAATCTCTCTCTTTCTCTCTTATAATATATATATATATATATATATATATATATATATATATATATATATATATAAAACTCTTATAAATGCTTATAGCTTGGAAAAAAAGTTTTTCTTATAGGAAAATTATTCCATGTCAGTTACCCTATCGTCCTTTTTTTATATTTAAATCTAAATAAATAAAATATCATTTTAGAAAAAAAAACTAATACTTGTAACCAAACGATGGAATGCAATTTTGTGATTTATTTCTATATATTAGAATACACAATGTAAAGTTAAATTTACCTTCTTCTCTTCAGGTACTATCTAATATTCTTTTTCTTATCACTTTTAGACTTAGATTTCACATATTGTTTTGTCTCATAATTAAAAGTGAGAATAGGACAAATCATTAGAGAGGAGCACATGGTCTAACCTATAGTTAGACCAACATACATTTTCAGAAATAGACCTAAGCTTTTTATAAAAGCTTCTTTGATTAAAAAGGTCAAACTTTAGGCCATTTAAAAAGTTTTGTAAGTCTAATGGATATACCTATTTATGTAAATATAAATTAATCTTTATTTTTATTATTATATAATTTTTTTATAATGTATCAAAATTATATATTTTTATTTTTTTTTCAAAGTATTAATCATGTTGACCTACGTAACATATAAATTTATTTGATATATTGATGCTCTATTTGGATAACTTATTAAACAAATATCTTAATATCTTGTTAACTAAGTTATAATGAAGGTCATAATGTTTGACTTCACTTTTATGAAACTTAATTAGTGTCATGCTTTGAGTAATAGTAATAATGATTTTCATTTTTAAGATTAGTTTATTTTACAGAGTTTTTACTCTAATCGGTCTATGACCTTATTACTAGCCCATGTAGAAGGAAGTTGACACTATTAGAAAAAATATTTTTAACATAGATTATTTTGAACATTTTTAATATGGTTAAAAACGTCAAAGCCAATGTTTTTGTCTCTAAAACTGATATAGGTGTATTTTACGTTTTTTTATAGTCACTCACTACCTCTATTACATAATCAATGTAGAATGTCATCTTTCTATAAGAAATATGTCCTATTCTCTTTTTATTTACCTCATGTAATTTTAATAGACTCATCAAAAGCTTAAAATTTTAATATACTTCTGTTAACAAAAATTAAGCCGGAAACACTTATGGTCAATGTTATACCGACTGACATCCCCTCTTAATGAACAGTTGCTTCCACTAGAAAGTACATACACATTACATAGGCATGAATGAGAATGAATAACTAAACTTTGTATGACAACAAATGCCACCATGTAAATTAATTTAAAAAACTCAATAAAAGTGTGTACCTTGGCCAAATTCCGTAAGCCTGCCAAAAGAAAAAAGTCGTTGACATAAAGAGAAAGAACTTCCAAGATGGAAGGCTCGCAGTCGTATATATACCGAATATGACAAATAAAAGCTGATATAAAATAAACAAATGAGAAACTTGTATATTTCTTGTTGCTAGGGAGGTGGACACGAGCAATAGTTGAATCTAACACTAATTGAGCCTTCCAAAATTTGATAAATTAGTTTACTATTGATGTTTTTTTGAATGAATCAACTACACAAACAAAAAAGTAAAATGTTTAATATATTTTACAATAATTAGTTATATTTAATTAAATACGTTAGACACTGCATTTTGTAATAAGTACTGTTTGGAAAAAACACAACTTATATCATAATTTGTTTGAAAGAATATATATTTTTTGTATATGTCAAATAAGATAGTTTGAAAATCCACAGAATAACACGAGTACTAATTTAAGTGAAGCACGCTACCCTGTTTCTTCACCTACTCACATATTTAAAACAAACCAGAAAAGAGAAAATAGGACAGACACACAACAATCAAATCATTTCATAATAATATTAAAAAAACAAAAATGATTTTTTAATCAACAGAAGGAAAGAATTTATCTGATTGTTATCGTGATGAAAATATCCTTAATATAGGTTCTTCTTGCGATGATGAAAAGATGGATCATTTCAAGGCATATAATTAAAAGTTGGAAATTAGTTTATATAAAGTCACATGAGGAATCTTTTGTTTTTGTAGATGAACATCGGAGCTTGTAGCTGGGTATAGTTCTTGGTAATATGGTCCAACAGAGTTCTTCTTCACTTCTGTTCTCCTTGTAGTTGTAGTATCCCGAATTCACTTGTATCCATTCCTAACTCATATGGTATCGTACAAATCTCAGTTTCAGGATTTTCACCATTTTCTGTTCTTGTCACTCTCTTGATTAAATTTGATAGAATATATGATAAGATATTCTATCAGTATTGGTAGTCTAACTAATCAATTTGTATTTGATAGAATGTATTATCAAAATATATGATAAGATATTATATCGTTATTCCTAGCCTAGCTAATCAGTTTGTATTTGATAGAATATATTATCAGAATATAAGATAAGATATTCTATCATTATTCTTAGTTTATCTTTAAGCTTGTAATTCTTTATATAAGTTAATGATGCTTAACGAAAGAGAAGAGAAAAATAATCTTTTCCTCATCCATTGAGCTAGCTTTTGGGGTTGAGTTAGATCTCTCATATTATCCATTCTAAGATGGTATCAGAGCCAATTCTAGTCCTTGGGACCACACTTCCACTAGTCCTCGCTTTGTGGTGACAAGCACCCACCATTTGTTGTTCACGCATCAAGCCCAAAAAGTGTTTGGCGTGAGGGGGTGTGTTGGAAATAATCCAAGTCTCACATCGGTTAAAAGTAATCCCGCATTATAATATATAAGTGAGGGGCAACCCTCACCCCTTGAGCTAGCTTTTGGGGTTGAGTTATGCCTCTCACATTATACATTTTAAGAAAATTGAGTCCACTCGGTGCTCAAAGGAAGAGAGGAAAAATATTTTGATGCATATGGTCTTCAAGATTTTTTACTTGTTTAGTGCGTATTAGTATAATGTACCAATCTTGATCAACTCAAATTACTCATTATGTCTTGTGCACTTAACACAAATTGAATCTATCTCCTTCAGATTTTCATGTCCTCTGACAAGGTGAGGATTTCACTAGTTTAAAGAATTTGTACTCTTGAAGAAGAAACATGAGGATGATGATTTGATTGTTTCAATCAGTTAAATTTACGATTGATTAGTGTGCATCATGGAGCTCATTTCTGGTGATGATTGATACATCACTCTTGGGCAGTGCTCTCCGTGCACCAAGCTCCTCTGGTGTCTCGGGCATATGTTAAGTAAATTTGGAAAATAAAATCTTAGTCACAGAGATCACACAGAAGAACAAAGGGGGTTATTGGACTTAAAAGTGACAAAAATGGAATCAATGAATATATAGGATTAGCAACAGTGATGCATTAATAATGAAATTATTGGTTTTGTGGAGGAAATTATAAAAAATATAGAAGAGAATAGAGACAATACTAATGCGAAGGAAATAGAATTATTCTATTCAAAATTAAATTTTTTTCAGCAGCTATACAGCAAATAACAAAAAAATAAACTAATTAGATAACAAGATATTAACAAAACAGAATATTAAAATTAATTTATTCCAGATAGAAAACACTTATTGATTAAACTAATCTATTAAAATTGACTTACTCCTAAAATAAAAGAAATCAACTTATTTATTAAATTTTATTTGAAAAATTAAAAAATAAAATATTATAAAATTACAAAAAATATATCTTCAACAGAAATTAACATGCATGCGGTAGTTGGGACTCAACCCCTTGTACAGAATCGTCTCCTCTCTTTATTTCTTGAGAAAGTCTTTCCACGTGCCCAAGCATTGAGTAGTACCTGTCAATGCAATGCTAAATTTTCATTCTTTAAATAAAGCTGAAAGAAATATGCTATTTTCTTGGGAACAATACAAATGAAATAGGAATTGAAGATCACAATTTACCAGATGATCATAGTACTAAGTAAGAATAAATTGAAGCAAAAGAAATTCAAATTCGAATTGTGCTTTGACTAGGAGATGTAAAAAACTGTTCAAGAAGTGAATAGATCTAAAACAAGAATTAAAGGAACAGAGTTAAAAAAAAAAAAAAACAATGCATGAAATCCAGGGAGGTGGAAAGAATATTAAAATTTTGAAAGACTTCAAATTTAAGAACCCATTGAAAAAGTAAAAGAAACTCAGTGATAAAAAATCATTTTTAGAACCATCATAGCAGGAAATAACACTAACGACTGATTGAGGGAAAGAAAATTAGAGAAATATTGCAGATGGCAAACAGAGTATAGCAATAAAATATTTTTCTAAAAAAGAAAGAGCAATGAGTGATTAATAAAGAGGATACACAATGTAAACTTTGACAGCCATTGTTGATCCTGCAAGGTCTTTGTGCTTCTCCTCTTTCTCTCTCTCTATCTCTCTCTTTAGAATTCTTAGCTCAATGAAATCAACTGTTTAATTGGAGATTATCAAATGGAGGGAAATTCAAGCCTTATAAATTACAATGATTAGTGTGAGTAGTTTCTAATTGTTAAGCACTAAAACATAAAGCTTATTCAGGAATAAGGATCAAATGAGCAAATGCTCCTCGAAGATTCTTGGGTGCTATTTCTGCTATATAGACTAGATTTTGGTTCCTTCTCTCTGTTCTGTTTATTAAACTCCATCATCTTCCATTTTTATGGTGACAGTCCAGTTAGGATGAGAATTTTTATTATTATGAATGTCTTTAACGTTAGACAATTCTTTATTTGTGAGCATTTGAATATGTATAATTACTATTATTTGTCTTGTGTCTACTACATTCAAATACAGCAAGCATCCCACCATAGCATGCACTGTGCTGTCTGAGATTTATAAGTATTAGCAGTAGGCTCAAAGGATCTAAGGTACAAGAACACAACAACTCAAATCACCTAATAAGCAGGGAATGAGAACGATGACATCCAATACAATCGAACTTAATACCCTTCCAACATTAACACTCATCAATGTCGACCACGGCCAATTTTCCATAAAATATATGATGAACAACTATTATCATAGAATTGGAATCAGCAAACATCCTAAAGGCACTATAAATAGCTAAATGAAACCAAATCAAAGTCTACACCAAGCATAAATACACAAGAATTGTGTAGGAGAAAATTGTTAAAGTGGAAGACTCACAAACAGTGTCTTGGAGGCTCTGTCATTCCACACAGCCAACAATCCCAGCAAAGCGAAAAAACTCAATCCCTCACACAGCCAGGCCAATGCTTCATAATAGTTTCAAAATATAAAAAAAAGTAAGAACAAATGATTTCACACATTAATATTATGATGAATTTTGTACACCAAAAATAGCACAAACAGTATATTTAATTTAATTAGGTTACTAATCTCCAGCCATAACTCTTTCCATAATTCAGCAGATGAATTTGACAATAGTTTTTGCAAAGAATACTTCTATCCTTTAACACAATCAAGATGCAAATATACTCTTAGCAACTTTATAATTAAAACTGAAATGTTGTTGTTACCAAATTTGACCAAGTCAAGTGATTCAGAAAACAGAAAAAGTGGGTTAAAAAAATTAGGACCACTTTTATTTGATTTCAAAATCAAAACGAACAATCTCCCACTTGATCTAATGTTTCTCACACTTTATGATATCTACGGCACTGATAACTTGATGCTCACACCCAAGATGCTAACCACATGAACCATGGCGGTAGGTTCTCTAAAAATGATTATTACCTTGTATTACAATGTAATCACTCTTAACTAATGAACATGTTCAATATTTATTGAGTCCAAATTACACGCTTTCTCAACAAAAATGTATATAGCAAAATGAGAAGACAAACAAATAACTAAAGTTTCACTACAAAAAGGAACTTTATATGACAGAATCAAGTTCCATACTCTTAACATGATCCCTAACTGACTTTGTTTGCATGCCTTTTGTCCATGGATTTGCAATCATTAGTTCAATACTGATGTTTTCAATGATCATTTCATTTGCTTTGACACGTTCCCTCATGACTAAATACTTAATGTCGATGTGCTTGCTTCGACTTTCACTTTTATTGTTTTTAGCTAAAAAAACAATAGCTAAATTATCACAATATATCTTTAACAATCTAGGAACAGAATCAATCACTTGTAGATTGGCCATGAAACTTTTTAACCAAATACCCTGTGATGTTGCTTCAAATAATGAAATAAACTCAGCCTCCATGGTAGAAGTAGCAACTAATGATTGTTTTGCACTTCTCCAAGATATTGCTCCATTAGCCATCATGAAGATGTATCCAGATGTCGACCTATGAGAGTAAACGCAACCAGAAAAATATGAGTTTGAGTAGCCAACAACTTCTAAATTGTTAGATCTTTGATATATAAGTTTGTAATCTTTGGTTCCTTGAAGATATCTTAACACTTTCTTTGCAGTTGTCCAATGCTCTATTCT
The DNA here is from genome assembly GCF_004193775.1 of Glycine soja. NCBI lineage: Eukaryota > Viridiplantae > Streptophyta > Magnoliopsida > Fabales > Fabaceae > Glycine > Glycine soja. Next base: position 7,309,992 of record NC_041002.1, on the reverse strand, counting down.
TGGATTACTTTGATATCTCCCAAGCATTCCAACCACAAAAGCAATGTCAGGTCTTATACACACCTACGCATACATAAGGCCTCCTACAACGAAAGCATATGGAATGTTTCTCATTTGTTTCCTTTCAAGCTCATTTTTAGGACATTGATTCAAATTGAATCTATCACCTTTCACAATAGGTGCCATGTTGGGTGAGCAATATTTCATCTGAAATATTTCTAGAACTTTATTAATATAGGCCTTTTGAGCCGAGAATCCCTTGAGATTGGTTTCTATGGATTTGTATGCCAATGACATATGTTGCCTCACACATATCCTTCATGTCAAAATTCTTAGGAAGGAATTGTTTCACTTCATGTAACATCCCAAAATCATTGGTCGCAAGAAGAATGTCATCCACGTATAAGACTAAAAATATTATTTTACTCCCACTGACCTTATGGTATATGCATTTATCCATATTGTTCTCAACAAAACCAAATGGTGAGATGACACTATGGAATTTCAAATACCATTGATGTGATGCCTGTTTTAGTCCATATTTTGATTTATTGAGCTTGCAAACCAAGTGAGCCCCATCACTAGAGGAAAAACCTTCGGTTTGTGTCATATAAACTTCTTCTTCTAAGTCACCATTTAGAAAATCCATTTTCACATTCATTTAATGTAATTCCAAGTCAAAATGAGAAACTAATTCCATTATGATGCATAAAGAATCTTTCATGGATACAGGAAAAAAGGTTTCTCCGTAGTCAACTCCTTCCCTTTGAGCGAATCCTTTAGCAACCAATCGGGTCTTATGTCTCTCAATGTTACCTAACGAATCCTTCTTGGTTTTGAAAATCCATTTATATCCAATAGGCTTGATCCCATTAGGCAACTCAACAAGATCTCAAACTTTATTATTTGCCATAGATTCCAATTCGTCTTTCATAGAGTCATACCATAGCTTAGAATTACCACTATTAATCACTTGCGAAAATGACTCAGGATCATTTTCAACTCCAAAGTCAAATTGAGACTCTTTTAAATACAGTTGATAATCACTAGGAATTGCAGGTTTCTTTATTCTAGTTGATCTTCTTAATGTTACATTCACACCTTCTGGTTGTTGTTCAACAGGTTGCTCAACATCTTGTGTTTGATGTTGTTCAATAGGTAGCTGAACATTTTGTGTTTGATGTTGTTCAACTGGATCTTCTAGGATAGGATCAACTTGATGTCGAACTTGTGTTACTCAATTTTGGTGAGTATCGCCAAAAACCACTAGCTTATAACTTGATGTAGGAACTGTTCCCTCACATTGATTTTTCTCAAGACCAATGCCTTGAGTTAAATCACTTCCACTGGCCACATCATTTTCTATAAACTTTGCATTTCTTAACTCAACAATTCTAGTGCTATGAGTTGGACAATAAAATTTATACCCCTTAGACCTTTCAGCATAACCAATGAAATATGCACTAATGGTCCTTAGGTCCAGCTTCTTTTCATTTGAATTATAAATCCTAAATTCAGCTGGGCAACCCCAAACATGTACATGATTTAAACTTGGCTTCGAACCTTTCCATAATTCAAATGGGGTTTTAGGGACCGCCTTTGTTGGTACCTAATTTAGTATGTACGCAACTGTCTTAAGAGCCTCATTCCATAATGAACGAGGAAGTTTGGAATTGCTAAGCATACTTCTTACCATGTCCATTAATGTTTGATTTCTTCTTTTAGCCACACCATTTTGATTCAGCGAGCCAGACATATTGTATTAGGCCACAATACCATGGTCTTGAAGAAACTTTGCAAAAGGATAAGGTGCTTGTCCATTTTCAATGTATTTGCCATAAAATTTGCCTCCTCTATCTGATCTCACAATATTTATTTGTTTCTCTACTTATGCCTTGAAAACCTTAAAGGCATCCAACGCTTCATATTTATTATTAAGCAAGTAAAGATACATGTATCGTGAGTAATCGTCTATGCAAGAAAGAAAATATTTTTGGCCATGCGAGTCCATATCGGGACAACAAATGCCAGTATGTATAATTTCTAATATTTCTGAACTTCTCTTGGCATTTGTGTTTGTCTTGTTAGTCTGTTTTCCCTTTATGCAATCCACACAAGTGCTAAAATCAGTAAAGTCAAGAGTCTCAAGTACTCCATCATTCACTAGCCTTTTAATTCTTTCTATAGAGATATGTCCTAGTCTCCTATGCTATAATTTCAATGATTTTTCACTCACGATACAACGTTTAATACCATCATTTTCTTGTGTAGCCATCAAATTATATGGAATCGTGTTAGATAAATTAATTTGAACAAACCGTCATTCAACACACCATTTCCAATAATAGTAGACTTAAACAATAAATCAAATCAGAATGCGTTGAACTTTATTGAATAACCCAAAGGAACAAGTCTAGAAACAAAAATTAAATTCCTGGAAAATTCAAGAATATAAAAGACATTATTCAATTCAAAAACAAATGCAAATCCTAAATTAAGTCTACATTTGAATGCATCTGATTCCCATAGTAGATGAACCGTTCACCTTCAATTGGCTCCCTCTGGCTTGAGAATTCCTGCATGGTATTAGAAATATGAATCGTAGATCCAAAGTCAATAAACCATGTATCATGACAAATAAAAGCCATATTAGATTCAAAACATACAAAGGAAAAATAATTACCCTTTTTTCCAAGACAAGCCTTATGTTTATAGCAGTCCTTCTTCATGTGCCCTTTCTTGTTATAAAAAAAACACCTAGACTCCTTAATTTTGGCAATAGGAGGTATATTGTTATTTTCCTTTCTTTCCTTTTTCCCCTTATCTTGAGTGACGACAAGAGAACCTTCACCAATTTCTTGAGCAAGTCTCCCTTCCTCCTAGACACACATGGTCATAAGTTCATTGATTGACCATTTCTCTTTATGTGTGTTGTATGATATTTTGAAGGGACCATATTGTGATGGGAGTGAATTCAAAATTAGGTGCACCAAGAATGACTCAAAAATTTCAGCCTAGAGTGACTTAAGTTGAGCTGCCAGATTACTCATTTCCATAATGTGTTTCTCACACCTGTAACTCCAATGAGCCTCATAGATGACAACTTAGACATTAGGGTTCTAGCCAAGGCCTTCTCAGAACTTTGAAACTGTTCATCTATGACTTTCATGAAATCTTTGACCTTTGGCATTCCGGAATAGAACCATGGATACTAGTAGAGATACGTGTCTTAATGAACATAATCGAAAGACGGTTAGATCTTTCTCATCGTTTATATAACGCAATTTCTTCTGAAGTGCTAGAATCCGTAAGCTCAGCTAGCTCATCCCCACAAAGAACATAGTCAAGGTCAGCAACCCCTAAATGGAGAAGAACTCGTTCCTTCCATTGCTTATAGCTTTCCCTGTCAATATGGGAACCTCATTTTTACCATCGGAGATTATCAAAGATTTAATTGTAACATTTAACCAAATATCAGTGCTTATAATAATTTAAAATGCATGTGAATCAATACGTCATCAAAATCTACCTATGGGTTAAGATTCTAACACAAAAAAATTCACTTTATTTCTTTATGACGAAACTAATAAATTATCATTCCATCTCCTAATACCTATGGGTTAATTAAGAGATAAATTTATTTCATCCTAATTGATTGTGAAAATTATAATAAATTCTTGTGGGAAAATTCAATATAGTAAACACAATCAATTGCAAGTTATCATATTTATCCTCATGTGATTCCTGTAAGTATAATCTTAGAATGGATGTTGTGGTTACTCCATAAAATATACCATCACTAATATGATATGCAACAACGGAAACAAATGTACATAATATAATGCCAAAAGGAAAATCCTTTTACAATTTGAAAAGGCAATAAATGCTTTTAATGCAATTAATCATGCTCGTATGTTTTTTTTAAGGAACACTGCATAGTGGATTAATAAAATATAAAATATATAAACAAAAACCATACATATTTAATGTAGCATAGAAGCCTCATAGAAATAGAAAAAAAACAATTTGATTTTTTTTAAGAAACATTGCAATCATAATTTAAAAACTACCAGTGCACAACACATGCCTATTACTAGAACAAGGCTTAATATTTAAAGGCTTAATTGAAAACCATAACAAACAGCTAGGCAGAGGAAAACCTGGCTCTGATACCAAATGATGAATTTTGTACCCCAAAAATAGCATAACATTATATTTAATTTAATTAGGTTACTAACCTCTAGCCATAGCTTCTTCCATAATTGAACAGATGAATTTGACAACATTCATAGTTTCAATTGCAAAGAATACTTCTAGCCTTTAACACAATCACTTTAAATGGAATGGATATTATTTCCTGATGTGTTTAGACTAGGAACTCTATGCCTATTTATATAGATTAGATTTTATTCATCATAAAAACTGGTTCCATAATATCAGAATGCAAATATACTCTCAACAACTTTATAATTAAAACTGAAATGTTGTTACCAAATTTGACTAAGTCAAGTGGTTGAGAAAACAGAAAAAGTGCGTTAGAAAAATTAGGACCACTTTAATTTGATTTCAAAATCAAAAATAACTTATTATCCTAAATTTTCCACACGAAAAATAAGTTACCTTTCCAACAGTGTCAGCAATATGATCTATACATGGTTCAAGAAATGCAATGTCGTTGTCCCACAGGAGTTCCTCATTCATAGGAAGCTGAAACCCCCAAATTCAAAAGAGACATTGATTTTTAGGGTTTTATAAAATAAAAATTGGATGTGATAATTTAAGATAAGCGTACACAAAGGGACTACTCCGCGACTTGATTTCTCCAGATTGACATCGGTGTCACAATTCCAACACTGCGGTGGCGTCGAACTCGCTGTGTAAAGGGTGGCAATGGTTGATGAGGACATCAAAGAATAGACCCAAGCCCCCAAGACCCAATACAAGGCATCGAAAGGCCCATGAGAAAAGCAAGAGCTAAAAAGACCCAATAAACTTTGCAACATAGAGTTAATTTGAGGGCAATCCAATTGCATGAGGGGACCCAACATCTATAGGCGGCATGCATGGGTTGTTAATCACATGTATTGCTTGCTTGGAGTGAGAATAGAAGGTAATTATTGACTTAGGCACTTAATAAAAAATAATAATAAAGTGCTTATAGACCTCAAGCTTAATTATACTTCACTTAACCACTAAGGCATTTTAGTTATGCTTACAATGTTGAGATTTTATTTTTCTTTTATTTTCTACCAAGTGCATGAGAACTGATTTGTATAAATCATTTTTGAAGTGAATAGGCAAGGGACTTTTGTTGGGTTCTATCATTAAAGCACGAGAATTGTCTCTGCTAGGGTTCCTCCTTGAACCATTTGATCTTATTAAGAATTGCACAATTCTTGTGGCAATCCTCAAGGCTTATCAAACATCATTGTTTGTGGTGCCTATCTTATTCTTCCTTTCACATTTTTTTTCCTTGTTTAATTTCCGCAATGCTAATTCTGTAATTATGTCCGAATTTCTTATTTGCATACCTCTCATTTTACTTAACATTTTTTTGGTGTTTTTGTGCCTAAATTGCATTTTAGAACGTCCTCTTTCACCTCGTTTTGGAATTGTTCCAATTCGAGTTCTATAGGCTTAGAAACGTATAAAAGTTAACAATATGTTTTTGGCTCAATTAGTGTGCGAATTCCATCCTAGAATTGATTTAAATTGAATCAAGGCAAGAGGGATTCACATCATTTGGTATCAAAGCCTAATTCTAGGGTTGGAAATAAGGCTAAGTTCATCCTTCATGTTTTGCATTTTTAGGTAGCCCTAAACCCTAAATTATGTTTGCTCAATTAGAATTGTACAATTCTGTTACAGCCTTGTGTTTGGTCATAATTTATTCTTTTAATTTCCCAGTGTGTCTTTTTCTTCAATTCTTGTTCAATTGATATAGTTATGCATCTATGTTCTTGGAGTTCATCCCATGTTCATCATTGTTCATAAACTTTAATCCTTTCAATCCATGTGATTTAGGCTAAGTTGTTGTTGAGTGTTAAATATTTGCTTGTTTTGTTGGGAATTTTAGTCCAGTTTCATTCTCAGTTGCTGCAACTTCAAAGCTTCATTCCAAAATTATATATTTCATTATTAGAAGCATTTTGAGTAAAAAAGAAAGAAAGAAAGAAAAAAATTATGCGACAAAAGAAGTTAAAAAAAGTATATCAGTTGTGTTCATTAAATTCATTGCATCCCACTTGTTTGATTAAATTCCTAAGTGTCAAGTGTCTTCTCTAATAATTGTTTTTCCATAAAATTAATGTTTGTCTTGCTTGTTTAGGTATTGAAATTGTTCTTTACTACTTCTTTGCACTTGTTAGTGCTAGGATTTTGTTTAAGCTCAGTGATTGCTACCTTTAAAAGTGTTTTTTTTATCATAGATTGTTGGTTCAAGTATGAACTTTAAGTGAGGGAAAGAGTGATAAAAGGCAAAGAGTGAAACATTAGAGAAAAAGTCATAAAATAGAGCACTATACACAAGTGGTACATCTTTGAGTATAAACACGTGAGAAGAGTGGTGAGGTCCTATTATTTCAGTTTTATTGGTCCTTTACTTAAAATATGGCAGGTACATGTGGTGATGGTCCCCTCCTCTAAGGGGAGACAATAGATTGTTGATTGATGTCATTACAACCCAAATACAAAGAATGTTGATAGAACATACCGAGAAGTTGTATGAGAGAATTAAACAACTAGAAAGTCAAGGAAATGCCAATGATGGTGGAGGTAGAAGGAGGAAATGGATAAATAATGAGGGTGATGCTAGAGAGGACAGAATTGAAGGAGTAAAGTTGAACATACCCCCTTTTTAAGGAAAGAGTGATCCAAAAGTATATTTGGAGTGGGAAATGAAAATTGAGCAACTATTTGCATGCCACAAGAGGATAAAAAGATAAAGGTGATGACCATGGAATTCACAGACTATGCTCTCATCTGGTGGAACCAATTACAAAGGGAGAGGGAGAGATATGAAGAACCCTTGGTGGATAGTTGGGAAGAAATGAAGAGGTTGATAAGAAGAAGATTTGTTCCTTCTCATTATCAAAGAGACCTTCATAACAAGCTACAAAGATCCACACAAGGTAGTAGAAGTGTTGATGAGTATTACAAGGAGATAAAGGTTTCCATGATTAGAGCTAATGTTATGGAGGATCAAGAGGCTACTATGGCTCATTTCCTACATAGACTAAATAGTGATATAAGGGATGTTGTGGAGTTACGAAATTATGTGGAGTTTGAGGACTTAGTACATCAAGCTTCTAAGTGGAACAACAATTAAAGAGAAAGAGTGTCATGAGGAGGAGTTCATCTAATTTTCACTCTCCTGGTTGGAAGGACAGAAATAAAAAGAAGGGAGGGTCATCAACAATCAATCTCAATGTTACAACTCAAAGTACACAAAATAAGTTCGATGAGGCACTTACGAAAGCAAGGAATAGTGAGATTAAGTGCTTCAAGTGTTTGGGAAGAGGTCATATAGCTTCTCAATGAACAACTAAGAAGATTGTGTTACTTAAGGATGATGGAGAAATAATTAGTGAATCTTCTTCAAAATCTTCCCCATCTAGCAATGAAGAGGAAATAGAGTCAGAAGGAGATATGTTCATGATTAGAAGGATGTTGGGTATTCAAGCAGTTGAATTGGATAACTGTCAAAGAGAATATATTTTTCATGCAAGGTGCCTCATCCAAGGGAAGTTATGCTCTTCGATCATTGATGGTGGGAGTTGCACTAATGTGGCTAGTGCAAGGTTGGTTTCAAAAATGAATTTGGAGACTAAGCCACACCTACAACCGTACAAACTTCAATGGCTTAGTGAAGATGTTAAGATTCTCATTTCGACATTCATTTTCTAGAAACCGATGTTAATGATGACATTATATTTACAAAAATGTCACCGTGCACTTTGTAACATGCTTTTATCAAAATCGATCTTAACTGGGCAATGTCAAATCCTATTTTTCTAGTAATGTGGATTTGTATAAAAACTTTAATATGAAATAGACCTTTAAGTAGGCTAAAAGGTTAAATGAGGCTTTCAAATAAGTTAGATATAAAAATAAAGCTTATGACAAGTAACAAACTAGACTCGAACTTTGATTTTTTTTTTAAACATGAGCCTTGTTTCATCCCTACTCACAATTAAGAAATTTTGATCTCAACCATCTTCAATTAGCTTCTTTTATCTTTATATGAATAGTTAATTTCTTTAGAGTTTAATCGACATGCATTGACAATGAAAAATAATTTTATACTGTCATCCAATCACAAATTGTAGTATTTGAAATAATCATTATAAAAGTCAACAAATTTATCATATATGCTAATTTGTGATTGGATAACATCTCTCTCTCTCTCTCTCTCTCTCTCTCTCTCTCTCTCTCTCTCTCTCTCTCTCTCTCTCTCTCTCTCTCTCTCTCTCTCTCTCTCTCTCTCTCTCTCTCTCTCTCTCTCTCTCTCTCTCTCTCTCTCTCTCTCTCTCTCTCTCTCTCTCTCTCTCTCTCTCTCTCTCTCTCTCTCTCTCTCTCTAAAGAATTAATGTGAATAGTTAATATAATTCTATATCACAATTTAAATTGTTTATTGTAAATTTAAAATATAATTTATAAATTTAAGGATATTTATTAACTACAAATTTAAATTATAATAATATTTAAATATATAAAAACATTTACACATTATGAATTTTAGCTATGTAAAATTATATATTTGTCATGGGTAGTGCACAAACTAAAATATCAAGAAAAATTAATTTAGAGACATGTTCTAATTATACTTACCACAATGCTAAATAGAACAAAAAGTTTTAGCACAAATCTCTTTACAAAACATGATTTTTATATGATTGGCTTAATCATATTATTATTAATAAGATAAATTTAAAATTGACAAAACCACGATCAAATACTGATTTAGTTTTCCTATGCTACAAATTTGAAAAAATTAGCAATTTCCTCTATTTAATTTAAATTAATTCTATCACTTATCTGGATGGATCAATGAGTGATCATGAAGGTATATGAAAGATCCTAAAACCGAAGCTGGTGGAGAAACGAAGACTGGTGAAGATAGTGATGCACGCGCACCAAGACTTGCTTAGCTAGATGTTCAGCCACTGAATTGGCCTTAGAAAAATGTGAGTAACTTTGACGCATGCAACCAATCCCACATTAACAAGGATTCTGAGATGTGCATGAACATGCAGGCCAATTTGTTTAGGGTGGGGTCCATTCATTAATTAATTGCTTACTACAATCAGAACTCCGCCAAGAAATTAAACAATCTCCCGGACCACAATTTTCAGAAGGTTGGACATTAGCTATTCATCTATGAGAGTGTTGAGTGTTTAGTGTTGAGAGCAATTAATTATTCATTTAGACTATTAATGGTTGTAAATGACTCATGAAATGGTTTTGGTTTTATTGAATAAAAGAACGAATTTCATACAGCAAAGAAATTTTTTATACAACCAAAGTTTCACAGATGTTCTAAATTAATTATTGACGTGGCATGAAATTAGAATTAAAAAATAAAACACATGACAGCTTCTTTACTTGTGCTATAGCTTTTATATAACAACCTCATTGAGGAATTGAGCTTGAAATCAAACCAACACAACAAAGAGGAGTTAATAATTGAAGAAAATGTCCAAGTATGGAACATCTCTATTGGTGCCTTCTGTTCATGAACTTGTGAAGCAACCTATCACCAAAGTTCCAGATCAATATCTTCATCCAAATCAAGATCCTCCTGATATATCTAACACAACCTTACCACAAGTTCCAGTCATCGACCTTAGTAAATTGTTATCTGAAGATGTCACTGAGCTAGAGAAGCTAGACGATGCATGCAAGGAATGGGGGTTCTTCCAGGTTTGAATTATTACTCATCCTTTAATACATTTTACCCTACTTAAAGCATCAAAACCAAGAGATCACTTCATTAAAATGAAGAGCCATATGATTTATAATATAGAAATTATTTGCAGCTGATTAATCATGGAGTCAACCCTTCAATGGTGGAAAACGTGAAGAGAGATGTTCAAGAGTTTTTAAATCTTCCAATGGAAAAGAAGAAGCAATTTTGGCAAATCCCAGATGAATTGGAGGGTTTTGGCCAGTTGTTTGTTGTATCTGAGGATCAAAAGCTAGAATGGGCAGATATGTTCTTCATTCACACTCTTCCAATAAACGCAAGGAATCTTCGCTTATTTCCTAACTTTCCTCAACCATTGAGGTTATTTCCACTCTCAGTATATATTTTTTGGACAGCCATATGCTACATATCTTTACCAACTACTACAATATTAATGAGTAATATGTAGGTAATTCAAACAAACATTCTTTCATTGCAGGGATAATATAGAGAACTATTCTTCGCAATTGAAAAAGCTTTGCCTCACAATCATTGAGCGTATGGCGATGGCTCTTAAGATTGAATCGAATGAACTGCTAGATTACGTGTTTGAAGATGTATTTCAAACAATGAGATGGACTTACTACCCTCCATGCCCTCAACCAGAAAATGTCATTGGAATAAATCCTCATTCAGATGCTTGTGCTCTTACCATTCTACTCCAAGCCAATGAAACAGAAGGCCTACAAATAAAAAAAGATGGAAATTGGATCCCTGTCAAACCCTTGCCTAATGCTTTTGTCATCAACGTTGGAGACATTTTGGAGGTAATTGGTAGAATATCAGTCACATGTCCTTTTATTATTTTAAATTTAACTAATTGTATGAGTAGGTAAGAATAAAATTCTGGACATGCAATCGACCATAAATTATGGCAGAATTAAAGACAAATTAATTGCATGTGAGCAAACTTTATACGGGGTTTAATTTGAAACTCAATCGTTCTACCTAGTGGCCAAGGTCATGTTAGAAGAATTAATCAGACATCCTATATCACAACAAATTTTATGAATTTCATGACCATCTATATCTACATATACACAAAAGGAAAGTTGCTAATATACTTCCATTTGTTATTGCAAAGGTGTATGCAATTGCAAGACAATTTTGAGAGTATTTTAACAAATTCCGTAATTGAAAAAGGGTAGGAATACACTTTACATGGCACTTTTTTGAAGACAATGTTTATTAGTTCATAATATTTTGAGGGTCTCAACATATTTAATGAATCTTATAATTTTAATTTGTAGTTTTAATAAATTTTTATCAATAACAAAGAATGTGTAGGTATGTCATCAACAACACTCTTCTTCATAGTTTTAACTTGGTAGCATAGTGTGTGAGATGTTGAACAATGGTTTGTGTAGATATTGACCAATGGGATTTACCGGAGCATCGAGCATCGAGCAACTATTAACAAAGAGAAAGAGAGAATTTCCGTTGCCACATTTCACAGGCCTCTAATGAACAAAGTTATAGGTCCAACACCCAGCCTTGTTACTTCTGAAAGAGCTGCAGTGTTCAAAAGAATTGCTGTTGAAGATTATTACAAAGCATACTTTTCTCGCGGGCTAAAAGGAAAATCATGCCTTGATTTGATCAGGGTCCAAAAATGATATTGGTAAAATGGTAGAAGTTCATGTATGACTTTGCATGAGATGGAAAATTAAAACTTGTACACTGAAAGCAGCTAATATTGAATAATGGTACAAATAAGGCTGCTAAGTCTAAAATTACTTTTCAAGGTTTTAAGATGGTGATAGCGAAAGTACATGGACTTGAAAATTTATATCATGGGATTTGAATAGTGTGTATTCTTCAAGTAGTAAGCTGATACGTGTGTCTCACGTACGTTTTCCCCTCAACCTTTAGCAAAAGGATTGTGTGCAGTTGTGAGTTGTGACATTTGTCTTTTTGGAACTAGACTTGAGAATGTATGTGTTTGGGGGTGTTTAACATTATAATTGACAGTAGGGATAAAAAAAAACGTTAACGAAGAAAAAGTGCATGACTAAGATCGGACAACATTTTGTTTAGTGACTAAAAGTAAAATTTGAAAAAACTTTAAGCATCAAAAGAATATATAAGCCAATTTAAAAATAATAGTGATCGTTAGAGTTTAAAATAAAATATAAAATTTAATTTACAGAGTGCCACATTCAAGCCTATCGTTCCAACAACCTCCTTAGTCCCCTTTCATACTCAAACACCAACCGTTCAAGCATTTCATTTCCTCTTACAGAGTGGTATCTGAGATCCCTCTGAAAGTATATTAAGCTTTAGTAGGAAAGGTAAGAAGAATCTCACTTCTGTTTTTTCTGCTGTTGATGGATACAGTACACTATTGACTTAAAATTAGGAAGTACAATTTTAAGAATTGGAGGTGTTAGATTCAAGATGTTTTGGAGATGAATTTTGATACTTTCTGGTTTTGACCTTCGGAACTCTTTAATTTTGTTCTGCTGATGCATCATTCTCAAGTTTCTCTGCCTTTGTTGATTCCATTATGCAGAGTTTTAATGTAGATTTTTATATTATTATGTAATTATTTTTATCTCTATTTTATTTTTATCTTTTTGTATACACCCATCTCAAAAAAAAAAAAATTAAAGAAAATAACTTATTTATTTATTTTTTTATTGAGGGACAACATATTGATATACCTCTATAAAGCAAACACTCAGCTAACACTTGCTTTTCTCTCATTTCTTTTTAATCAAATTATATCACCTATTATATATGTATTTTTTTTCTCTTTTGTTTCTCTCTAGGTGTTAAATAAAATTTGATGCAAAAAACATTTTCCATTTTTATCCATAATGAAATATTTCTCCTAAAAAGTATGTCCATTTCATGCATAGTCTTGGTCATTATATTTTTCTCAAGAAAGGTGCAAAGAAATTCAACAAAACTGTCATAATTTTATGAACATAAAATCAGGAAATGCTAAAAATGTGACCTTTTAAACATTTTGTAGCACAAAAAGTGACCACTGCGAATATATGCTCTCTCTTGTGTGTCTTTTACTTTTTGCCATCCTTTATCCGCTTAGATACTGAAGACATCATAGAAAGCAATATTTCATATTGTTTTTGCTGGAAATCTCAATTGGGATTCTTCAAAAATCATCAGCAAACAAAGAAATATGCATGTGGTGGAGAATGTCAAATAAGATCCTATACTGACAGCTAATTCTCCAAAGAAGAAAAGAATACCTGTCTTCCCTCACAAGGCACTTGAGTTCCAAACCAATTACCACATGCAAAGTATATTTGACCTTGCTTGCCCTCCTCCAAATAACAGTCTTATGACAAACCTAAAAAGTTTCCTTTCCAAGGTTGCTTCTATATATTTCAGAAAGCACCTGCCTATGGCCAATGGATGACGCATAGAAGGGAAGCCTGGGAACAGAATTTGAACTGGAATGGAGAATTTTTTTAATCAAATGAGGTTAGTGCTTCTAAATTTTCACTGGCTAAAATGTTTTGATATTTCATGCCAGTCATATATCTGACTGAACTAAACTCTTGATAAGGAGACTTTTATTTGAATATTTAAAGTTCGTAGGGTTGGCGCAGTGGTGTAAGGTTCCATTGCGTTCAAATGTGGAAAAACGATCCATTTAGCAGGAGAATCCGTATTCAATTTTCTCCTTGTGCAAAATTTTCTTAGGCCAGCAGCAGTCATGCACCGCGAGCGGGATTAGTCTTGAGACTTTAACCCAAGGGGTTTGGGGTCACCTGTGGTCTTTGACCCAAGAACAAAATAAAAAACCGATTACATGTCAAGTAAAAATTAGCCAATACCATAGAAACAAGTATAGGTTCAAAACCATATAGTAATTTCTCCTTTATCAACATGATCATTTTACGTAAAATTTCGTTTCTTTGCAGTCTCCCTTCTAGCTGATAGTAGTTGGATGCATGCTCATAATAATAGCTGCATAAAGTAGTTTTTCATTCAACTAATATATTTTCACATATTGTATAAAACCACGATTAAGGTGCTCATAATTATTATCCGTTTATATGAACACTTACCAGGGATTCGAAAATACCAATTCAGAAGACTCAATCTTTCAAAGGTAATGTTTTTTTTTCCTCCCCTTGAGGTCTTTATTAGCATATTAGGCAAGAACGGGTGTCCTGGTGAAGAAGTAAAAAGGAAGGAGTTGAGAATATGTGATATGCTGTAAACCTGTAACCAAAATAAGGAACTAAAGAATAAAGATAAAAAACAATGTATATTCCATTTGACCAAAGTTTGAAACACATGAACGAAGATTTTCTGTCAGTTTTTGTCTTAAAATCAATGAGGCAATTTGTTAAGAAACTCTGGTGACAATTCCAGGAGAGAAGAAACAGGGTGGTGAGAATTGGTTCCAGAAACAGTTTTCAAGGAAAAGAAGTGGTGATCATGACTCCAGAGACATGGACCATGCTGCTGCAGTGGCTGCTGCTGCATTCGCAGTTAACTTGCAAGATGTTTCTGAACAGAAGAGTGAGACCCCGGAGGCCTCATTGACAAAGATCAAAAGCAAGGTGGATGGCACAAAACCTCCAATCCCCTTACTTAATAGTGCATCCAAGCGATTGTCAAGTAAGGATGCATGAGATCCTTTTGAAGGGGTCTCAATGCGAATAATATCTCTAAAGATTTTGTCTTTAATGGAATCAAATGGCATCTAGTAGGAAAATACTTTTGTTGTTATTGTACACTTTTGAGGGAGGGGATTCACAATTATAGTAACTTTGTGTGCATCATGTTCAGGTTCATTTAGATCTAAGAATGAACAAGGTAAGAAGCCAGAAGAGAGCATTACCCCTGCACCATCAATGAGAAAGAGTTCAACTTTCTCTGATGAAAAGCCTGAGACTTCAACAAAGCCTGCCCCTGTAAGACAACCAACTGTTACCGAAAGGCACACAAAAGCAGATGAATGGGAGAGAGCTGAGTTTCAAGAGATCAGACAAAGGTATTTAGATTTTGAATGTTATATTACATTGAATTTCTACCAAAGAAGCAGTTCTCAATCAGAATTTCAATAATTGCTACCATGCTTGATTCATGCATTATTACATGCACTTTATACTAATGAAAAAGAAATTGTCAGGTATGACAAGTTGAGAGAGGTGATAGATTCATGGGAAAACAAGAAGAAGATGAAAGCCAGACGCAAGCTAGATAAGGAAGAGGTTTCACTCAGCCATTCTTTATACCTAACCGAAATTAGACTCATGACATGTGATTCTTGTGATTCATCAAACAACTTATAGCATATGAAGCAAAATAGGAACATTAAAATTTAGTCCCTAAACTTTTGACTCATTCATTTTTGAGCCTTATATTTAAATTGTTTTTAATGAAACGATCTACTTGACCATATATGCTGGTTTCTGTAATCCAATTTCATCTAAATTAAGCCGTTAAATGCTTCCATGGCCAATGCCAGATGAAGTCTTTGGTCTAACTTGGTAAATTAAGTCATAAAACTAGCATTTGGTTCCTAATCACAATTTTCTAAACCCCTGCAGAGAGGAGTTGCGCAAAGAAGGATGAAAGCTTTGGAAGATTTTCAGAATAAGATCACAGCTATAGATCAAATTGCAGATGGAGCGAGAACCAAGGCAGAAGAAAGCCGGAGGAATGAAGAACAAAAAGCAAAAGAGAAGGCAAATGCAATTCAAACAACAGGCGAGATGCCAGGCATTTGCTTCTGCTTCTGCTTCTGAGATCACCAATTATGTAGCATCACTGGGATTGGGGAACTTAATGAAATATATGTTTCATAGTTCTATCCATATTAGCTCTTAGTCTTCATTCCTAGTAAAAACAAGTCATCTTCCTATATAAATTGGAAAAAGAAAAACTGAAAAGGTGAACAGATACACGAGCTACTTGTGTAAATTAGTTGCAGTTTTTCTTGCTTTAGAGTTTAGTTTTGGTAAAAACAAAAAACAAAAAAATCATTACAATAGATTGAGTGTCAACTTTATTTTCAGAAATGACAAATTAACCAATAAAATGATTTATCATGTTATGAAACTGCAGAGTTTAATTGTTTAATCAAGCTAACCCAAACTGTTATTTTTCCCTTAGTTTTCACCTTCAGCAATTAGTCATGTTAAACTAGTAAGACACAAACATTGGAGGGGCCAACTGAAAACTTCTCTGAAGGCACGTTTAGTTGGAAAATTAAAAAGGTTTTGAAATTAAGAAAATCCTGACAATAAGCATGGATGGGAGACCAAAATTGCTACTACTATGTTTATATGCAAAACTAAAGTAGAGCTAAAATAATCCAACAAACAAAGAATAAACAAGTGACAATCCAGAGCTTAATAAGTTATCAATTTGGACGATTTCTTTAAGCTTAAAAATGATACATATAATGCAGCTTTTTTAAGCTTTCTTTTACAAGCTACTACTATTTGTAACTTCTGGGAAATACAGCAAAACAGTTTCATTGAAGTTTCTACATTTTCGAAAAAACACTTCCATGACCATTATGATTTATACTTTTTAATATATATCTTTTAATTAAAAAACATTTTTTTCTTTAAAATAAACAGTGACCATTACGGTACAGAATGAATAATCTGGCGATTTTTGAAATCAAGTTAATGAACAGGAAAACGTATGCCGAAACGACATTTAAGCTCAGGTCCAAATCAAGCCTCGACTTAGATATTGCATTAAACATTTTCTATAAGTATCACATAACCATAGTCATTCGAATACATGTACTTTTCGGCAAGTGAACCTTGTTCTTTGTACAAAATATTTAATTACCCACTTCAGAAAAAGGAAATTAAGAATAAAAATACAACTGCCAAAAAATAAAGTTCCTCTCAAGATGAAACTTAAAGTTGATACAAAAATTGCAAAAGCTATAGAGCCATAAGAATATAAAAACCTAAAAGTAACAAACAGAAATTACCAGAGTACGACAATCAATCCAGAGAAACAGTCTGCTGAAGGCTATATCTTAAGATGTTATTTCTCTTACCAGCCTCTGGATCGTAGGGTATGCAAAGTACAATACGAGAAATGATGGTATAGCAAAAAGAATAGTGACTAGAAAGTATAGGACTAAAATAACAGCACAGCAGGGAATTAAGAAAAGGGCAATCAGAAGGAAAATGACGACCAATGGGAACTTGGATGTAAAGTGAAGGAAGAAATCCAGAGATTTATGAAGGGAAAAGTGGTGTGTTTCTCCATCATTGACACCAACGTCGTGGTTAGATCCCAACAGTCTAGAACAAGGACTTACTGAGGCCCTTCTTAGGTTACAATTAGTAACTTGACTTCCCAGAAGGTTGCACTTGGGAGACCAAATTGGTTGGTTGTCCGTGCAAGTGGAAACGAGCTTATTCCTATCACCATTCAGGCTCTCGACCATCCAGAGAAGGAAGAAGTTCTTGCAAGGATATTTAAGATTGCCCTTGCAAATGATCCGGAACGATAACAGGTGGCACCATGGACAAGAAATGAAGAACGGAATCTTGATTTGCTGAGTAGGAAATTTCACCACTGCCCATTGCAGTCCCAAGACACAATTTTTACAGAGAGTGTGGCCACACCACAAGACATAGGGCACGTTCTCAACTATGTTGAAGGATTCCCAACATATTGGGCATTCCAGCCCTTCATCTCTGCTGGCATTAGAGCAGACCTCATCATCTGAGCATTCTGCAGAAGTTTGACTTGGCTGTTTGGAGCCTATTTTCAATCTAATGCTTGTAAGGGCATTTGATGCAAAACTCCACATCATGAAAGATGAACAAATTTAAAATGCAGAGGCAGTAATCATTGAAGCCATTGTCCAAAACAGAAGCACTTTCCCATGAACCTGGGCCTCGGCACTTTCTCTTCCCTTGTTGACTATCAAGCCCTTTCAAGTTTCATCTCAATCAAAATCTACAGAAAAAAAAATTAATTATTGCATGACTACATAAAATAAATACAACCGATGTTATCTTAAGACTTAAATGCAGAAAGAAAAACTAACACAATTTCCAACTACATTCAGTCATCAGTATATATCAAATTTTTAACAGCGCTTCTAACTCAACTAATCTGTCAAGCATTGTCTTACATCCAAGACAAATAGACTCATTAAAACCATAAGATTATGTGTCAAAATTGAAAAGCCAGAAATTTTTACAAGTTATAAAGGACATCATTAGCAAGAAAATAAAAAATTTGAGGAAAGAGATGGGGACAGAATTGTTGACAGTACTGTACTAGGTTTCTCCCATTTCTAAGAAGCATAATCTTTAAGACAACATGATTAAATTTATTCTAAAATTTTAACAACCCGGACTAAGGTTTTAAAAAACGACCACGACCACAATTTCAGCCATAACGTCAAGGCTGTTGGGCTCTCTGTGACCACAACTGTGGCCGCATTGGTCACATTGTCTGCAACTTCCTGCAACGTCAAGGATCCCAGTTTTTTAAAGCATTTGATCCAGACAAAGTGTTAATCATAAATTGTCAAGTTAAACCACCAAAGACTATCATATCACAGTGCCAAACCCCTAGCATTACTCTAACGCAAATGTCAAAAACCGAAAAAACCACACATTACGTGTTCGTTTCGCATTGTTAACCAGCCGTTATCAAGTCAAAGGAAAACAAAGAGCATAATCAACACAATTGGCCAACCGTTTTTAACTGAAGAAAGAGCAAAATATCATAACTAATAAAGTCTAACACGTTCTCAGCGAATAAAGCTGTTAAAACAGCATCATAACAAATTATTTCAATCACAATCATAACAATCTATTGAAAACAAAAAATCTCGAGAATCAACAAGTGAAATCATAACTAACAAAACCTAACTCACACTAGGTCTTAAAGCTAACCAAACACGGAAAGTACTATTCGAATTAAAAATTAAAAACTGAAATCAAAGTCGAAAAGGTGAAAATGCAAATTGCAAGGAAAAAACACAAAAGTCTCACCGTGAACGTGGAGCGTGGGAATCGAGAGCCAACGGAACGCGATTTCGGAATTCGCGAGAAATGAGAAAATGCAACGAATCTTGAAAGGGGGGAGGAAAGAGCAGAGATCGATAGAGGAAGATCGGGCTCTCTCTCTCTCTCTCTCTCTCGATCGCTCTCGGTCACTCTTTCTTTAACCGTTGCGAATGGCATGAAACAAACGGAAGAATAACGATGGAGATGAAATATATATATGTGATGGAGAAGGAGAGAGGAAACGACGTCGTTGAATGAGGTTTTGGTTGGAAAATGACGCTGGCGTTGCCTTATTGGTTATAATCGAATCGAACAAGAAACAGAATTGCAGACGCTACGCCGGTAAATTCAGCGTTTTCACCGGATATTTATATTAATTTTAAAAAAGAAAAAACAAATACAGAGTGTGCCTTTGCATGAAGAGAAATCATTTTATAAGTATTTTGCGTCAATTTTTATTATAAATAGTTAATATAAAGATAATAAGATGTGCAAAAATACCATTAAAAAAAACAGTATCCCAATTGTGTTAATGTCGGTTTAACTAATGATAACATTAATTAGAGCTGTGAATAAAATATGATTATTGGATTGAGTTTGAAAATTATAAATGACTAGGTCATCATCATTAGTATAAAAAAATTATATTTTACTTATTTTAAAATATTTTAAATTTATTATTTTTATCATAAATATATTTTTTTATTTCATTTTTTATAATATTTTTTTTAGATTTATCACACTTTTTCCTTCATTCCACTCAGAGGGAGGGATTTTGGTTTCTAAAAATCATTTTTTCTTTGTCTTTAACTTTATTTTTTCTGGCCAAATAAATAAATAAAAACATTGTTACCTTTTTTTCTCTCAACCAAACATACTACCAGGGTAACAAAGAACTAGCATTTCATTTTAGGGTATACCAAGGAAGATATGAGAAAGAAAAAAAATGATAGATAATAATTATTGTGATAAAAAAAATAGAAAAAAATAAAGTCAAAAAGAAATAAAAATAAGTATATTTTAATAATAACTATAACATTTATTCTTTTATGTGATGGTGTAGGCTTATTAAAAAATTTCCTAAAAAATAAATAATATATACATTGTCATCCAATTACAAATTATTATATATGATAAGTTTGTAAAACAAATGAACACTAGTAGTGAATGCTAATTAAACTATTTTTTTCCAAGAACAAATAAGAAAAGTCTCACATCACTAATTAGGAGTTGATGCAAAGGATCATTTCTAAACATCATCTTCCCTTGACACATTGATATATTTTGTAAGGACAAAATCATGATGACCCACTAAAAGCGAATGTAGACAATAGCTTGGATTTCAGTGATCTTAACGATGTCAGTGGACTTGAAGTAAAAAAAACATTCCACACGTTTTTTTAACACTTTTTGTCCACCTATCTAAGACTAAAACATTTTGGGAATTCACAAAAATCCAACTAAATAGGTACAATGACTAGGTGATCACATGAAAATCCAATGGATTTCATCCTTAAACATGAGCATCTAAACTCAATTAGGGAACGCAAAAAAAAATCCAAAACATTGTAGAACTATCACAGTACTTTGACACAAAAGAATTGGCATAACAAGAAAAAATATCTCCCTAGTAAACAACTTTGAAGCAAAATGCTCCAATAAAAGGATGGAAGTTTACAAAATAATATCACCATAATTGGATTCAAAATCAACCTCCACTTTTGTAAACCGAAAATAAGTTAAGCACATGTAGAATTTTTCAACAAATTCAGACATACTCATCTTATAGCTCATATTTTTTTAAATGTCCATAAAAACCTTCGCAATGGGAAGTAGTCCTAATACCACCAAAAAAATTCTCCCTTATGTGCAACACACCCCCAAATATGCTTCTTCAGATAAAATTCTTGAATTCATTTGTTTTCATGCAATCCAAACTTATCAACCATGTTAGCTCACAACTCTTAAAATTTATCAACCTCATAATCACTCAACATGCATTTTTTAAAATATGACAACATAGCATTAATATATTTACATTTGACATTGCATTGTGAAACAAGTGTCATGAGCATAACTGGTGATGTGCCTTATGAAAGGCTCTTTATAGCATTCT
Organism: Glycine soja; assembly: GCF_004193775.1. Lineage (NCBI taxonomy): Eukaryota > Viridiplantae > Streptophyta > Magnoliopsida > Fabales > Fabaceae > Glycine > Glycine soja. Next base: position 7,288,925 of record NC_041002.1, on the reverse strand, counting down.
TCATTGTTAAGTCGTCATATGTTATTACCGACATTGGTACCTTGTCTTTCATTACTTTCATTAGTTGCTCGAACAACCAAACATAGGTGTCTTCAATCTCGTTTAGAAACAACATTCGTTGCAAAAGTTACAATTTGGTTTTGATGGTTCACTCCGGAGAAAATGATAAAAGGACACATATTTCTTCTTCTGATAAGTAGCAATAAATGTTAATGCATCACCAAATAACTCTTAGTTCACTTAACTTTCTCCATCACACCAAAATAAGTGTTGCAACCTTCTTTCTTCATCAACAGTGTATCTTACAAACATCAATGGGTCTTTCTTACCCATATCACAAATAAACTTTAAGGCAATATTAGCATTAGATTAGTATGATCTCCTTTGACATGAAATATGATTATGCACATCTTTTTTCCGAAACCCAATCTTCTTATATCCACCAAAAAAAATTTGCAAATGACCCATCATTTGAGAAGGCCTAATCCCAGATTTTTTTTGAATGTATCAACTTGCAAAATATTCATTACACTTAACTTCCTATGTGCTAGTAACTTGCCAAATTCAATTTTATCCAAAAAATCATGACTGTGTAGATCTGAAAAATCAATTACCCACCAACGACCATTGAGAAAAATATTAACACTGAATCTCACTTTACATTCATACCCAGTGTCCTTCTTGATTTTCACTCCCATGTTTCCGTCGTAAGCCCATTCTCTTCTCTACGTCCTTCTCGAAAGAAAACAAAGTTTTGTGGCATCTTTTCACCATTAATACTTTTATGAATTTTACTTTTGTGAACCGAAAAACCATTTAGTCTTGATCACCAAAATCATATCTTCCAACTTCATTGTTGCTTATATTCATCATGTCAATATTTACTATATCAAGCAACTCATTCATGATGATTAAATTGTCTTCAACACTTGGGTTTTCTTCGCTTGCATCAATTTTTTCACTTTCATCACCTACCAAATTACAATCCTCACCAACTGTAGCTTGCCCAGTAACATCAAACTCAAGTTGTCCTTCCCCATTTAATCCATCATCATCATCAAAAAACTAATTCATTAAAAAGCCAACTTCATGTTAGCACTATAATTTCAAATTTAACAACAAAATTAATCTGCTTCAATAACAAAAAAAACACTAATATATGACTTCAAATGTCATCAAACTTACATTGCGTACGGTTCCTCTTCTACCATTTACAACCACCTTTTCTTCCACTTCTACATTATTCTCTATAACTACACAAAACAATATACAATTTTGAAATAAAAAAATTACATAATTTGATGTGTATATTGACATATTAAGAAAATTGGAGGAAAAAATATGTGTACCATTGTGTGGTGGGTGAGTGTTGATTTACTATCTTGTCAACACTATAGTGCATCTTTATGGACAGAAAAATAAACACATGTCCTTCACCCAACCAAATAATAAATTTAACATTAATGTTGTCACAATTCAAAAATAAGTTTGAGCATTGTGATGGCTTCTCTTATCTTTCTGTGAATATAATTGTAAAATAATAATATAAGCAAACAACGACAATTTCCAATTCTTTTATGGAATCTCCTTCTATTCCTTATTTTGTCCTTATAAATGGCACAAAAAAAGCTAGTGCAACCTACATGGGGAAAAATTACATTGGGTACCTTCCATGATAAACTTACAACTGAGTTTAGAAACCATTTTATGGAACATCAAAACCCCCCAAATTGCAAACCAACCATCACGACAACTATAACAGTTATGACAAGTCTAATAACATCAACCACCCAAAATATATGTCATCCCATAAGATTACATGAAGATAAATAGAATATCAATCAAATTTCTTTCACACGGATAGAGACTCAACCATGAAACCAAGTGAATCATACAAACACAATAAAATAAAACAACAAAACATGATAACAACCTGAAGTTGTCTTCATGGCACTAGAGTTATGACCTCTTGCAACAACAACGACAAATTGCTTAGCCAAAAACTAGATCAAAGTTTGAAAAAAATGTAAAGTTTGGTGTTGCAAACACAATTGTAAAACAAAACAAGAGTAGATCTCTAGCTTGAATACCTCTTTTTTCTTTCACCCATTCACTAAATGTTCAAGATTTACCCAAAAAAGGGTAAAAAAAGATATTTCATACTTAATAAAATATTCATTAAAAGAAAACAAATAAAAAATCATTACCTGCACAACCTAGTATAACAAGATCTATTGCATGGTACAATTTGGACCATTTGAGCAAATGGTCCACCAGAGTTTTTCCCTTTTTGTTGAATCACAAAAGCATATGCATAATCTTGCATTTTATTTATTTATTTTAGCACTAGGTAAATACATTGACATTGCCATGATGGAAACATCTCCACCTAGGAAATTAAATTACAAGATGGGATAGTATAAAAACCCAGTGTTATCAAACTCGGCTCAGATTGTTCGAGTTGACCCATTTACCATTGAACTGAGCACCCAACCAGTCAGAGCCTCCTTTTGGATCAGATATGCAAGTGAACTGGTATATTTCGGTCTGACTCGAGTTTTGCATTTAAACTGGTCACTTAGTTGGGTCATGCAATAACGAGGATCTTCTTATTGCAAACAAAACGATGCTTCCCTCTTGGACAAAGACCTCACTTCACTAGTTCACCCAGCCTCCATAATCTTTCGTATTATTCTAGAATAGATTTCTATTTCTATTAGAAATAAAATTGAATATTATAACAAAAACAAAGAATAATAATGGCCTAACTGACATCGCTGGCGTAACCAGCTTCACAGGCGACACCATTTCCTTGTTGCAGTGTTGACAATGTTGCATAAGGACAAAAGTTGAAACCCACCAAAGTTAAAGAAAGGAAATATCACGAAGGAGTAAGTCAGAGGAAACATTTTGCATAAGAGAAAATGAAAAGGTGTTATTGTATTTCAGACTTGCTTGACAAATTTTCAATTTCAAAAATTCAAAAACATGATGGCACCGAATAGGGGCACACTGCCCCCATTATCCATAATTTAATAATGAGTTCAACTCTCAAGTTTCCAATACATTATATAATAACTATTATTATTATATATATAATAGTAATAATCATACACAACAAATAAAATAAAAGTAGAATTAATAAAAAAAAAACTCCACATGTAAATATGTCTTAGGTCTTTTTTTCATAAAAAGAAGGGTAAATGGTCAATTTCATCTTGTAGTTTTCACTCGGTGAAAATTTCGTCTTTGTACTATGGAAACAAACAATTTAATCTACAAATGTGCAAATATATCGACAATTTAGTTCAATTAACTTATCTCCCATTTCCATTAGCGTTGAGTGCATACATGACACATGAAGATCAACATGGCAAAGCCATGTGTGCAGGAGAACGTTCAACATTAACCAACAATGTTTTGGACTAAAATGTTAGTGAAATGTTTTTTAAAATGTTAATTTTTCTATTTTCAAACATAACGACTATTTTCATAAGAAAATTCTTTTTCTTGATTTCATGATAATACATTATTACGTAATGACACTTTGGTCCCCCAACATATATAACTTAATGACAAAATAGTTCATGAGACTTTTGTGAATTAAAAACGTGCAAGCAACAACTAAGACAACTGCAAACTATTATTCAATATATATGATGTTTATTGAGAATGTTGTTAATTGTTAATTTATATTAATTTCATTCATTCACTGTTGGAGGAAAGTATTTGCTCTCAAAGGGCACCAGTCATTGAACCAACTGTAGTTGAAGTTTCACCACAAGCTAACCCTCATGTTGAAGTTATAAATGTCCCATCATTTGTACCAACAACACTTGCGCAAGTAAGGATGAACATTCATTGTTCATGAATCATAATATATATATATATATATATATATATATATATATATATATATATATATATATTCCAAAACAATGGAATTGTAATGACCAATGTTTTAATGGGGATTTTAGAAGATTTCTACATCATTATTTTGATGTGTAGTGTAGTCATGCATGTATTTTTCTTCATCTGGAAGGGGCAGTTTACTGTCTCTTGCCTGTGTTCAGTAGACTCTGAAGACCATTTAGAGAACCTTCTAATCTATTTTTGGATACAATTTATTATTCTCTTTTCTAACTTTGGCTGTGAATGCAACTGATTTGCCAGAATGGTAGGCATGGATTCTTTCCTTCAGGATTTGCACGATCTGATGCAGATGGCAAGGATCCATTTGGTGATTCAAGGCGAATAGCCTGCAAAAGATGTGCTGGCTTTCATGTCTGGATACACACCAAGAAACAAAAGTCTCGGGCAAGATGGTGCCAGGTTTCTTCTTAATCTTTTTGTTCTCAATAAAGCCTAGGTGGCATGCTTAACTGACAGTTAGTTGGCTAAGTCTATTAATAATTACAAAATATTTGCCAGTATTCTGTCTCTCTCAGCATGCTTTCCCTTAAGAGAGTATTTTTCATATGTATCATGGCATGTTGGCACTAATGTTTTATGGTGGGTTTTTTTTTTTTTTTTAAAGGATTGCCAAGACTTTCATCAAGCTAAGGATGGTGATGGATGGTTTGAACAATCTTCCCAACCATTTCTTTTTGGCTTATTACAGAAGGTGTGAACCAACCATTTTGAAAGTCTTATTGGATAACACCTTATAACCCATAGTTCAAATTTTATGAGTCAATTCCTGGTTCTATGAGATACATAGTCAGAATAAAATTTTGCTTAATAATTTGAATTGTTTTTACTTTAGGTTGATGCTCCTTCAGCATATGTGTGTGCTGGTAGCAGGATATATGATGCCACTGAATGGTATATCTGTCAGGTAATTTAGTTTTTTAATCTTCATATTTTGACCATATTTCATTTAAGAACTCAGTTGTTAGATGTGTGTGCGCGCGTGTTTGACATGCTTGAAAGAATTTGTTTCAGCTCACATAAGATACCAGGCAGGATTGTCTATTTGAAAAAAAGAGTTTTAAATATTGCAGCATAGTTTTGTTCTGATTTTAAAAAATTGTTCTCTCTAGCAATGCCATGTTTCATAGCAATATAGGCATATTTCTCTAGAGTCCAGATATGTAATCTCTATTTTAGTTTGTCTGGTTTGCATGATTCACCGAATAGCTTGCTTAATGAGACTTGTATGGAGATTAAAGATCCACAAGGCATTAATGATGAACATATTTATTGCAGGGCATGAGATGTCCAGCGAATACTCATAAGCCAAGTTTTCACGTGAACACAAATTTAATGTCCAAGCATAATTCTGGAAAAGGAACTAGTTCAGGTCAAAGAGGTGGGCATATGCCAACACCTAATATCGAAGAAACCATGACTGAGGAAGAATTATTTGAGTGGTTACAGAATGCAGTACATGCAGGTGCATTTGACAATTTTAGTGGCACTGCAACAAAGAGCCCATCTCCCAAATCTGGAAATGGAATGAAAAGCCTTTGTGATCCATGCTAGTGTATCAAATTAACAACTTACAGTTAATTAAGATGGTAGCTAGGATCGAAGAAAACTAATGGGCCAAACCAGATTCTCATTTATTTGGTTTGAAAATTTGGCCAAGGCCTCGTAGTATTTAGGCTATTTTCGTGTGTCAACTCTCTAGGTCTAGAACATGAAACCATCAAGCATGTACAGAGGAGTTCAACGCAGGAAATGGGGGAAATATGTAGCAGAAATTAAAGACCCTAAGGAGATTCTTAAACTTACTGGTACGATGACCTAAGCTGTGAAGACCATGGCGGGTCACAGCAGCTACACTTCTGGGAGATGCCACACAGGTCACAGGCACGGGCTCTCTCACGTACTCACAGCACGAGCTCCACTGCACACAATGGGCGTTGCCGAGAAAGCGAGGTTTCGAGGAACTTTCAGGGGTTTGAGGTGGGTTTTGAGAGAGCGAGGTTTCGAGGAACTTTCAGGGGTTTAAGATAGGGAGAGATGGGTTTGAAGGAGAGCGAGGTTTGAGGGAAACCTAGGTACAGACTTCGCGAAGGGCACAGTAGAGAGAGGGGTTAGAGTTAGGGCACAACAGAGAGAGGGGAGAGAGCGAGGTTCAACTATGTTGTGGAAAGAGAGAGTGAGGTTCAGCAGAGAGAGGGGTTAGTATATGGGCCACGCGCGTGAGGAACAAAGACGGGCTTATCAGAGGACCGTCGTTGTCTTGCATTAAGGTAACATTCTAAGGCGGTTATTTGTACGCTTTGTTTCTTTACCAAAAAAAATTATAAAGCAAGATGATGAATTAGCAACTTCAAGTCTTCAAGAATTCCACAAACTAGCAATCATCATTGAAAAAGACACCCTCTAACTCTGGTTCATCTAAAGACAAACTAGCAATTTCAAGAATACCACAATCATCAAGTGACCCAAAAGCATCTCTAGCTACATCCCACATTTTAGTTTCCTCTTGATGATATTGTGGAGTATTTCTTGAGAGAAGTCGTAGGTTGCTATGAACAAATACTAAATCTTCAGCTTTATGTGGTGCCATCTTGTTTCTCTTTAAAGAATGGATAAATGAATATGTACTCCAATTCCTTTCACAACAAGAAGATGAACAAGGTTGCGCAAGTAGCTTAAGGGCAATCTTTTGAAGTATTGGAGCATTAATGCCATGAACTAGCCACCAAGCTTTTGGATCCATTTGACCTCTATCATTTAAAGAATCAAGATCATCAAAACCTTATCTTCCATCTGAGAAGTTGGCAAACTCAATATTCACTTTCCTCCTTACATCCACATCAAGAAATAACCTCTTGAAGCATTTTAATCTTTCACAAGTGAGTTCCATGTCTTGATGTGGAGGAACTCGATTAGAATCTTCACTTAGCCATTCATGACTATAATATCTACAATTAAAAAGAAATATATACATGATTAAAATTTATGTAATTCTAAAAAAAATGTAAGTAAAAAAGTATAGAGTCAATTACCTAGGATTTAAAGAATGAGCAAAACAATGAAGAAGAGTGCTACTCTTAGTCCAACAGTCAATTAATATGGAGTGCACTACCTCATAAAAGGTTGATCCTTCACTCTCCTCATGTCTCTCATATTGATATATGGCGTTCTTCACCTTTTCAATCATTGAATCCCACATCTCATATACTAGATGGAGAGATGAAGCTTCCATATCTGTTCTTCTAAGAACATCATAGATAGGGCTAGTGAAAGAAAGAATACAATCAACCTTATCCCACCATTTATCATCCAACAAAGTATCTTTCACAAACTTAGCCTTTGCAACATCATCTTCCTTATAAGAAAACCATTGGTCACTAATGACCATCTCTTGGAGTCTTTTCTTCAATTGCTTGAATCTCTTGAGCATTACAATAGTGGAGGAAAATCTTGTTGGAGCAATGGATAGTAATTTCAATGCATTGAATGAATTGAAAATTGATAGTCTCATAGAGTGACTCATGACAAAGTTTTTCACAAACATTGCATCATTCGCAATTTGGGTGATCCAAGAACATTCTTTATAAGCAACATTGTTTTTTTTCTGTATTCTTGGCTACACATATGTTCTTCAAAGCAAGATTTAATGTATGGACAACACATGGAGTCCAATAGATGGAAGGAAACTCAGCCTCAATTATTAAACATGCTGCTTTACAAACGACTGCATTATCCGTCACTATTTGCACAACATTTGAGTGTTCAACCTCCATAATTACCTCCCTCATATGTTTAACAATGAAATCCTTGTCTTTGATCTCATTTGAACAATCGATGGCCTTTAAAAACATAGGTCCACTCTTCGTGACAGCCATGAAATTAATAAGAGATATTCTTTGCGGGTCACTCCATCCATCACTAACAATGCTCACACCCTTTTGACTCCATGCATTTTTAATTGGTTGTAACAAATTCTCCACATGTCTTCTCTCATTTTGAAGTAATGTTGTCCTTAATTTATTATAACCTAGAGGTTGGTAACCACTGATCTGATTGTTGGCAGCATAGGCAAATGCCTTCCTATAATGAGGATTTCTTGCTAAAAGAAAAGGCAGCCCCAAAGAATAAAACATCCTAGCAATTTCATGATCAAGTGTCTCTCTAGCTTGCAAATTAAAGACATTTTCTACAGATGATGTCTTTTTCTTTTTTGGATCAACACCAAGAGTGTTTGTATCCATTTGGTGTTGAGTAGAAACCGGAGACAATGACACAGATTTTGTTTTTTACCTCTCCACCCTCAATGTAACCTCATTGTCTATCTTCTTCAAATCTATAAGTTTGACAATTGTTACCTTTTGACAAACTCTAACTCCATTTCCCGTCATCTTCAACAAGTGTGCCCTCACTCTAGTGTAAGACCCATTAAAGGTAAAATCACAAATATTGCATTTTATCTCATAATTTCCACCACCACCTACACTTTTTATCTTTGTAACATAGATCCATAAAGGTTTGGTATCATCATCTTGTTCTTTAGCTTGACTAGGACTAGAAGCACTCATCTCTACAACTATTTAAAAAAATAAAAAATGAATGTAAACAATTTCTAAGTAAAAAACAAACAACAAAAAACAATTTCTAATCAATGTTGTTCTTGTCTTACTGGCCATGTTGTAGCTTAATTTTATTCAAAACAGGACTATTCAAAATAATTTTAGTTTTTGTAAATTATTTGTTTTATTTTTTAATTTTTAAACAATTTAGATACCTCTTTTAGCAAATAATTTTTTTTAAGAATAAATAGGAAAATAAAGAAACATTCAAATTCATAGAGATACTACATTCAAATTACTTTTTATATTTTTTGAACACAAAGAAAGAGAAAGAGTTAACGCATAAAATAAAGAAGCAGCAGATAACAAAGAAAGAAAGAGAAATTTGCTTTTTACAACGAAATAAAGAAGTGGGGTACATGCAACAGCCAGTGGATAACAATTAACAACACAAAGAAAGCCAAGGAATAACAACACAAATATAGAGAAAGAGAGAGAATATGTAAAAAGTTTAAAGCCATTTGAACAAAGTGGAACCACACTAAACACGGACAAATCAGAGGTGAAGGACCCAAGGCACATCGTCATTAACCCTTCAAAGGCAGCGAGAAAAACCAGAGGCAGCGAGAAAAACCAGAGAAGAAATAGGGAGCAAGGGCCTACCTGCGCGAGGAAGGAAACGGACGCGACACTTTGCAGCAATGGAGGCACTTGCGAGAACAGCAAGGAGAAGACGTAGAAGAGCTATTCTTTTGGTAAGCATTTTTAAATAAATAATAAAAATACCTAAGGCTTGTTGGGCCGCGATGCGCGTGTCTACTTGGTGGGCCGCGTCCAACCGCGCATGTCTTACTGTTCAACCGTGTCCGATGACAGCAGAAGCAACGGACACCGCGTCGCACCGGAGTCGTACTCGCATGGGTGTCCAGTGCGAGTCTGACGCGGGACACGCCGGTGATGTGCCGCGTCCGTGCTTCTTAGCTTTCCAGGTAGTTCAATTTCTTTTGAAAGCAGATACTACTGGATTCCCAAGTTCTGCACCTTCTTGAACTTGCACCTTCTTGAACTTGCACCAATTGGGAGGTCCAAAAGCTTAAATGGCATATAACCCATGAACACAATTTGCTCCCAAACCCCATTCTTGATAACATATAATCCAAGAATGACCAGCTAATTGAGTCATATATATGCCTTCTAAAAATTAACTTTGAACATAAACAACTTTTTCTGATATCTCCTATCCCAACCCACCAATTCGCTAGCCACCAATGCACCGCCTAGAATCTACCGTTTGGGGAGGAATGCTGTTTGGCAGGGAGAGATAACTGATGGGAGAACTTTTTTAATTCTCAAAGTCAACAGTTTGGATATGATCTTGTGCATGCTACTAATCAATGATATAGGGCAAAAGTCAACAAGACATAGTGGCTGATTCAACTTTGGAATAAGAGTGATGAAAGATGTAGTAATAGACTTAGGAAGAGAGGCATTATAATAGAACTCATGAACTATTGTACACACATCACCTCCCACGATGTCCCAAAACTCTTTAAAAAAACTCAGCATTCAACTTGTCGGGTCCCGAACTTTTGCCATTGCCACAACTCCACACTGCAGCTTTTATCTCATCACTAGAAAAGGGGTTGCAAAGTCTCCACTTCAGAGCAACTAGGCTTCTTAAACTCAATGCCATCCAAATAATATTATAGAACATTAATTTCCTTAATGTTTGAGTTGATTTTTTTTATTATTGTTATTAAAGAAATAATCATAAAGTTTTCTATCAGATAAATGAACACCTTCGTTGTCTTATTTTAGTGGAAGTGAGGTTAGGATGGGAAAGGTAAAGGTGGATAATTTTTTTATTTTTAGTAAATTGCAAGAATATTTGCAGCTTTCTACCAAATTTTATCATTTTTTTTTTATCCAAAATGTCTTATTCATTTTAAGTTTTTTTTTGGAAGGTTTAATTTTTCATTATAAGTTGGAGTAAATGAGTTTAATAAATTGCATGCATTATTATAAATACTTTATATTTAAGTTTCAATTTTTATGAATAAAAAAAATCATTTTAATTTGATACAGCCTAGCTTGCATTGTGTTGGTTTTAGAAGTTGGGCTAGAGACTAATTTGTTAGGGCCCTTACATTTTGCACGCCCGTGGTTCCCTACACTTCCCAATTTTCTGAATATCCCTAAACTATCCTTGTGTTGTTTTAAGCTTTCCTTTCTTCAACCTTTGCTCGAAATAGCTCCGTGTTGCATAGCTCCATCAATATCCATTACACTCTTCATGTTTTCAAACCAACGTTGCATCGGCAACATAGCTGTGTGAATCTTTTCGTAGCTCTGTCATCATCCTTCACACAACTGATGTTTTCAAACCAAGGTTGTGCCATGTGAACCTGTGTTCTGCAGTGGTTGTTCCAGAATTGTATTTTTTTTAACTTTTTAACACTTCATTTCTGGAATAGGTATTCTAGAAGAATATAAACACAATTATGGAAGATCTTTTCTAAAAATATCTAAGTTGTAATCCAGAGTGGGTATTCTAGAATTGTATTTTTTTTAACACTCCATTTCCGCTACAGGTGTTCCATAAGAATATAAACGCAATTATGGATGATCTTTTCTAGAAATATATAAGTTGTGTTTCAGAGTGGTTGTTCCAGAATTTTATTTTTTAACACTTCATTTTTGGAATAGGTATTCCAAGAGAATATAAACACAATTATGGAAGATCTTTCCAGAAATATGTAAGTTGTGTTCCGAAGTAATTGTTCCGGAATTGTATTTTTTTAACATTTCACTCAGTCATTAAGGATAATTTTGTCCACACACAGGTGTTGGGGGGTGCAGGAAGCACCAAAGAGCATGCAGGAAGTAACGACCATTTGTTGGACATGGACAATTCAGCTTAATATTAAGTTTTGGGCTTTTTGATCTGGTTCTTCAGTGATAGGTTTTATTTTGAAAATACGGGATGCCACTAAAAATGACAACATCTTCAGTGTTTGAGTTTGTTTCTTAAGGTAAGCCACATCACAAATTTCAATAATGTGGAAACGATGTGAACATATCTCTCATGTTGTCGATAGAATGACAACATAGTGAGTCGATGTCGGGATACAAGCCATTATGAATCTCCTCAAACATATTCATACAAAATAAAAATTTAATTCAAATACCTTAATGTAATGATTTTTTTTTATACCATCAATCAATTATAAATTATTATTATTATATTAAAAATTATAGACTTTTGCTATAAGTAGTTTTAAAAGTTATACTTATGATGTCATTTAATTATCTCATTGTATAAAAATCTATATACCAACATGTTGTGTCAAAATTAAACTAAAAAAAATTCCTATAAACTTAGAAAACTAATGGTGTTTTCTGAATGGCAACATAGTGAATCCGTGACAGGACATGAGGTCTTATGTCACCCAACCAAGTTCATATAAAAAGAAATATCCTGAGCCTAGAAAGTGAATGTGCTGTTTTGCTCATTCAAATGTTCCTCCAAGTCAAGTCCATATGGTTTATCTCGGAGGAGTGAATCTGAGAACACAAGGCTGGTTTGCACTGCTATATCATCTATTGGTATAAGGTGAATTTACTTTGTGTTCTCAGGTCACCCCTTTGAGCCAACCTGTTGACATATACCAAAACATGAATCCTTCTCACTTTGCTTCTCATCTTTTTTTATCACCACATCTTGTTATAATGTCTTCAGATTTCAGGAAATGTTGCAGGCTGGATTTGTGGATGGTATAGACATCAATGTTGTTATTTTTATACTTCATTTTTTATACTTTAATTTCCTCTATACCTCACTTTTATTGGAGAAAAAAGAGAATAGAAAATAGTGGATTTCTCTTCTTTTTTTCAATCAAAGGGAGTTGTAGGGGAAAAGTTTAGAAAATGGCGTGTAAGAATAACATCATTGTGGAAATATAAAGTGGCTGCAATCATTTGCACAATTTCAAGTTGAAGAGAAAATGACAACTAGTGCTTATAACATATAAGCATCAGATTTAGGAATACAAGAGGAAGATTCTATTGGCACGTATTTTCTTCTCTAGTGCGAGACACAAGACATAGCCTTCCTTTTTCTACTTTTTTTTTCAAGTTGATGACAATATAATAGAGTTTAACTATGGTATAAGTTGGGAGGTTTCCTTTTTTCTTTTTTTGATACAGAAAAATTAAGGACCCTTGAATGCTAAAGCAGAAATGCAGTTACTAGCTACACGAGTTTCCAACAAAGTACATGTTTGAAGTTGTCCTTTTGCTACCTATTAAACATGAGGAATACAGATATCATAGTTGTCTTCAATTCTGATCTACCAATACATATTCTTTTTTTACTATACTATCAATTTTATGTCGCACCTACTCTGATAAGAATATATTCTACATTCAACAATTGACCTCCCTACACAACTGCCCCATCAAAAATTGCAAACAGAATAATGAAAAGTTTGCTAAATCAGCACACAACACACAACCACTTCCTTTTGTCAATCAATAAATGGCATCATACATAACATTAGTATACATAACTTCCACATTTCACGCACTGATCAACTTAATATAGAGTTTGCCTTCTTTAATTTGCATGGAATCCAGAAGGTTGTCAAAGCCAAATGGGAACCAACAAACTTGCAGTCATCATACCAAACTTCTGCAGAGCATTCAGCATTGTGTATTCCTTTAGATTCACATGCATAATGCATTTGATTATGCTGTCTTTGATATGGTACCATGATCCTTAAATGCAAAAAGGTCATAGTCTACCAAGGTTAAAATCTATGATAAAAGAATGTAATACTACCATGGTTCCAAAGATTTGGAAGAGCACTGTGTTATAGAGAAGATTGGACTAGTGCTCTCTATTCAGGAATCAGGTAAGTTTCTCATTACCACAAAATATAGAAGAATTTATATAGCCCTGCACTGGCTCATGTTATAATAATAGAATCTGTATAACCCTTAGTCTCATTGATATTATTAACACCTCAGCGTTTGTGTCTGGACTGCTCTCTTGCTGTTTCTTCAAACAATATTCAATGCTGGTAATATCATCAACAGATTTACGAGGGTTGCAGATGAGCTTTTTGGCATGTTGGTGTTGTTCATTCAAGAATATGAAGGTAAGTTTGTGATATCTCAATTTAAGGTCAAACTAAAGATGGTTTGGCATAACACACATGTCACATGGAAAAGGACTTCTGATACATGTTTGTGGAAACACAGGGAATGGTAAAGGAGTTTCATGTTCCTAATAATGAAGATCAGACAACAGAACAAAATCAATTTCAGTGGCTCTATGGAAACGGGTTACTGGGAATTATATTCTCATTTGGCCTTCTCTATACTGCATTGAAGAGCAGAAGAACGAGGTCCTGGCTATACAGGGACTGATCAAACCTCGAGACAAAATCAATTGTGAAATCTGAATCAACAATGTTTAATTAAAACATGCATTGGTGAAGATTTGATATGTATGTGATTGCACGTACCATGAGAAAGAAAAAAAAAAAAAAAGCAGAGCTACAAAACATTATGTTGCTGAATTTCCAAACCTATGTGTGATTTACATTTAGATAAAAGCTAAGCATCATACTTTGGCAATCAAAATCACTAAGTTATCTACTGCAGCATGAATATATTATGAAGTAGCATTTCAGCCTGCACAACTTGGCTAGTTAATATTCAAGCCAATACATGAAGTAAAAGAGTAATTTCATATTGATAAAATATGGCTTCATCGAAGTAATGGTAATTTGAGTTATTAATCAAGACACAAAAATAAAAATAAACACCTATAATTTGGCATGGAAGCCAAGATTGATAATATTGACTTCCCAACATGTTGTCATGTACCTTAGAAAATTAGATATTAGCATTAATGGTAATGTTTTATCTAGTTCATATCAATAGCAACGTCATCTATCATCTCATTGCCCCAATTTAAAATTTGGCTACATGTCATGCTAGAAAAATGTAATAAAGTCACTATTAAGGCAAGCTAATTGTAAACAATAACAAGGTGATAAAATCACGATGGAATATTCCTAAAACAGAACATAATGATGAAATAGCAAATTCATCAATCTGGCTATTACTTTCTCATGCTTTAATATACCCAAAGAATTCCACAAATGTGTCAGTCTCTTCTCCAGCTTGGTCACAAGACCGTGAAAGTAAAGACTCTGTATAGACAGCCACGTGGGATCGAAAGGAACCATAACCTTATGTAACGCATGGAACATTACAACAAGATCGACTCTCTTGCAACAGTCCCTTGTCATCCAAGATCCATTCCGTTTTAAGGGATCTGTTTTTTTTTTTATTATTATTAATAGGGAGAAAGAGGCACCATGTTTTAAATAAATAATAATAAAAAGAAAAAAAAAGATTTAGAAGTTAAAAAAAGAGTTTGATGTTTATGTACTTACAGTATCATCCAATCACAAATCACCATTTGAATTACTTTAAGATAATTATTTTAAAAATCGATAAATTTATCATATACGTGAATTGTGATTGAATAATTATGTTTTACACCGTATATAACCATTTTTCTCTATAAAAAAATAAATAACATGAGAATAGGTAGTTATTAAGAAAGAATAGTAAAAATTTAAAATTGATAAAGGTAAATTTGTCTAAAATTTGTGAACACCAAAATGGTATGAGCACAGCACCAAAATAGTATGAGCACAACACATCAAAAGGGGGTAAATTTGTCATAAACATCAATACATTTGAGGGAGAACAGCTCTGCTAGATTCCTAATGTAATGAATGACCAATATGTTTGAGGAAGGGATTTATTTCAAGTTTTTGTGAAAAAAGTTGTGATTTGCTTACAAGTAGAAGCATGAGCATCTGCAAAAGGGACTGTATATTTCCCTCTCGAGCTATTGTTTTCCTCTCTCTGAATATATCAATTTGTTCTCTATGCTCACTTGAGGAGGATTCCCAATTATCATCTGGTTTGTATAAGTTATTTCTCTGTAAACTCTCATTTATTATATAAAAATGTATTAGCTATGGAAAATAATCGAATTACAAATTTCTCAATGGAAGGACCAAAACAATTACTTAGAAAAAAATCCTTTTCTACACCCTTTAAAAATTTGTTTTAGAATTGATTGTATCTCTATAGAACCATTTTCTATCAAAGAATTGCAACAAACATCTTTTATAGAAAGTGATGATGACAAGTGTTTCCTTACTTCACTTCAATGTATGTTTTGAGCTTCATTTGCTGCTGAGTGCTATCCTGTCATATGTAGTATGCACCATGTGTTATCATTGAAGTATCAATCTCTAGGAAGATAGTTGATGGAAGAGGGGCCATTAACTTCAACATTGCTTGGTTCTGCTTAGTCTGGAGTGTTCCATAATCAAACCATCAACTGCTTGGGACTCGGAGGTAATGGAGAAAACAAAGAAATTGAAGTCGAGAGAATGGGTCAATGACAAGTGCAACAACCTTGCTGTAAGATTAACCTTTCTACATCTTGGATTGTACTTTAAAGTTTATTATATATTAATTTGGTGAAGGATAAAAATAGGTCGATTGACAAATGTTGTTGTCCCTTACCCTAGGACATTTAGGCTGATTTTCTACAGTAGACTAGGCAAAAAAAAAAAAAAGCAAGGATTCTCAAAAACAATCATTTTTGTTGATCCTTAGGCATTTTATTTTTGTTTTATGTTTTTTTAGCACTGCAGAGCCTGTTTATACTGTTGTTAATCTTAGCATGTGAATATTTTGTTTTGACTACCTTATTCCTTAAATCATTGAATAAATGCTAATCATGAATATATCTTAGCATGTGACCAGGATACTTGTGAAAAGAAAGGAAAGGAGTTGTATTTTATTCTTTAATTTTTTTGCTACAGGAGTGATTTCATTGCTTCTTACATATTGTATTTAGTACTGAAAACTGGTTTCCTTTTAGCATGAAAATGGGTTATAATCTCTAATCAAAGTTTCCCTTAATACTAACACTAGTGCTTGGCTGGCTACCTAGTGTAAAAGTATTATTTCGGGTACTGAGTTTACTTTGGTTGTTTGTCCCTATCTTGGTGAGGAACTTAATCTACAATTTCTGCTTTTAGGGAGGGACTAAGTTTATGATCATTGGGAGAGGTCTAAGATTTTCTAGACAAAAAGATGCAATACATGTACAATTTATTCAATCCTTGTTTCTTGTTTTTATCTTTCTAATACATTTGGTTCCTTCTAGTGATCGAGAAACTAAGTATTCGTTATATTTCCCTTGTTTCTTGTTTTTATCTTTCTTTTAATACATTTTAGATGTTAGTGATTTAAATCCTTGGTTAGTATTCTCTCTCCAAAACAAGAAGCATTGTTGTGTGCTGCACACTTTATGTGTACCTTTCTTTAAATTTTAAAGTATTTTGCTCATGTCATATGCTTCTAAAATGAAGTGCAGCAATGATTAATTAACTATTTTCAGTTTCTCAGTTCATTTAACATCAATATACGCTTCCTTCCTTCTGTACAACTTTAACTGAGAATTAAATCATGTGCTCACTCGAAGGTCAAATCCCTTGTTTAGGCAGGCATTCCTCATAGAACTGATAACAATGGTTTTCTTAAGATTTGAAGGCACCTTTACTACTTTATCTCTTGATTATTGTGCATTTTGCTCTTGCATTTCTCATGAGCTTTGTTTCTCTTGAAATAATTTGTTTGGTATTCTATGTGAACATTGTTTATCCCAAAGATCTTCGGCATTGGTGTTCTGCTATTAGTCTTTTTAGGGAGTGTCTTTGATATCAAGTATAAAAATAAAAGTTAAAATCAATATTTTCATATTCTAATGTTCTTTATTTGATTTTATTGTGCAGGCGTGCCACTAAGGATGGCTCATCTATCCCTCCTGGCTTTGTCAATAATAATTACATATATTTAGCTGATGTTGGAAGTACAAATGAGAAAGGGTTGGATCTCAAACAGAGGAGATGGGTGAGACAGGACCTGACTTTTCTGCTGTCATTTTTCATGTTGTCCCTGTACTGTCCCATTAAAATAACAATGCATAACAGTTGTGTTAATATTTAATGGTGATATTTAATTTTAAAAATCATGAAAACTGTATAATTTTAAATGACAGCACAAGGACAACACACGAAAGGACAGCAGATAAGTCAAATTCAAGTGGGACAATAAAAAACAAACATGCAGTGTACAATCCTCTAATATGCCATTAAGTCAATCAAGTACTAGCATCATCAACATGGTCCTAGTGTCATTAGTGGAGGTAGTAGGACCTGTCATGAGAAATTTAAGATTAAAGTATTGTAATATAAGCTGCATTTGATCATTTTGCTGCCTAATTTGTTCACTTTGGATGTAAACAGCATTTAATATGTTAGTTAGTACTACTTTTTTCTTGAAAGTGAACAGTATTTTTTAAGACATGGGATCCTAACTTTGCTCATCAACTCGCGCCAGCTTTGATTTTCAACCTGTCATACCCTAATTTCGTCCGGGAACCTTTGCTCGATGACGTGCGACCATTCTTTGGTCCTCGTGAGGTGCTTGGCACCCATCATTAGGCAATCTGTGAAGTTTCAGGACATGCCGGAAAACCAAAAAAATATTGATGCGCAATCCGTAAGTTTCCGTGACACACCGGAAATCAAAAGGAAGCGTCGTTGCATAATTAAGTGAGGTTCCGTAACATTCTGTAAGTCAAAAAGGGGATGATTATGTAATCCGCAAGGTTCCGTAACAATTACGGAAAGAAAACAAGTATCGTTACGAAATTCGTAAGTTTCCGTAACTTTACGAAAAAAGAATCACCAAAAAAACAGCAGAGGGGGTGAACTTAGTAAAAATGGGGGTGCAAATAGCACCCAGGCCCATTTGGGCCCTCCAGAAGATTCCTCCAGAAGGCGGTTGCTTCTGGAGGAAGCAACCCTGCTCGCCTGGGCGAGCTGGGCGGCAAGCATCTCCCCTATTTTGCTATAAATAGGGGAGAAAATGAAGAAGAAAAGGATCCCAGCCCCTTAGGCACTTCTCTCTCTTTGGAAATTGCTTGGAAAAATTGTTTCCGTGAAGAAAATCTAAGCCGAGGCGCTTCCGAAACGTTTCAGTAACGTTTCCCGTGAGGAATTTCGCAAAGATTTCAACCGTTCTTCGACGTTCTTCATTCGTTCTTCATCGTTCTTCGATCTTCAACGGGTAAGTACCTCGAACCAAGTTTTTCGATTCATTCTATGCACCCGTAGTGGTCCACATTGTGTTTCGTGCATTTTGATTCTCGTTTTATTGACTTTTTATACCCCCTGTTGACGTGCTTAAGCCATTTTACTTAAGTCATTTCTCGCTTAACTTAAAAATAAAATAAATTTCCACCGAACGTTTGAATTGTATTATCCATTAGCTTCGGTTAAAATAAATTCCGACCGTTCGGTCATGCCGTAACCACGTTGGAAATCAAAAAGAGGTAAAAAATAATATAATAATCAAAAAGACATCTTTTAGTAAAATAAAGCGGAAAATCAATCGGACGTTTTCTCTTTGGGATTTCTCGTCCTTAATCGAATTGATTAATAACTAAAGTGAAACTAAGGCTAAAATCAACTCGCCTAGTCAAGCTCGTCCACAAAAATAGGCTTTTGAAGTTTGTCATTTCAATTTCTCACTAAGTAAAAATGGATTATTTTTTAAGGTCCAACGCCTTGAAATGATCACCTCTTAAAATCAAAAAGAATCACTTGATAAGGAAAGAACTACGTAGGTCTGATTTTCTCATCCCAAATTGAGGAATACGTAGGAGCAAAGGGAAACACCCTTGTCGACCACAAAAAAGAAAAAATATAAAAAGGGTATAAAGGATATAAGAACATAAAAAGGAACATAAAAATCAAAGTCATGTTTGCACATTCGATTAAAGGCTGCCGTCCCTTAGGACGGGCGTGTGGGGTGCTAATACCTTCCCCGTGCGTAAAAACAACTCCCGAACCTTTCACTAAAAAGTTCGTAGATCGCGTCTTTTCCGGTTTTTCCGACGTTTTCCTCAAATAAACGTTGGTGGCGACTCCGCGCGTATTCCTTTCGTGGAACACGCATCCCGCGAGTCTCGCGTCGCCCTCCCTCCGAAGGGTAGGTTGCGACAGTTGGCGACTCCACTGGGGACTGTTTTTTAGAGAGTTAGGCCATTTAATCTTGTGCAATGTTTTATCATGACTTTCTCCTTTGTTGGTTTCCCTTTACTTTTTTTATGTTCTTGTGTATATAAACTATTTGTTGCTTTTAGTGTGTTTTAAAATGTATGCATGAAGTAAAATATTTATTCATTTGATGCACACAAACACCAACACTATTTGCACACACTGTGAGTGAAAAAGGGCCCTATACCCGGGTTCATGGGAGCATAAGGAGTGGAGGTGAATCTGTGATCATGCTAGGTCTCCGACTTGCTTGATTACAGTGAACCCTCATCTAGAGCTTTTCTCTTTGAAAACCTATTGTTGCTAGTAGTCCCTACTGCTACAATATGTTCTTCAAAGGGGATGATACCTCTAGAAACCATCAAGAGAGATATAACTACCTTGGGGATTATTGCTAAAAGCCTAGTTAGTTCTCTCCCTTATAGGTCCCTTAAATAGGGGCACGAAGCAAACACGCTGCGTGCCATTTTGCACACTGCCATGCATGAGTATCATATACCCTTTTGCTTATGTTCGGTAAATATTGTCATACTGTGCACATTCCCGCATTGTGTCTTTTGCATAGGCATTGCATATGGGTTCTGTCTTGATCCCTACTGTAAACAAACCAACGGAGGGTCCATGTCGCCTTCTTAAAAACGTGCGTTGGGGGCATTTTGCTACCCCTAGACGTCGTATCTAAGAAGGGGACAAATTCCCCGGACCCCCGCATTCCTAGATTGCATCTGTGTCATATGCATTCCATCATGCATTCATCCATTCCACCCATGAGATATCGGAGTTTTGATTTGCACCAGCTTTTATCTCACTTTAGTAAACATGGGAACAAATCAAACCGGCAAGAGGTTCTACCAAGTCAAGGTCAAAAGCCCAGATACCACCAGCATCAAGGAATTAGGGCGGTTGATGGAACCCCTCCAAATGCAAGCCTTCCGCAAGACTTACGGAAAAATCTTAGAATTGACCATAGCAGAGGTGTCCATAGAAGCCATTGCATCACTTACCCAATACTACGACCAGCCCTTGAGATGCTTCACATTCGGGGACTTCCAATTAGTACCAACCATTGAAGAATTTGAGGAAATTCTAGGATGTCCTCTCGGGGGAAGGAAACCATATCTTTCCTCCGGGTGTCTCCCCTCTTTGAGCAGAATTGCAACTGTGGTCAAGGATTCAGCCAGAGGTTTGGACCGCATAAAACAGACTCGGAACGGCATAGCGGGCCTACCACAGAAGTACCTAGAAGACAAGGCGAGGGGTATGGCCAATCAAGGAGACTGGGTCCCGTTTATGGATGTGTTAGCTTTAATAATTTTTGGGGTCGTCCTCTTTCCAAACGTGGATGGTTTGATAGACCTAGCAGCAATCGACGCTTTCCTTGCCTACCACCATAGTAAGGAAAGTCCGGTGGTAGCTGTCTTGGCAGATCTATTTGACACATTTGACCGAAGGTGCGAGAAGAGTAGCGCACGGATCATCTGTTGCTTACCCGCCCTCTGTGTTTGGTTGGTTTCACACTTGTTCCAACAAGACACAAGACATCCATGTCCGCTCCTGAGTCATCGCTCGTGCACTGAAAAGAGGAGAATGGATTGGGACCAGCTCTTGGCCGGGATAGGAGGTAGAACAATCAGTTGGTTTCCCCTATGGAAGGAAGGAAAAGAAGGAGTCCTTTTCTCATGTGGAAGATACCCAAACATTCCGCTGGTAGGAACGAGGGGTTGTATTAATTACAATCCCATGCTCGCTATAAGACAACTAGGGTACCCCATGAGGGGAGCACCGACGGAAGAAAGCATGTCTCCTTTCCTTATGAGGGATCTCGGCGCACAAAATTCCAAGACTATACAAAGAATCCATAAGGCATGGGAAACCCCGTTAAGGAAAGATCAAGAGCTTAGAGGCATTCGTAATGGCATCATTGGTGGGTACCACGAATGGCTGAAAGTTCGCATACGAGGTTTAGATTGGCTCGCCAAGTTAAAAGTCGTCAGCGAAGAGAATTTTGAAGCACCGGAAGAGGACGAGGAAGTCCAAGCTCTCAAAAGCGAGTTAGGAAAGGCAAAACTCGCCAAGGAGAAGTTCAAGTTGGCTGCTACACACGTTCGGAAGGAGTGTGCCGGGTTACGGGAAGAGAATGCAATTACCGCAAGGGCCCTTGAACGAGAGACCAAGAGGGCTCGCAAGGAAGAGTATGGCCGGAACAAATTTCGCGGAGCTCTATGGGGTAGCAATAGTGAACTCAAGTTGCGAAGGGAAGAAAGGGACCAGTCGCGAGCGCATAGCATGGTTCTGAAAGAGGAGTTGATTGCTTGTTCAAGGTCCAAAAGAAGCTTGTCTCAGCGTTTAGGCGAGACAGAGACCAACATGTTAGCTATCGTCGCCAAGTACCAAGAAGAGTTGGGTCTAGCCACGGCCCACGAGCATAGAATCGCGGATGAGTATGCCCAAGTATATGCGGAAAAAGAGGCTAGAGGAAGGGTGATCGACTCTTTACACCAAGAGGCAACCATGTGGATGGATCGGTTTGCTCTTACCTTGAACGGGAGTCAAGAACTTCCCCGATTGTTAGCCAAGGCCAAGGCGATGGCAGACACCTACTCCGCCCCCGAAGAGATTCATGGGCTTCTCGGCTATTGTCAGCATATGATAGACTTAATGGCCCACATAATTAGAAATCGTTAGGAAACTTGTATGGTCTCTCAGACCTTGACTAGATATGATTTCTTTTTTTGAAATAAAATGAGTTGGTCCCATGTTTCTACTCCAAAAGCTTGTGCAAATCAAATCACTCCTACATCTCATCTCTAGCATGCATTTTCTTTCTTTACCCACTCCTCACGTTTGGTTTTTTAGGGAAAACACCATAACTAAACGCGCCGCAAGGGATCCCTATCGCACCAGATCCAAATCTAGAACGATGGGTGATCAAGAGGAGACACAGGAACAGATGAAAGCCGACATGTCGGCTCTGAAAGAACAAATGGCCTCCATGATGGAGGCCATGTTAGGTATGAAGCAGCTCATAGAGAAGAACGCGGCCACCGCCGCCGCTGTCAGTTCGGCTGCCGAAGCAGACCCGACTCCCTTGGCAACTACGCACCATCCTCCCTCAAACATAGTAGGACGGGGAAGGGACGCACTGGGGCACGATGGCAGCCCTCACCTGGGATACAACCGAGCGGCTTACCCTTATGGATTGCCGCCCAACTATTCACCACCCATCTTGCAAGAAGATGCGGGCCACATTGCTTCTCCCGTCCATGGAAAAGAGCCTCCTCAGCAGCCCGACGAAGTCCATAAAGACCCTCAAGATCATGCTCGGAGGGATGTCGAGTTTTATCCCCCGATCCCCGAAGGGCCGGCACCAGGCACGTTGCCCCAACCCAACATCGCAGCGTCGCCAATAGTTTTGTCTATGGAAGGGCCGCCCCCGGCAACTGAAGAAAGGAGGAAGCTCGATCTCCTTGAAGAAAGATTGAGGGCTGTGGAAGGATTTGGGGACTATCCGTTTGCAGACATGACGGATCTTTGCTTAGTACCCGATGTTGTTATTCCCCCGAAGTTCAAAGTGCCGGACTTCGACAAGTATAAAGGGACGACTTGTCCCAAAAACCATCTCAAGATGTACTGCCGTAAGATGGGCGCTCATTCTAAAGATGAAAAGTTGTTGATACACTTCTTTCAGGATAGCTTGGCCGGAGCTGCGGTAGTGTGGTACACTAATTTGGAAGCTTCCCGTATCCGTACTTGGAAGGATCTGATTACCGCCTTCCTAAGGCAGTATCAGTACAATTCTGATATGGCTCCTGACCGTACTCAACTGCAGAATATGTTTAAAAAAGAGGGTGAAACCTTTAAAGAATATGCGCAGCGATGGAGGGATTTGGCGGCACAAGTAGCTCCCCCCATGGTTGAGAGAGAGATGATCACCATGATGGTAGACACTCTGCCAGTGTTCTACTACGAGAAGCTAGTGGGTTACATGCCGTCCAGCTTTGCGGATCTGGTGTTTGCCGGGGAAAGAATCGAGGTTGGATTGAAGAGAGGAAAATTTGATCACGTTTCCTCCACAAACGTGAACGCCAAAAGAATCGGGGCAACAGGGGCAAGAAGGAAGGAAGGAGATGCCCATGCCGTCTCTTCAACACCCGCATGGGTCAAACCCCAGCAAACACCTCATGGTACCCATCAGTACGCGCAACATCACCCAAGCTTCTCGGCTCATGCTGGGAACGCCTCTAGCTCAACACCCGTGCAGCCTAAGGCACCCACCCAGAGGGAAGCTCCCCAAGTTCCAACTCCGAACACGCCTCGACTGGCCGGTAATTCCAACACGACAAGGAACTTCTCTCCAAGGCCATTACCGGAATTCACCCCGCTCCCGATGACGTATGAAGATCTTCTACCATCCCTCATCGCCAATCATTTGGCCGTGGTAACTCCCGGAAGGGTCCTCGAACCCCCTTTCCCGAGGTGGTATGACCCTAATGCGACTTGCAAGTACCATGGGGGTGCCCCGGGGCATTCCATCGAAAAATGCTTGGCCCTTAAATACAAGGTCCAACATCTAATGGATGCCGGATGGCTGACTTTCCAAGAGGATCGGCCCAATGTGAGGACCAACCCGCTCGCCAATCATGGAGGGGGAGCAGTTAATGCGGTTGAATCCGATAGGCCCCACAGGTCTAAACCGTTGAGAGATGTGGCAACCCCTAGGAGGTTTATCTTTGAGGCCCTACAAAAGGGAGGTGTAATTCCCCATAGTGGGTGTAAGGAGGATTCCTGTCTGCTACATCCCGGCGAGATGCATGACATGGAGACGTGTTTGGAAGTAGAGGAATTGTTACAACGGATGATAGACCAAGGTCGACTAGAAGTCGGCATTGAAGGAAAAGAAGAGCAGCATATATGCATGCAATCTACGGAGGGGAGTGGTGTTGCGAGGCCTAAACCCTTGGTGATATACTTCACTAAAAGTGCAGCCTCGCAAAAGCCCGGGCACTCCTTAATGGCCAAACCTGTTCCTTTCCCGTACCAAGATAGTCACGCGGTCCCATGGAGATATACACCTCCGGAGAAGAAGGAAGAAGAAGTCACTGACGTCAGCTCGCTGTCGGCTAAAGTAACAAATATCACGGGACTGAGTGGTGTGACCCGTAGTGGTCGTGTGTTCGCACCTCCGGACCTACCGGTCCAACCCGCCGACGTCAAGGGAAAAGGAAAAGTGGTGGAGGAACAAGATGGCGAAGCACCCCACGCTTCGAATAAAGATATGCCAGCAAAGGGGCCCCCAGAGAAAAGGGATGGTAGAAAGGAGGTGTCGCTAGAGGAAGCTAGCGAGTTCCTTCGGATAATTCAGCAGAGCGAATTCAAGGTTATCGAACAGCTCAACAAAACCCCGGCTAGGGTCTCGCTGCTAGAGTTACTTATGAGCTCCGAGCCTCATCGGGCTCTGCTAGTAAAAGTGCTGAACGAGGCTCACGTGGCCCAAGATATTTCGGTAGAAGGTTTCGGAGGGCTGGTCAACAATATCACTGCCAACAACTATCTTGCCTTCGCCGAAGAAGAAATCCCCGCCGAGGGGAGAGGGCATAATAAGGCTTTACACGTATCAGTCAAGTGTATGGACCATATCGTGGCCAAGGTACTCATCGATAATGGTTCCAGTTTAAACGTGATGCCTAAGAGCACTTTGGACAAGTTACCATTCAATGCTTCCCATTTAAAACCAAGCTCAATGGTGGTTCGGGCCTTCGACGGCACTCGCCGAGAGGTTAGGGGAGAGATCGATCTCCCAGTACAAATAGGCCCTCACACCTGTCAAGTCACCTTCCAAATAATGGATATTAACCCCCCCTACAGCTGCCTGTTGGGGCGCCCTTGGATCCACTCAGTGGGAGTTGTGCCTTCCACACTCCACCAAAAGCTGAAATTCGTAGTGGAGGGGCACTTGGTCATCGTGTCAGGCGAGGAAGATATCTTGGTAAGCTGCCCATCCTCCATGCCTTATGTGGAAGCCGCAGAAGAATCGTTAGAAACCGCTTTCCAGTCTTTTGAGGTGGTCAGCATTTCCTCCGTGGACTCCCTCTTTGGACAACCTTGTCTGTCCGATGCGGCGGTAATGATGGCCCGAGTTATGTTGGGGAACGGTTATGAACCCGGGATGGGTTTAGGCAAAGACAATGGCGGCATAACTAGTCTGATAAAAACCCAAGGGAATCGTGGGAAGTATGGTTTAGGCTATAAACCCACTCAAGCGGACATGAAAAGAAGCATCGCGGGAAGGAAGAACGGTGGTCAGAGCTCGCGTTGGAAACAAGAAAGTGAAGGAAACCCGCCCTGCCACATAAGTAGAAGCTTTATAAGTGCGGGTCTGGGAGACGAAGGTCAAGTGGTCGCGATATGTGAAGATGATGTTCCAAGTACCTTGGATTTGGTCCGACCATGCCCTCCTGATTTCCAGCTGGGAAATTGGCGGGTGGAGGAACGCCCCGGCATTTACGCAACAAGCATAATGTAAACCTTTACGGTTTTAAAAGCTCTATAGTTGGGCCTAGGCTTTAGAGTTTTCTTTTTTTTAAGGCTTTGTGTCTTTTGTCTTTGAATTTATAATACAAGGATCTTTCTTCATCTGTTCCTGGTCTCTACCCATTCTCATTCATTTGCATGTTTACTTCTTTTTCTGAAACGGCAGATTCGATGACGAGTCCCCCGAAGGTACTAATACCTGGGACCCGTCTATCAACTTCGAGCAAGAAATGAACCAAACGGAAGATGAAGGAGATGAGGAGGTGGGACTTCCTTCAGAACTAGAAAGAATGGTTGCCCATGAGGACCAAGAAATGGGGCCTCATCAAGAAGAAACAGAGCTAGTAGACTTAGGAATTGGCAGTGGTAAGAGGGAAGTAAAGATAGGTACAGGCATTACCGCACCTATCCGTGAAGAATTAATAACCTTGCTAAAAGACTACCAAGACATCTTTGCTTGGTCATACCAAGATATGCCCGGTTTGAGTTCTGACATTGTGCAGCACCGATTGCCTCTAAATCCCGGGTGTTCCCCAGTAAAACAGAAATTGAGGAGGATGAAGCCCGAAACGTCCTTGAAGATAAAAGAAGAAGTGAAGAAGCAGTTCGACGCTGGATTTCTGGCCGTCGCTCGGTACCCAGAATGGGTTGCCAACATCGTACCAGTTCCTAAAAAAGGTGGGAAAGTACGAATGTGTGTAGATTACCGGGACCTGAATCGGGCCAGTCCCAAGGACAATTTTCCTTACCACACATCGATATCCTCGTAGATAACACGGCCAATTTCGCTTTGTTTTCCTTCATGGATGGTTTCTCTGGTTACAATCAGATAAAGATGGCGCCCGAGGATATGGAAAAGACTACTTTCGTCACCCTGTGGGGAACGTTCTGTTACAAGGTGATGTCCTTTGGACTCAAGAACGCCGGGGCAACTTATCAACGGGCCATGGTAGCTTTGTTCCATGATATGATGCATCAAGAGATCGAGGTCTACGTGGACGACATAATTGCTAAATCTAAATCTGAGGAAGAACACCTGGTCAACCTGCGGAAGTTGTTCGAAAGGCTTAAGAAATATCAATTAAGGTTGAACCCCGCTAAGTGTACCTTTGGGGTCAAATCAGGGAAATTGCTTGGTTTCGTTGTAAGCCAGAAAGGGATAGAGGTAGACCCCGAAAAAGTGAAGGTTATCCTTGAGATGCCAGAACCCCGTACAGAGAGGCAAGTCCGAGGTTTCCTGGGGCGCTTGAATTATATCGCCAGATTCATATCGCAGCTCACCGCCATTTGCGAGCCGTTGTTTAAACTCTTGCGCAAAAACCAAACTGATCGGTGGAATGAGGATTGCCAAGAGGCTTTTGGAAGGATCAAAAAGTGCCTAATGAATCCTCCCGTGCTTATGCCACCAGTACCTGGAAGGCCTTTCATTTTGTACATGACAATCTTGGACGAGTCAATGGGGTGTATGCTGGGGCAACATGACGAATCCGGGAAAAAAGAGCGCGCTGTTTACTACCTAAGTAAGAAGTTCACGACCTGTGAGATGAATTACTCCTTGCTCGAAAGAACGTGTTGTGCTTTGGTATGGGCATCCCATCGCTTAAGGTAATACATGCTGAGCCATACTACCTGGTTGATATCCAAAATGGACCCGGTTAAGTACATCTTTGAAAAGCCAGCTCTCACAGGACGAATCGCCCGGTGGCAAGTCTTGCTATCTGAGTTTGATATAGTCTACGTCACCCAAAAGGCGATAAAAGGAAGCGCTTTGGCAGATTATTTGGCTCAACAGCCTCTTAACGACTACCAGCCCATGCATCCGGAATTCCCGGATGAGGACATCATGGCCTTGTTCGAGGAAAGGTTGAACGAGGATCGGGACAAATGGACTGTATGGTTTGACGGAGCGTCAAACATTCTAGGTCATGGCGTTGGGGCAGTGTTGATCTCTCCGGACAATCAATGTGTACCCTTCACAGCCAGGCTAGGATTCGACTGCACCATCAACATGGCCGAATATGAAGCATGTGCCCTAGCCGTCCAGGCAGCAATTGACTCCGATGTCAAACTACTCAAGGTGTACGGCGACTCAGCGTTGGTAATCCATCAGCTGAGAGGAGAATGGGAAACTAGAGATCCCAAGCTGATACCCTACAAAGCCTACATCAAGGAGTTGGCTGAGACTTTCGATGAGATCTCCTTCCATCATATTCCCCGCGAGGAAAATCAAATGGCGGATGCACTTGCTACATTGGCATCTATGTTCCAGCTAACACCGCACGGGGACCTACCCTACATTGAATTTCAGTGTCGTGGCAAACCCGCACATTGTTGCCAAGTGGAAGAGGAACGGGACGGAAAGCCCTGGTATTACGACATCAAGCGATATGTCGAAAGCAAAGAATACCCGCCAGAGATTGCCGACAACGATAAAAGGACATTGAGGAGGTTGGCAGCCAGTTTCTTCATGAGCGGAGGCACACTGTATAAGAGAAATCACGACATGACACTCCTGCGATGTGTGGATGCCAAGGAGGCAAATCACATGATCGAGGAAGTCCATGAGGGCTCGTTTGGAACGCACGCCAACGGGCATGCTATGGCCAGGAAGATCTTAAGAGCAGGTTATTACTGGCTTACCATGGAAAGTGATTGTTGTGTCCATGTGAGGAAGTGCCACAAATGTCAAGCATTCGCGGATAATGTCAATGCCCCACCGCATCCTCTGAATGTCATGTCCGCCCCTTGGCCTTTCTCCATGTGGGGAATAGATGTCATTGGGGCCATTGAACCCAAGGCCTCGAATGGTCATCGCTTCATCCTTGTAGCAATAGATTATTTCACCAAGTGGGTCGAGGCGGCTTCATATACCAATGTCACGAGGAATGTGGTGGTCAGGTTCATTAAGAAGGAGATCATCTGCCGATATGGTTTGCCAAGAAAGATTATCACGGACAACGGCACCAACCTGAATAATAAGATGATGGCAGAAATGTGCGAGGAGTTTAAAATCCAGCATCACAATTCCACGCCCTACCGGCCAAAGATGAATGGAGCCGTGGAAGCAGCCAATAAGAATATCAAAAAGATTATCCAAAAGATGACCGTGTCATACAAGGATTGGCACGAGATGCTCCCATTCGCGTTACACGGTTACCGGACTTCAGTGCGAACGTCAACTGGGGCAACGCCATTCTCATTGGTATATGGGATGGAGGCGGTGTTACCGTTTGAGGTAGAAGTCCCGTCATTAAGGATTTTGGCAGAATCCGGGTTAAAGGAATCAGAGTGGGCTCAAACACGCTACGATCAGCTCAACCTCATTGAGGGTAAGCGCTTAACGGCCATGAGTCATGGGCGCTTATACCAGCAAAGAATGAAGAGTGCATTCGACAAGAAAGTACGCTTACGCAAGTTCCATGAGGGAGACCTTGTGCTAAAGAAAATGTCCCATGCTGTCAAGGACCATCGAGGGAAATGGGCCCCGAACTACGAAGGGCCTTTTGTCGTGAAGAGAGCTTTTTCCGGAGGAGCTTTGGTGCTTACCAACATGGATGGCGAAGAGCTACCTTCACCCGTGAACTCTGATGTCGTCAAACAATATTATGCTTAGAAGCTGGGGCAATTAAGGATGTCGCTGCATGTTCTCTATCTTTATGCGTTTTCTAGATTTCCCCCCGGGGTTTTTCCGGTCCGTTGTATCTCTTGTTACGATCTTTCAAGGAAATGAACATGGATTTGAGGCTTTTAGTCCTCGCGTTAGTTTCACACCTTGCGTTAATTTGTGATCGCCTGAGCCCTTCCGCTCAGTTCATGGGATCCCCCAAGCGCTTAATTAGAATTGAACCTGAACCAACTTTCCCTAAATTTTCTACGTTTGAAAACATTCATGCATACGCATACGCATACGCATGTATATTGTTGTGGTAAAACAGGGGCAGGATCACCTTGGGCTACCTTCTGGAGTGAAGACAAAACATGAATGGCAGAAACCAGTCAAGGTAGGGTAATGATGCGGCCAAGATTGGCCATACCTGGTTGTTTATTACTTGCAGGTACTTAAGGATGAACGCAAGCGGGGATGGGGTCACGACCGACCGATCGTTGCTCTTCTCTGTGCGAAACAAGCCGGGAATGTCGCTGCAAGGCAGCCCCGTATCCTTTCTATTTTGTAGCTTTCTTTTACTATTTGTTTGTTTTAAAAAGGAAAAGAGTAATAATAAGATAAGTAATCAACGCCTGATTCTAACCTAAGTAAGTTCAAGTTAGGCAAAATGCTAATCCATGAGAAGGGAGGGGACATGGTCAATGTTCCCCTCAAAAAAAAAAAAAAAAAAGTTGCAGGTTAGCTCGCCTGGGCGAGCTGGGCGAGCCACCTCTGCACCAAAATATAAAAATGACGAAGGGGGGGACGTTTTTTCATTCAAAAACTTCCCCCCCTCATTCAAAAAAGAAAGCTCACGGGACTCACGGATTTTGCAGCCCTTAGGTCACCATTTTCTGCGTTTTTGATTCCGTTTTGCTCTATTATTCGTCTCCAACAAGTAAGTACCTCATTCTTGGGCTTTCTAGCTTTCCATTGATGTATTCTGGTGCTCTAAATTGCATGTGTTTGCTAAGAAACGTGAGGGATTTATCCTCAAATTGTCGCTTGTTTTTGTTGAATTGAGGGGTTGTAAGGGATGGCCTTGGCCTAGGGTGTATTCTGAAGTAATGGCGCATGCCACATTGTCCCCATATTCGTGCCTAAACATGCGCCCACCAAGTGCTCGGTGAAATGCCTCAACGACATATGAGCATGGTTTTGTGAGCTTTGGGTTGTGGGACTGTTTTATATGTATAGGGACAGCATGAAGGATTTAAAATGAGTGCCCGAATGCAATTCTAGGCCTAGGAACCCAAGCTTTTAATTTCAATACAAGGAAGCATGACTTACGCCTAGGAATCTAAGTTTTGGTTTTAAATGAAAAAAGGCATGAATATTAGGACATGTTTGAGAGGTTGTTATTAGAATTTAAATTTGGCGGCCCCATGAGGAATACCTTGCACCTAGGTAGCATGGAAAATACCTTTCAACGGTATGTATATATGTGAATATATATAGCATGGAAATGCCTTGCAAAATGTTGAATAAAATGCCTTGCAAAGTGTTGAATAAAATGCCTTGCAAAATATGAATAGCATGAAAATGCCTTGCATAATGTGAATATATATAGCATGAAGTGCCTTACAAAGTGTTGGATGGGTAGCGTAAAAGTGTTTTTCAAAATATGTGTATTTGTGAGTAGGTAACAAAAGAAGCCTTCCAAAAAATGTGTGTATATATATAGGATGTAGCATGAAAAGGTTTGTCAAAAAAATATGTACATGGATAGGTGTCGTAAAATGCTTCACACAAAATTTTTATGTGTGCAAATACGTATGTGTCATAAAATAGCACGACCCCAATATGATTATTTTATAAAGTGCATGTTGACACTCGTGCCATGAGAAGTGTAGTTTGGCCCTTGTTTGTAATGATTGTTATATTTCTTGTAAACTAACTTTCCAAATGTTTGCCTTCGCAGGAATGGCCCCGAGGAAGCTTGCCTCAAAGAGGTCCAGGAAGGACAAGGCGGCCGAAGGAACTAGTTCCGCCCCGGAGTACGACAGTCACCGCTTTAGGAGCGTTGTACACCAGCAGCGTTTCGAAGCCATCAAGGGATGGTCGTTTCTCCGGGAGCGACGCGTCCAGCTCAGGGACGACGAGTATACCGATTTTCAGGAGGAAATAGGGCGCCGGCGGTGGGCACCACTGGTTACTCCTATGGCCAAGTTTGATCCAGAAATAGTCCTTGAATTTTATGCCAATGCTTGGCCAACAGAGGAGGGCGTGCGTGACATGAGATCCTGGGTTAGGGGTCAGTGGATCCCGTTCGATGCCGACGCTATCAGCCAGCTCCTGGGATATCCGATGGTGTTGGAAGAGGGCCAGGAATGCGAGTATGGCCAGAGGAGGAACCGGTCTGATGGGTTCGATGAGGAGGCCATCGCCCAGCTGCTATGTATACCGGGGCAGGATTTTGCCCGGACTGCTGCAGGGAGGCGAGTGCGAATCATGCGCACCAATATGACCACCCTGACCCAGATATGGATGACGTTGCTCCTCAGCAACATCCTGCCCACCGATCATAATTCCGACCTCCCCATGCCTAAGTGCCAGCTGGTGTACGCCATCCTGACACGGATGAGCATCCATGTGGCTCAGTTGATCGCTGATGCCATCTATATTTTTGCAGGTATGGCGCCCACTAGGCATCCTTTGGACCCAGATAAGTCCAACAGGGCCCTGGGATTCCCCGCACTGATCACAGGACTCTGCCAGTCGTTCGGAGTCCCCGTTGCACCTACCAAGGTGATTCGGCCGCCTATCACCCGGGCTTTTATTGAGAAGTACTGTACCCAGAGACAGGGTCAGGGTGATGCTCCACAGGCCGCAGGCGCGCCCCCACCACCTCATCAGGCTGGCCAGGCTGGGGCATTTGACATGGAGCAGTATTTACGGCATTTGGTTCGCCAGCAGGCAGCCAACCACCGAGCACATGTACGGACCCATGACTGTCTGTACCAGATGAGTCTTAGCACGCAGAGCCAGGGCTTCGCTCCCTTTTCATGCCCTACTCCAGACCAGTTCAGGGCAGAGGTTGCATGGCCCGGAGATTGGCCCGAGGCCCAAGCAGGAGAGGCATCCCCAGAAGCTCCCGGCGATGGAGAAGAAGCCCACGAGGATGAGGAGATGGCTGATTTGCTTGACTTCTTGGGAGGGAGTGGAGACACGTGACTGGGAGATCCCCAGATTCATGTTTTCTTTCATATTTCTTTTGTCATTTTTATTCTATGTTATTGTTTTGACTTGAGAGACTAACGTTTGTTTTTGTTGTTTCGATTGTCATTTTGTACAGTGCATACATTTTTGTTTAGATTGTTGCGTTAGTATTTATATATCACTACTATCAATGATGTTTGAAATTCTGGAACCATGTAGAGTTCTTCGTTTAGGAACATCGTCCAAAAGTGTATATGTAAAATAAACAAAAAAATCATGATAAAAATAAAAATAGAAAAGGAAAGAAAATGAAATAGAAAAGGAAAGAAAATGAAATAGAAAAGAGAAGAAAGTGAAAAGAAAAAGAGAACAAATAAGAAAAAAGCAAATAAGGAAAAAGGTGGAAAAAAAGAAAATAAGTTGTCTAGCTGAAAAACCGACATGCTTTTGAAAAGAGATGATTTCCAACTTTTCTTTGAAAAAAAATTCATTGATCATAACTAGTTTTTGAAAAAAAAAATGTGTATACACCTGAAGGGTGAATGCTGTGAAGTTTTCCCCGGACGCCCGAAATGGACTCGGATGAATGCACAAATTGATAAAAGAACATATTTTGGAAACATTGGGTTGATTTAAAATAGAGGAAATGAATCCTGAGCCCTAGCATCACATGACCATAAAAATTTGACACTTGAGTGTCCACATAGGTGCATGCATGACCAATTTTGCATAAAATTTCCAAATCATCATTTTTGCATTTGTGTCATGGAAATAATGTGGGGCATCCCTTTTTATCCTTGAACCAAACCAAACCCTGACATGTATCATGCCTAGCCATTCTACAAGTCTTGAGCCAAAATCCTGACTCACCATAAACCTTGACCCAGGGTGAGAATGTCAATCCTTACCCTCGGAAGCAAAAAAGAAGAGAAGAAAAATTTCCAATCAAAGAAAAAGAGAAGGAAAATTTCCAATCAAAGGAAAAAAGGAAGCAAGGAAACTCCCAATCAAAGAGTGGGAGAAAGCAAAAGAAAAGAAAGAAAATTCCCAATCAAAGAATGGGAGAAAGAAAAAGGAAAAAAGGAAGGAAAGAAAGTTCTTGATCAAAGAACTAGAAGAAATGTGCAGAAAGGTCTTTTGACCGGACAATATCTGAACAATACAGAATTGTCACCAAATGAACAAAAAAGGGAAGGAAAGGAAACCACGACCTAAAATAGTCTTCTCCCTTTGATTACCAACCAAAATCCCGTGCGCTAGCGACCTTTTTTTCTCGCCCCGCACTAAACAAAAAAACAGAAAAAGAAAAAGCCAGAAAAATCAAAAGCCAAAAACACACAAAAGCCGAAAAACTCCCCAAAAGAACCCATTCCCAAGGGAAGCCCTATTGATCCATGATCACGCGTGTAATTTTTGATTTGATAGGAAATAATTTGCAAAGTCAAGTCATGACATATCTATGGTTCGGAATTAGGATGAAACACTTACCTGTGCGAGATTGATACACTTTGAGTAGATTTCTTCTATTTTTGTCGAACCCAGTGTTTCCTCTAAATGGTCATTTAGAAACGAAATGCTGACATCCAAGATCTCATTTATGGTTATGGGGGATCTCATCAGCAGACTCTCCTTCCCTGGTAGGCGCATTGTTTGTCACTCAAAAAAGCATATGCTGCTCTAAATCAGTTGGAATATTTGTCTCTTTGCTAAAGCATGTTTGCATTTTAGTGGAGAAAACAGCGAGACTTTTTCAAGTCTCACAAGTTATCCAGAACTACGTAGGTCTGAGTTCCTCATTGGAGGATACATAGGAGCAAGAGCTTTGCTTTTGTCGGCCGCCCCATAAATCTTTGTCATACTGACCCTGAGATCATGTGACGTACACCCTTTTGTCATCCAGAGCAGATGACAAGCAGAGACCAAGTTTGGTCATTCTGCACCCATGATACGCGGAGATACCTTACGGTTATCCGCACCCTTTTGTCATCCAGAGCAGATGACAAGCAGAGACCAAGTTTGGTCATTCTGCACCCATGATACGCGGAGATACCTTACGGTTATCCGCACCCTTTTGTCATCCAGAGCAGATGACAAGCAGAGACCAAGTTTGGTCATTCTGCACCCATGATACGCGGAGATACCTTACGGTTATCCGCACCCTTTTGTCATCCAGAGCAGATGACAAGCAGAGACCAAGTTTGGTCATTCTGCACCCATGATACGCGGAGATACCTTATGGTTATTCGCACCCATTCTTTTGCTATCTGTAAGACAGAACGCTTGATAGCATGCAGGGGCTGACACAGTCTTCTGCACCTTTTGTTCCTCCGGGAACAACAAAGTCATTTACATGCGGAAATTTCATGGTCGCCCGCGACTCTCGTCAACCGAGAGGAGCAAAATTAGTGTCATACACTGATTTTCGGGGACCTTTGCTTGATGACATGTGACCATTCTTTGGTCCTTGTGAGGTGCTTGGCACCCATCATTAGGCAATTTGTGAAATTCTGGGAACAACAAGTCATTTGCATGTGGAGATTTTATGGTCACCCGCGACTCTCGTCAAATCGAGAGGGACGAAATTAGTGTCTTATCTTTACTTTTCTTTTATCTCCAATAAAAGACAAGTAAAGAGGGGCAACTGTCATACCCTAATTTCGTCCGGGAACCTTTGCTCGATGACGTGCGACCATTCTTTGGTCCTCGTGAGGTGCTTGGCACCCATCATTAGGCAATCTGTGAAGTTTCAGGACATGCCGGAAAACCAAAAAAATATTGATGCGCAATCCGTAAGTTTCCGTGACACACCGGAAATCAAAAGGAAGCGTCGTTGCATAATTAAGTGAGGTTCCGTAACATTCTGTAAGTCAAAAAGGGGATGATTATGTAATCCGCAAGGTTCCGTAACAATTACGGAAAGAAAACAAGTATCGTTACGAAATTCGTAAGTTTCCGTAACTTTACGAAAAAAGAATCACCAAAAAAACAGCAGAGGGGGTGAACTTAGTAAAAATGGGGGTGCAAATAGCACCCAGGCCCATTTGGGCCCTCCAGAAGATTCCTCCAGAAGGCGGTTGCTTCTGGAGGAAGCAACCCTGCTCGCCTGGGCGAGCTGAGCTCGCCTGGGCGAGCTGGGCGGCAAGCATCTCCCCTATTTTGCTATAAATAGGGGAGAAAATGAAGAAGAAAAGGATCCCAGCCCCTTAGGCACTTCTCTCTCTTTGGAAATTGCTTGGAAAAATTGTTTCCGTGAAGAAAATCTAAGCCGAGGCGCTTCCGAAACGTTTCAGTAACGTTTCCCGTGAGGAATTTCGCAAAGATTTCAACCGTTCTTCGACGTTCTTCATTCGTTCTTCATCGTTCTTCGATCTTCAACGGGTAAGTACCTCGAACCAAGCTTTTCGATTCATTCTATGCACCCGTAGTGGTCCACATTGTGTTTCGTGCATTTTGATTCTCGTTTTATTGACTTTTTATACCCCCTGTTGACGTGCTTAAGCCATTTTACTTAAGTCATTTCTCGCTTAACTTAAAAATAAAATAAAT
Organism: Glycine soja; assembly: GCF_004193775.1. Classification (NCBI taxonomy): domain Eukaryota; kingdom Viridiplantae; phylum Streptophyta; class Magnoliopsida; order Fabales; family Fabaceae; genus Glycine; species Glycine soja. The sequence continues at coordinate 7,252,329 of NC_041002.1, read as the reverse complement.
TTCCACCGAACGTTTGAATTGTATTATCCATTAGCTTCGGTTAAAATAAATTCCGACCGTTCGGTCATGCCGTAACCACGTTGGAAATCAAAAAGAGGTAAAAAATAATATAATAATCAAAAAGACATCTTTTAGTAAAATAAAGCGGAAAATCAATCGGACGTTTTCTCTTTGGGATTTCTCGTCCTTAATCGAATTGATTAATAACTAAAGTGAAACTAAGGCTAAAATCAACTCGCCTAGTCAAGCTCGTCCACAAAAATAGGCTTTTGAAGTTTGTCATTTCAATTTCTCACTAAGTAAAAATGGATTATTTTTTAAGGTCCAACGCCTTGAAATGATCACCTCTTAAAATCAAAAAGAATCACTTGATAAGGAAAGAACTACGTAGGTCTGATTTTCTCATCCCAAATTGAGGAATACGTAGGAGCAAAGGGAAACACCCTTGTCGACCACAAAAAAGAAAAAATATAAAAAGGGTATAAAGGATATAAGAACATAAAAAGGAACATAAAAATCAAAGTCATGTTTGCACATTCGATTAAAGGCTGCCGTCCCTTAGGACGGGCGTGTGGGGTGCTAATACCTTCCCCGTGCGTAAAAACAACTCCCGAACCTTTCACTAAAAAGTTCGTAGATCGCGTCTTTTCCGGTTTTTCCGACGTTTTCCTCAAATAAACGTTGGTGGCGACTCCGCGCGTATTCCTTTCGTGGAACACGCATCCCGCGAGTCTCGCGTCGCCCTCCCTCCGAAGGGTAGGTTGCGACACAACCATTTCCACGAAAGACCATTTCAATCAAAATCAAAATTTTAACCATTCAAGTTTTTTGTGCTTAAAGCAATCAGCCACATCTCATGGACAAGATATATGGCAAACAATTCCACGGAAAGACCATTACATAGACAAACAAAAAAAATTTAAAGGTATGAATTTTTTATAATGTCTTCTTCGCAGGATTCAAATGCGGTGGCGGCGAGGAAGCAAAACATGGAGGCGAGGTCAGAGGGGACGACGACGGAGAAGAGTCGAGGGGTCAAGAACTTGATGCGGGGGATGTATACGTTGAAGAACAAGTGCGACTATAGGAATGTCAGGCGCCAAGGCTATTGTGCCGCTGCCTCATCGGAGAAGAACGTCTTCCTCCGCCTCCCATTGCGCTGCTGCCGCCGCACTGAGGTGTGCACTTGAGGTGCTTGCTACAGCACTATTTATCATAACCCGTTGAGAAGGATAGTTTGGGATTTAAAAAAGAAATAGACATTTATTTATTCTTTTTCAATATGACTAACGAAAAGTTGACACTGTTTGTTAGAGGGAGTTTAAAGTAGTGTTTAAAAATGGAGAGATATCAAGTATAATAAGTATAAATCTCAAGGAAAATTTGTGTAATTTATTCTTTAAAATAATATAACCTAAATTTAGCCATTGAATTAGAGATAGATGTTTCTTAATTAGTATGAGGCAATAAAATCACTGGCTGTCATTAGGTATGATAATGGGACTCGAACATGCGGGGCCCGTCTCGGACCCGTCCCGATTTTGTCGGGAAAACCTAAGTTGACTGGAATCGAGTTAGGTTTGAGTTTTCCTTGACAACCAAAGTCGGGTTCAAGGTCAGGGATGAGATTATTAATACCCTCCCCGAACTCATCTCGCTAACAATTAATTTACAAAAATATCTTTGCATATATATAAGACACTAAAACTTGAAACTGTTAAATTGAATTTTATGTTGTCATGTACAATCTAAAAATATGTTATGGCTATTATTCAAAATTATATTTTTCATTCTATGAAAAATTATATTTTTTATAGGATTTTATAAGCATGTCAAGAGCGAAGCGAGGCGGGGAAAACCCAACCCCATTGGGGGCGGGAATGGGGTAAATCTATATAGTCCTGTCGGGTTTCAGGACGAGGGGAAATTGGGAGTCGGGGGCGGGGGTTGAGTAAGCAAAACCCGGCCCCGATTCGCCTCATTGTCATGCCTAACTGTCATCGACAAACTAATTAATAATAGTAGTCGATTATTTCGGTTGCAAGACAATGACATAAGAAAAATACAATTGCAAGTGACCAATTGCTTTTCAAAGCTAGTTCGGTCGCTGAACTCAACAACGACTGATTTTTCTAATTTAGCGACCAATCGCTTTTCAAAGATATTGGCTTCAAACTTGTTAAGCATTGAAACCATAATTTTTTCGACAACCTTATGAAGAGTCTCACCAAGAAGCCACATTTGATTCACAACATCCATTATCCTGCTAGAACTTAAACTTTGACATATTTGTTATCTTTTATCTTCATCAATTCAAATTTTCTCTTCAAGATGAGAAGCCTAACAAATTTGACTTGTTACAACCCCCAAATTCATCTTGGATGTTGTCTCACACCTATTTTAGGTGTGTCCAAGTCTATGATTTTGGTAAAAATGTGATATGCAAGTCTTGATTGTAAGCAAGTGATGACTTTATCTTTCTTCAGTTTCTTCTCCTTGTAGGCTTTCATTTGAGTAATAGTAGAATTTTCTCTCAATGGAAATGGATGAGCTTTAGATATTACAACATTTCATAAACCTTGAGACCTTAAAACAATTTTTATCTTCATAACCCAAATCCAATAGTTTTCACAATGGAATGATAGGTGAAAAATTGTTTGAAGTAGACATATTCGCACCATAATTGCTTGGAAAATAAATTGCTCAATAAGTTAATACATTTGAAGTCAACCACACTGTGTTTAGCACTTAATCAAAATTTGTTCTTATAGCATGTAGGAAGTAAACTCTTAATACCACTATTGAAAATATTTTGTAAAGTAAAATATAGAAATAGAGGAACTTGCAAAGAAAAAATTGAGAGATTAAAATGGAAGAGAATCACTATTGAAATTCATGAGATGAGAATGTCTATGTATAGAGTTATAAGTTATAACCAATCTGAAATTTCAATTTAAATATATTTTTTATCCTTATAAGCTAACATTTTTTTTATTTTTATCCTTATAAGTTTTTGTCTTTTTAATTTTGATCCTTATAAGCACGAATTTAAAGGGACTTTAAATGAAAAAAATTAGAATCAAGATCAAAATTGAAAAAAATATAAACTTATATATTTAAAAATGAATAAAATATTTTACATTGATCAAAATTGAAAAAACATCAACTTATAGAATTAAAATTAAAAAAATAAACTTACAGAGATAAAAAAAAAAACATAAACTTATAAGAATCTAAAACATATTTAAACCTAATATAATTTTCTCTTAAAATTTATTCTAAATTTTAACACATTCAATCAAACTTAATTTGTGAACTGTTAGAATCCAATGGCCAATAATTACTGTAATAGTGAATTTTAATTATTTGAGTAGGTTAATTTATGTGGACCATTGGATATAATTGGACGGTGGTGATTGCTGTTGTTCTTAAACCCCAATCTATCTATTTATACAAGCAAGGCCCTGACTACCGGAGCTCTGTCCTTTTGCCAGCTGTCCCACTTCCGGATTCTGTCATGTTGACACCTGTCCAATTATAGGCCTTCTTTTATGCTTCTTCTTTGCTCATTGCTCATTGTCGTGTTTTATGCTTCTTCTTTGCTCATTGTCGTGTGTTGCCACCTGTCCAATAATAAAGCCTCTTTTATGCTTCTTTGCTCTTCAGTCTGTGTGTTGCCACCTGTCCAATAAAAAACCCTCTTTTATGCTTCTGCCACCTGTCCAATAATAAACCCTCTTTTATGCTTCTTTGCTCTTCAGTCCGTGTGTTGCCACCTGTCCAATAAAAAACCCTCTTTTATGCTTCTTTGCTGATTGCTCACTTCAGTCCACGTGTCCTGCCTCTTTGTTTATGTTCGTCCTGCCCGTTTTTGCTTCTTCCCTTTTCCGCTTTCCATTTTTTTTTCATTTCTTCTTTTCCCATTTCCCAATATTGTCATTGTTTTGTCATTCCCATCCCGTACCTCCACCTCTCCTGTCCTCACTCTGTTCACTATTTCTCTCCTTTGGGCTTGCTTTCTGAACTTTTGGTTTGTGTTGCATTTGCTTATTTTTTTCCGATTATGTGTTCATTATCTGTTTACCTTTTTCGGTTTCCTTTGGACTGAAGTGCTGAAAACATGCGTGAGCTTTGCCTGATTTTGATTTACATTACTACTGTTTATGTCTTTCTGTTCGTTTTGATGCCTACAACTGTTTCTATTTTGTTCTTTTTTTTTCACGTTTGTATGTGGTTCGTTTTGGCCTTTATGTTCGTTTGCATGCATGTGTTCGTTTTGGCCTTTATGTTCGTTTCCATGCATGTGTTAAAAAACATTTACCTTTGTCTTTGTTTTTTATGTGTATTGCTTTGGACTCTTCATTTTGATTCATGTTTAAAGCTTTACCTTTGTAGTTGGTTTTTTTTGTGTATATTTGCTTTGTACTAAAAAAAAATTACTTGAGCTTTGTCTCATTTTGATTCTCATTTAGTTTGGTTGTATTTGGTTGTATATTGCTTTGGACTGAAAACAAATGTTGTCTCATTTTGATTTTCATTTGGTTTGGTTGTATATTGCTTTGGACTAAAAACAAATGTAACCTTTGTCTGATTGTCACTCTCATTTTCTTTAGTATTGTTTAACTTCTTCTATATCCAGCTCTGAAATTGTCATTTGGTTCTTCTTTTTCCAGGTTTGTCTTTGGTTTTTGTGTTTCTGTCCGTTTTCATTGATGTGTAAAAATCTTTTATTACCTTTGTATTTGATTTTTTTTTATTTCCTCTATTTTTGTCCATTCTTTTTTTCTGTTACCCTTTACCTTTTTGTTGGGCTTTACTGACGTGTGTTGTTATTTTCTTCTCTTATATGCAGGTTTCTATTTTTGTCCAACTTTTTTTCCCGGATTGCTCCTGTTTGCCACTGTTTGCAAAACCAAAAAGGTTTGCTAATGTCTGCTGCTGTTTTGTTCTTACCACGTTTTGACTTATCCATTTCTGTTTGTCGGGGTTTTTTGCAATAACAAAAAGGTTTTCAATGTTGGTATTGTCCCCACTATTTGCTCCTGTTCAATGTGATTCCTATTTTCTTTGTATTTGTCTCTCTTTTTGTCATTCGCAGTGGTCTTTATTATCTGTGTTGTAGCGATGTCTTGAAAAGAAAATCTGATATCTGAGTTACACACCAGAAAAGGAACATGGAAAATAGTTGTGCGTATATCTTTGGCAAACTCGAAAGCAAAATAGTAAACAAACAATTGAGATGGTGTTGATGGACCAAACGGTTATTGTTGTGTTCTTTCTAATTGTTGTTATTACTCATTTGTATTGTATGTCATGTCACTTCATTTTATGGTTTAAGTGTTTCAGGGTTCAAAAATTGGAGCTACTCTCTGGCAAGAACTGTTCACTAAATTGCAGGACAAGTTACAGTGTGGTTCTTCATATTTAATTCAGAACCTGAGGATTGTTGACAACCAATCTGAATACAGTGTGGTTCTTCGTATTTTATTTCCTAAAAACTACATCTGTCAAGGAAATCCACCGTCCAGAAATTCCTTCTAATATTTATCTCATTACTCCTTTTACTGATATAATCTCTGGCCTCGCACCCCGCCATACTTTAGTGGGTCAGTTTGTTTAGTTTTTTGTTTAACCAACAATTTTATATGCATCTTTGTCTCAGACTAACATTTGTCTTGGCTGGCCATCTTTGACAAGATATTGTTGGTGTGGTTGCTGATCTGATCGATGTTAAGACAGTTAATCCCCCTCACAGGATGACAGTCAGGCTTAGGGATAACAGGTATTCAAATCTCCTAATTTAACATATATATATATATATATATATATATATATATATATATATATATATATATATATATATATATAACCAAATCAAACCATTCCAGTTTGTCCTTATTATTTTATATGATGATATATGATATGATGAATGGGTTAGCAACAACTAACATACTGATTGTGATTGTTTGGTCATAGTAACTGCGACATTCTAATAACTGTTTGGGAGGACTATGCTATTCAGCTACATGATGCTATTGACAAAAACCTTCTGCTTCAGGAACCATTGGTTGTTATGTTGACCCTAGGTAAAATCAAGGATGCTACAGGTGTGTCTGGTGTTGGTTAGTCTTTATTATGTAGATTGCTTAACTTTGGGTGATAAATATGTATGTTGTTGATGATATTGATGGATATCATTCCAAACAAGTATCCCCTAAGCGTGCAAAATATCAAATTTGGATCTAAATTATATGTCAACGCTGACATTACAGAGATACACGAATTTCGTCAAAGGTTTGTCATTAAATTTACATTTTAACAGTGTTGGCATACTGCAGCATTCATGTTTTTTAGTTTCTTTGCATTTTTTATACGCTTTAATGGTCGGATTCTAATTTTTTATATTGTCGTCCATTCAGTTTGTCTGTCCCATTTTATTCTGGTGGGATAATCCATGATAAAGATGGTTCTCAGTCCCAATCTAGCCAGAGTAATGTGGTGGAAAAAATTTTGCAGAATGCTCAGGTGGTCAGTATAGGTGAAATCAACAATCTCAGACAGGTTAATAATTGAACAATGCTTTCGTTAATATGGGCTTTACCACATGTTTGTTTCCTCATCTATTATTCACTATGTTACAGGATTGCTACTGCTTAACTGTTTGAACAGTTGACGAAATCATCATTGATGCTCTATGGAGTTATGACAATTGTCCTAACTGTACAACCACATTTGATCCATCAAAAGGTGGCTCAGCTTGCCGTTCTTGCCATACCAGTGTGATCGATACAGTTCCACGATTAGCCATGATCATTTTTTGTACTAATTATTTATTTACACGCTTTCCTATTTTAGCAAATTTCCCTGAAACTTTTATGGATGTCAAGGTATAAATTAAATGTTAGGATGGAGCATAATGGGGACAAAGAAAACTTCCTTCTCTGGAATACAACATGTATCAAGCTGTTTGGTAAGACTGCTGGAGAATGTCGAGATGAGTTGATAGCGGTATGTTCTACACAATACAACCATAGAGTAAATAATGATTTTGTGATTTGTCATTGATACCATTTACTTCACCTGTCTAGGCTGGGGATGATATTAAGGTGTTTCCAATGTGTGTTGATGAAATCTTGTCCAAAACTTGGGCTGTCAGATTTAAGTTCCGTTCACAATTACGCCAATCATATGTGTTGGATGTGAGTGAAGAACTCCATCATATTCAATCATTGATAGCCACCCTTGGGTTGAAGGTAATAACTAAATAAGTTTATCACAATATAAGGTCAACAACAATAAATGGTGTTTCTTTTGTGTTAATATTTTTCATGCAGGAACAATCAAGTAAGGGAAAAGGAATAGCTGTTGAGACAGAAAGTTCACCACCAATTTTTGTTCCCACGGTGGATCTTTTGTTTCAATATTGCATGATGCCAAATATTTACTTATGATATTGTTCTTAATATATATATTGCTAAATGTGTTCACAGCCATCGTTGTCACAGTCTTCTGATTACGACCCCGGAAACTCCACCTGTTTAACTCCAACCAAAAGGATTAGTTGTCAGCAAACCAGTTCTGATTTCGATTCTGATGAGCATACACAGTATCAGTTATCAACTAACAAACATATCAAAGCTGAGTAATTAGGGCTTCCACAATCAATTAATTTTAAGATTTTAAAGATGAAACAAAAAATTTGAACTTATGTCATTTAATGGTTTGATTTATTTATTCTTATATTCATATTTATTTATGTTTTTATATATAATTATATATAACAAGGAAGGGATAACACTTATAACAGTGTTTCGTTCCTTTTTCAAGTATATAACAGGGTTTGTTTTTTGCTTTCAAATATGTTGGCATATTACACTGGAATCAGTATTATTATATATTTATATATGGTTTTAAATTTTAATTCAATTAGTATTAGTATTAGTATTAATATTATTATTATTACTATTTTAATAATTATAATGAATAATAAATAATAAATAATAAATAATAATACTACTAATTATATTATAATAATATTTTTATAAATTAACCCATGTTTAACGTATCCCAGACTTCCATAATTTATTATTATTCATATATTATTATTCATATATACAATATACAATACACTGACAATAATAGCATTAATATACGTCTATTGTTCTCTGATTTTTTCAATACTTTACAATTATTATTATTTTGTTACTGACTTCTTATCTGCAAATGCATTTAATGTGTACAGCTATAAAAATATATGGTATGATTGTTCTATGTTTTATAGGCGGCTATTTTTTGGGATGCCACGCTCAATGCATTTAATGAAACACATATAAATACACATTTACCAGCAACACCGACTAAGCTTCATTCGTTAGCTGGATTTACCAACTCTATCAACTTATTTCCCTCATTCGACGGCCTTTGTCAATCCCCCATTGATGTCAATCAATCAATATCAATATCAATATCAATATTAATGCTATGAAAACAATTGTTAAAAAACTTTTGTTACTTCCAATTCATCTGGCAATGCACCATTTATTTTCCAACATTTTGTTTCCTCCCTCATCAAAAATTACATGTTTACGACTTCAATAAGAAAAACGATGATCATAAATGTTCAGACAACAGAGAATTTGCAAACCTAACATTTTACAACAGCAGACCATTCGTACTACACTAAACCATTGAGTATGAAATTTAATGCGTGTTTGAATACAAATTTTTCTATTGTTTTATGTTGTTCTGCTTTTTCTATTGCAAATACATATCCCTTTACTCGCTGATGCAAATACAAATAACTATAATGTTGGTATCATTTTAAAGTCAACCTACTACAACAACTTATTTAATTCAGTTTCAACATTTGATTTTGGTGTTGTTTGGAAATTATAAGCCAGTTGTTACAGAAATCGAACTACTCATGGACATATATGCTGAACAAAGGAAGCGTAGTAAAACTATTTTACAAGAACGAAAAAGACAGCGTTCAGCTACTAATGGTAATATTTAATACAGATTTGTAATTTGTAATTCATTTATACATTATTATTATTATTATTCTTCATATCATTATATTAATATTATATTATACTTACAGAAACTATTGTTATAGACAACTTGCAGTGTATCTCACAATGTAGTCCAACCATTAACCATAATAATAACCCCGCTACAAGCTTCCAATGTACACCACCATCACACAGGACTTTATCTATGAATGATTCTGGACATTGCTCAAAAAGACATACAGTCAATGTTTCTTCCATCCAGAGAAATTTGATGTCATCTTATGACAATCAAAAAATATAACAATTGCTTCTACATCCACATGCCAAGCCAGTAATCCTTATTCCAATATGACACAGTCAGACATTAACAAAGGTAATTTTTATTGTTATGATATTATCAAATATCTACATGAACACATTTTATTTATTATTACATCCTTTTCAAATTTTGTTCTACAGTCAACTTATATATAGAATGCCAAATTTCCTGTTTATTATGCAGATGAACATCAGACACCAACTAACACTACACAGGATGATCAATTTGTCGGCGATGACAGCTCAGATTCCACCGATAATGATGTAAATATGACACAGGAAAACATTGATATAAATATTTATCTATTATTTATATTTATTTATATTTTGTTTCTTCCATGATCAAATAAATAAATCGAATATTGTTGGCTGATGTGTGTTATACCATATCAATATATATATAATACTCATTAAATGACCCAACAATAGATGATCTTGATGATTATGATGAACAAACCTTTCTATCTGCCTCATCTGCATACCAAAATACAGGTTTGATCTTCCAACTATAAAATTTATTCAAATGTGTTTGATATATTTAATTATTATTCATACCTTATTTATAGGTGGTACTTACATTGATATTGGAGATCTTGTATGAGAATGCCCACATTGTAAAGCTATGATATGGTATGATGAGAGGATAAATAAAGACAAACAAATGAACAAACCAAGGTTTTCATTATGTTGTTCTGATGGAAAAATACAATTGCCTCTGTTGCATGAACCACCCCATCCATTGAATCACTTACTTTTCAATAACCAGGATCCTAAAGCTAAGAATTTCCAACAGTACATACGGATATATAATGTTTGCCTTCACATCTCCCGGTATCAAATTTGACAAATCCTATAACACTGGAAAAGCACCTCCAACTTTCCGTATACATGGACAAACACATAATCTTATTGGAAGCCTCCTCCCTATGCCTAATAACCCTCCTAAGTTTGCACAACTATATATTTATGATACAGACAAAGAGATCATCAACACACTTTCACAAAACCCGTTAGTATTCATACTTATGTCACACATGTAAAAATTTACATATTCAAATAGTTGTGTATACTGTTCTGGCTAATTTTTTATTTACAGGATGCATGATATGCTTGATGAACAGATTATCATTGCAATCAAAGACATGCTTGATCATCACAATCACTATGCTCAAAAGTTTCGAATGGCAAGGGACAAATTGCATTCTACTACAGTTCCAGACCTAAAGATGAAACTCATTAGTCAAAGACAAACAGATGGAAGGTTGTATAACTTACCAACTACCACTGAAGTTGCTGCTTTGATTGTTGGTGATGAACACTCAGCTGATAAAAGAGATATTATAATAGAAAAACAATCTGGACTTCTGAAGAGAATAAATGAACTTCATCCTGCATATTTACCTTTGCAATATCCACTTTTATACCCAAAAGGAGAAGATGGTTACAGACTAAATATACCTCACAAAGATCATGCCAATATACATACTGCAAAGAGGAAACAAGTCACATTGCGCGAATATTTTTGTTACCGGCTACAGTCAAGAACAAATGAAGCACAGACTATACTTCATTCCAGAAGATTATTTCAGCAATGGATTGTTGATGGATATTGTATGATTGAGTCTCAAAAACTAAACTATGTCAGACAGCATCAACAACAACTCAGGGTTGACAAATACATCAATTAAACTGACTCTAATGATCATCCTGAAACACTTGGTAGGGACAGAGGAAAGAGAATCATACTGCCAAGTAGTTTTGTTGGTAGTCAAAGATATATGGAGCAACTGTATTTTGATGGCATGGCAATTTGTGGACATCTTGGATTTCCAGACTTATTCTTAACAATGACATGTAATCCAACATGGTCAGAAATACAACGCAAGGTCACACAATCCAATCTGACCCCCAATAATTGCCTTGATATTATCACACGAGTTTTCAAAATAAAACTCAATCAATTAATGAATGACTTAAAACATGGCAATATCTTTGGCAACATTATTGGATGTAAGTGATAAAAAATTCTATGACTTTTTCCCTACTTTCTAAATTGATGTTTATAATATCACTGATGCAAGTTTATTACAGATATTTATACAATTGAGTGGCAAAAAATAGGATTGCCACATGCCCACATTTTAATCTTTCTACACCCTTCAAACAAGTTACCAAATCCAGACGATATTGATCAAATCATTTCAGCAGAAATACCTAACAAACAGACCCAGCCACAATTATTTGAAATTGTCTCCAACCATATGATGCATGGACCATGTGGGTTTGCAAATAAAAAATCACCATGTATGGTTAATGGAAAGTGCATTAGATGTTTTCCAAAAAAAATCCATGGAGCAACAATTGTTGACCAGGATGGATTCCCAGTTTATAGAAGAAGAAATGATGGACATACAGTAATGAAAAATGGAATTGAACTAGATAACAGATTTGTTGTACCATACAATCCATGACTCTTATTAAAGTATAAAACACACTTAAATGTGGAATGTTGTAATCAAAGTACATCCATTAAATATCTGTTCAAATACATCAACAAAGGTTTTGACCGTATCACAGCTTCTCTTGGAAATCAAGATGAAATTAAACAATATCTTGATTGCAGGTATCCTTCTATTCTCACCTGATTCAATTAACAAAATCATTTAGCATAAATTAATTTATTTGATGTTATATATTTAACTCAAAGTTACCAACATCTGATTCTATCTTCAACAATATATGTATGCTGCTTGAATCATTAGATATGTATCTCCCCTAGAAGTATGTTGGAAATGTTTTGCATTCCCAATGCATGCGCGTTTCCCAGCAGTGGAGCGGCTATATTTCCACCTTGAAAATCAACATCATGTTTAATGGACAAATGATCAACAAATAGGTGAAGTCCTATCAAAAAACACAATCAAAGAATCCATGTTCACAGCCTGGATGCATTCTAACAAAATATGTTCTTATGGACGGGATCTTACATATCATCAATATATCTCAAGATTTGTTTATGTCGCCTGCAAAAGATGCTGGCAACCAAGAAAACAAGGGAATACAATAGGCAAACTCATATGGGTCCCACCTTCAGCTAGTGAACTGTTTTACCTTAGAATGATGCTATCCACTGCCAAAGGTGCACAGTCTTACAGTGACATTAGAACAGTCAATGGTGTGGTATATCCTACATTTAGGGAAGCATGTTTTGCAAAAGGCTTTCTAGGTAGTGATCAAGAATTTATTAGTGCTTTACAGGAAGCTAATAATTGGGGTATTGCACACTACCTAAGAAAATTATTTGTCAAGCTTTTATTTATGAACACCATGGACAAACCAGAATATGTTTGGCAACAGACATGGCAATGGATGGCAGATGATATCACATTCAATCATAGAAAACAAGGTGATTTTATATATTCTAAATAATTATTGTTTACTCATAATCATTATGTTTATTATTTTACTAACCACAGGTATTCGCCTTACTGAAAAGGAAACAATTCATTTATGCTTAACTGAGATTGAGAATATGCTACAAGCCAACAGAAGGAGCTTGCGAGATTTTTCATCCATGCCATACCTAATAGGATATGCACGAAACCAACAACATAATAATCTGATCCATAATGAAATGGCATATGACAAAGAAATGCTAGTAGAACAATACAACACGGCATACCAATTGCTCACAGGTATTCACAAATTATGACACATTTGATACAACAACTCCTTAATCACAATAGTATATATTACTATTTGTTAATATGTGAATATATAATTACATATGAGCAAAAAACTATTGTCGATACCATTATGCGTGTAGTTAACACTCAATCAGCTGCAGTTTACTTTATGGATATGGTGGAACTGGCAAAACATTTGTTTGGACAACCTTATCATCTGGTATACGCTCCAATGGTGGAATTGTTTGTACAATTGCTTCAAGTGGAATTGCTTCATTGCTCTTGCCTGGTGGTCGGACCGCACATTCCAAATTTTCTAGTCCCTGCAACACAAAATTCAACATGCAATATTCATCAAGGCAGTGAATTAGATGAATTGTTAAAGGTCACAAAACTAATAGTCTGGGATGAAGCTCTAATGTGTCACAAATTTGCATTTTAGGCACTAGATAAAAGCCTTAAAGACATCATGCAAAACAATCTGCCTTTTGGAGGGAAAATTATCATTTTTGGTGGAGATTTCCGACAGATCTTGCCAATTGTTCCAAAAGGTAATCGCTCAGACATCGTCCATGCAACTATAAATGCATCATACATTTGGGACCATTGTCAAATTCTTAAACTTACAAAAAACATGAGATTGCTATTAAATGCTCCCCAACAGCCCAACAATGAAGAGCTCAAATAATTTTCAGATTGGCTACTTGACATAGGAGATAGAAAAATTGGACAACATAATGATGGATTTTCAAAAATCACTATTCCAGATGAGTTTCTTAAAAAAAATTATGATGATCCTATCCATGCTATTATTGAAGCCACCTATCCCAGCTTGATAGATAACTACAGTGACACAGATTACTTGCAAAAAAGAGTTGTTCTTGCCTCTAAAAAAGAAATTGTTGACAAAATAAATGATTATGTCCTATCACTTATACCCAATAACGAAAAAGAGTATTGCAACGCAGATAGTATTGATAAATCAGATGAATTTCTCAATCCTGCTTTCGCATTATTGCCACCTGAATTTTTGTATTCATTGCAAACATCAGGTATACCTAATCATAAATTAAAACTTAAGGTCGGAACTCCAATCATGCTGATACGAAATCTCGACCAGACTGATGGCCTGTGCAATGAAACTAGGCTCATTATCACCAAACTCGGATCTAATGTGATTGAGGCTGAAGTAATTACTGGGCCTAATACAGGAAATAGGACATACATACCCAGAATAAATATGTCTCCTTCTGAATCTCCATGGTCATTCAAACTTATCAGGAGGCAGTTTCCATTCATAGTTTCTTATGCTATAACTATAAACAACTCTTAGGGACAATCATTACACCACATAGGACTGTATTTGCCACACCCAGTTTTTAGTCATGGCCAACTATATGTTGCACTCTCAAGGGTTAAAAGCAAAGATGGACTTCATATTCTCATACATGACAATGACGGTAATCCAAAAAATATTACCACTAATGTTGTTTACGACGAAGTCTTTGCCAATTTATAAACAGGTATCCTTCCATCATACAATACAATTATGTTATTGCATTAATTACACCTTTCTGTTTGTTTGTTTTATTCAGTCTGACATATAACACATGTACCATGTATGCTGTTGCATTCCAAAATTGTTATGCTGACTTCGGGGAATTCAATGCAACTTCAACAAATTTATTTAATACTCCAAATGTTATTTGAAAATTTATATTACATGGTCAATATCAAATTGTTTATTTCATGGTAATTTATTTATATAACTGCAAATCATACAATTATTTACGAAATACACATACAAATCCATATTATGGTTAATTAAATTGAAATCCTTTTTTATTTAATGTGATTTAACGAAAATGTTTTCGAACTCCCTAAACCACCCCTGCACATTTTGTATTCATGCTTACAGTCCTATACGATTGGTTTTTAAACTTCAACTTAGTCTACAAATAAATACAACTTCAATCCTTTTTTATTTAATATTATTTAATGAAAATGTTTTCGAAGTCCCTGGAGTCCTGGACCAACCCTGCACATTTTGTATTCGTGCTTGCACTCCTATACGATTGCCTTTTGAACTTCCACTTAGTCTACAAATAAATACAACTTATATCCACTACCAAATTAAAATTACACCAACGAATCCGTATTCCTAATAAATACACTGCACAATTGCTGCTGAACCCTTACTTTTCCCAATACGTACACACTTCCTACACGCTTTCTATCCCTGCTTACTCTGCTATTGGATTGCCTTCTGAACTTCCACTTTGTCTAAAAAAAAAAACCACTTTCCCATCCCACATAAAACTTACACCACTAAGGCACCTTCATAATAAATGCACTAAGACAATTACTGCAGTTGTATCTCCCTATACTACATGAAATGTAATCATTATCATACATTTGTACTCTAAAATAATAATATCGGGAGACGTCAGCGTTGTATAGGGTTGTGACTCTTCACAACTCTTTTTTGCATCGTTCAACAACAGAGAGTCACCATTTAATTTGTTAATTAAATCGGTCATTATATCGATATAACACCACCGCCACTTACAACACTTCTATACACATATATCTATCTATATTGCACTTCCTATTCATCTTCTTCGCATCCTGCCAAAACAAACTACATTTCCTATTCATCTTCTTTGCATCCTTATGACCACTTCCGCATCCCGGTCCACTATTGTAATTTATTTCCTCTGCTTCTCATTTTCATCTTTCTTATATCTGTTTGCTCTGTTCCTTTGGTTACTTAATATTTTCACATTATTCGTATAGTTCCCACGTGATGCAATGGACAACATAAGATTCACCACACCCTTCAGAGTTCAAAAGGTAACATTTCACATAAAAAACCATTTTCTACTTAACTGCATTTCCATTTTTTTCAACTACCTCGCCTTACTTTCTTTGCCTGCAGAACCTTCTGCAAGTTCCTTTCTCTTATCACAAACAATGGCTCCGGAATTACCCCAAATATGTTTTATTCCACTGCGATGGCGAGATACATTTCATTCGGGTAAGAACACATGGTACTAAATGTTTTTTTGCTGATGGCTTAAATGATTTTAGAAAGGCACACAACCTAAACGAAAGCGTCATTCTATGTTTCGTTGCTGCTGACAAAAATACCACTTTCACGGTTCATATTGATGGACCTACACACCACCACTCCAGCCTAAAGCCCATTATATATAGAAGAAGATACATTTTCACAGCTGATATCACACATGATATGCTACAGCAGAACCTGCCTTTGGTGCGTTATACTACACTTTTTTCAATCTATGATAGTTTGTCGTTGTTTCCTCATCAATTTGTTTAACCATCCTTTGTCTTGATCATACATATGCTTCCTGCAGCAGCTTCGAAATTTGTCTATGGCTCAAAAAAAAAGTATTACCATCCACCGCAGACTTCCAAAATCCACCCAATGACCACTCAACATCCACAATGACATGCCAGCTATTACAGAACCACGGTTCAACTTGATTCATGAAAAAAATTTAACACCCGGAGATGAGGTAGCTTTCTACTACCGTTTTCACGAGCATGCATGGGAATTGCTCATCAGGAAAACTATTGAATGGGACAACAACGACACCGACTTTGACTTCGACGAATAAGTACTTTTATATTCATCTTTATTTTTAAAAAGGTTGAATATTTTATGGTTTTTGTTTCCTCCTACTACCAGACAATTTCTTCACTATAACTGCACCATTGCTATTTTAATATTAACAATATTTACGTTCTCTTAATTTTGCTCAGCGCTCTGTTTGTCTTTTGGTATTTATATTGATTTTGTGAACTTTGGCTTCCAAATTACGTTGAAGGCCATGCCTTTTGTTGGTATTTATACGAAAAAAGCGATAGCTCAATATTGGCTTCTAAATTAGATTAAAAATTATTTAGGATAAGAAAAGGTTATTGTTATAGACTAAATGATCAAATTTTAGTTTCTGTTGCATTTGCTTTTTTTTTCCCCGGTTATGTATTCGTTGTCTCTTTACCTTTTTCGGTTTCCTTTGGACTGAAGTACTAAAAACATGCGTCAGCTTTGTCTGATTTCGTTTTGATGCATACTACTGTTTCTATTATGTTTTTTTTTCGCACGTTTGTATGTGGTTCGTTTTGGGCTTTATACGAAAAAATAGATAGCTCAATAGTGCCACCACATGTAACACCTAACTAAAATTGTTCTAAAACATTATTTTTTATACATTATTATAATTTTTTTTGATGAATTAGATTAAAAATTATTTAGGATAAGAAAAGGTTATTTTTAAATAATATTATTTATAGAGATTACAAAATTATTTAACATAACAACAAATTATTTTTTTAGATTGAAACATTTTTTAAAACAAAGACTAAAACATTATTTTTTTATAAGTATAAATTATCTTTTATAATGAAAATATTACTTTCATATGTCCACTAAACATTTTTTAAAACAAACACTACAAGATTATTTTACAAAAAAACTTATTTTTTTAAGTGTCAATTATCTTTTATAATGAAAATATTACTTTCATATGTCCATTAATTATGCAAATTTAGTCTCTCTTCACAATAAAACACATCTAAAATAAAAATTTTCCTGCAAAATCACAATATTTTTTAATTTATTTCCTATGTTTCTTTTATATAATTTAAATCAATTTTAAAATGTTTTCAACACAATCAACTCTTTATATAAATTATCTTTATGTTATATACAAACAACACCCTCATACTTTAAACGGCAAATTTCTCAAACTAGGTTACTTTTAGAAACTAATTCCCAAAAGGGGGCTGTTTTGAAACTTTTTCCAGGGGGGGTCTGTTTTTGAAGGGGACTCGCCAGTGGGGTTGGCGAGTTGGACACGTGGCAGCGCCTGGGGGACTCGCCAGTGGGGTTGGCGAGTTGCCGTCCACGTGGCGGCCACGTGGCGGGTCCCGCCACTCGTACTGACGAAATGCTTTTTACGGAAAAAAAAAATTTTAACTTCAAACGCGTATAACTTTTGATAGGAATGTCCGTTTGAGGCCCATAATATGTCAAAATGCTCGAAATTGAATGAAGAATCCCTTGGCAAATTCCCGAAGGGGATTTGGTTAACTCATTTTCCCAAAAAATGGATTTAAGATTCAACCACCCATTTTTTTAATCTTAAATCCTATTTTTGAGCTACTTAGAGGCAATTTTTGGGAAAATGAGTTGACCAAATCCCCTTCGGGAATTTGCCAAGGGATTCTTCATTCAATTTCGAGCATTTTGCCAAGGGATTCTTCATTCAATTTCGAGCATTTTGACATATTATGGGCCTCAAACGGACATTCCTATCAAAAGTTATACGCGTTTGAAGTTAAAATTTTTTTTTTCCGTAAAAAGCATTTCGTCAGTACGAGTGGCGGGACCCGCCACGTGGACGGCAACTCGCCAACCCCACTGGCGAGTCCCCCAGGCGCTGCCACGTGTCCAACTCGCCAACCCCACTGGCGAGTCCCCTTCAAAAACAGACCCCCCTGGAAAAAGTTTCAAAACAGCCCCCTTTTGAGAATTAGTTTCTAAAAGTAACCTAGTTTGAGAAATTTGCCTACTTTAAACTTACAGTAGAATACCGACCCGACCGGTGCATTCTAACTAAAATGCATTAAAATCTCCACGTTATTTTCTAAAGTCTGATGTATTTGCAGCAAAGTTTGTCTCCAACAAGAGAAACGAGAAATCTTACATTTGATTTTCAGGGTGAAAAAAAAAATCAGGGAGAGAAGAAAACGATGGAGATGGAAGTAGACACCGAGAAGAAGCAACAAGACGTGGTGAAAGAGAAGGACTTATTCAAAGCCGCTGAAGAGGGTGACATGTCAACGTTCGAAGCACACTCCTCTGAAACCCTCTCCAAAGCCCTCTCTCTCAGAAACGAAGACGCTCGCTCCCTCCTCCACGTTGCAGCTTCTTCCGGCCACTCCCAGGTACCCTTTTGCCCCTTCTCAAAAGGGTCTCTTTAGTTCTCCTTCAATGGTCGTAAAAATGCGTTCTTTTTTGCATTTGGTTTTACACTTCGAAATTAGGGTTTCTGGTTAGTGGGATTGTTGTTTATTGATGGTTGTGGATGGGAATGAATATGTTTAGGTAGTGAAGATGCTATTGTCTTGTGATGCGTCTGTTGGTGTGGTGAATTGTGCCGACGAGGAAGGGTGGGCGCCGCTTCACTCTGCAGCCAGCATTGGGAGTGTGGAGATAGTGGAGACTCTATTGAGCAAAGGTAGGTCAATGCTCTTTATTTTTTTTATTACTATTTTTGTTATTCATGATCTCAATCAGCATCTTTTTTTATTTCCCTTCAAATTTGATTGAACTGTATACTTTGGGGATAAGTAATTGGTGTCTGATTCCCGACTGATATGTTTGATTGATTTGAGCTTAATCGTAAGACTTGGTACTAAGAATTGTTATACGATGGTTTTAAAAAACGGTCTGCAACTGCGATTGTTGCGACTGTGATGCCAAGGTTGTTGGGGTCTCTACAACCGATCATGATTGCAATTGCAGCTGCATCAGCTGCATTTGTTTGCAGTCATCCACTTGATATTGCAACAAAACTGTAACTGTGACCGTGACCACAATTTGAAACCTTAGGAACTGGTAATTTATATGTTTATAATTAGATATTTATATTAATCTTTTCATGGGGTATGCAATGCTGATGCCTGATTTTAATTTCTTATTAAACTTAAATAGAGTTGAGGTATATCTTTCCCATTTTTAAACTGCAATCAGATTATGGGTTAGTGTTGAAAAGCTTTTAAATTGGTGTAGCTTGTGATTGAAAAAGGTGATAACCGATAGTTGAGCCCTTTCAAGTGTGAATTGTGGTTTTCTATTAATTTTCATTTTATACATATGTTGACTGAATATGTAGGCTGCTATTTTGTGTTGTCTGTATTCTGTAAATTGTGGAATTTTTCTTGGAAGATTCACAAGTCTAGTAATAAAATGCAGCTCCAATGATGGCCTATGCCTTTCATGACTACGTTTCGTTTACAATGTAGAAAGATTCATCAATTATCTCAAATGTTCTTGTTCTTCATGTTTGCTAGGAGCTGATGTTAACCTGAAAAATAATGGGGGCCGCACTGCTCTACACTATGCTGCCAGCAAAGGTTGGGTGAAGATCGCTGAAATGCTCATCTCCCATGATGCCAAGATTAATATAAAGGATAAGGTTGTAGAATGGAAACATTTGATATGTTTGTAACACTGCAGTTTCAATGTACCCCTTTTCTTCAGATCACATTGTTGAAGATAACATGTATTATAATTTAGTGCATGTCTTGTTACTCTTGTACTATGATCAGGTTGGTTGCACTCCATTGCATCGGGCAGCTAGCACTGGGAAATCTGAGCTGTGTGAATTTTTGATTGAAGAAGGAGCAGAGGTTGATGCTGTTGATAGAGCTGGTCAAACTCCTCTAATGAATGCTGTGATTTGCTATAACAAAGAGGTATGCTTATTTTATGTTTGTGCACACGTGTGTATGCTGTAAAAGAGCAAAAGTACACCAGGCTCAATGTTTTTGTTTGTAAAATTCCTGTCCGCCTGTGTATTAAAATAGTGGATGTGACTTCTTGATTCATTTGTTCATTTTCTTTTGATCCAATCCAATTGCTTAATTAGTTTCTTTACATGCGAATTTTTCAAGAAGGGTGCTATGTTGATTGTTTACAACTGAATCATGCAAGTATATTTTTCTGTACTTGGTGTTCTTTTAACAAATATTTCATCCTTCTCATCTCAAATTAAGATTATGCTTGGTCCTTGCTTGTAAGGCCTGGTCAACAACAATGAAGCATTGAATGACAGGCTTGAGCTGTTTAATACTAATTGTACTTTATTAGTTCCTATTTGTTCTAGAATTATTTGTCATAATGCATTTAATAAATGGATTTCAGGTTTTATGTAAGATGAGAAATAAAGAATGAGGGTTGACACCCAAATATTTGATTTTAGATGCACCGAGGTGCAAGGAGGGTTACACTGTAAATTCCTGCACAGAATCTGCAAATGAATGTTTTGGGGTTGGTTTCGTTAGTTATTCTTGTATTTAGTATCTATATAGAATAAATTGATGTCAATGATGAGGAGTACATTGGATATGGAGTTGGCTTCATTAGTTTCTTTTGGCTTCCCTAAGTATCATCTCACTTGATAGATGACATACTAATTTCCCGAGATATGGTCTGATGCCGTAGTGGGGTCAGTGTTTTTCCTTTTTTCCATAATAAGAAACTATGAATTAAACCCAAGATCACGTGCTTAAGGAATCTGAACCCCTTTCACTTCGACCAACAAATGTTGGTGGCTCCATTAGTAATTTGTTTTTGCAACTATATAGAGTATGTGGTATCAATGTGAGGAATATGTTTTGATAGTTTTGTTGTTGGAGTCTTGTAATTGTGGAACATCATACACTAATTCAGGGTCATAAATCTCTCTTTCATGTGTTTTGTTTACAGGTAGCCCTTCTTCTGATAAGACATGGAGCAGATGTGGATGTGGAGGACAAGGAAGGGTACACAGTGCTTGGTCGAGCCACACATGAGTTTAGACCAATATTAATTGATGCTGCCAAGGCCATGCTTGAGTGATCATACAACTATAAGAAAATGAGAAAATTGTCAGGACAGGAATGTAAAAAGAGAGCAGAATTGTGGTAGTTATTTCGCAATGCATTAATCGTGGTTACGTTCTTGACAAATTTTCTTGCACAGGCAAAAAGCTCATCTTTACCGTTATGTTCTTAGTTGTCAAACCAGTTTGTTTTGGGTATTTTTGTGCCAGCTTTTAAATCAGAAAGATATTGAATTTTTGTTTTGATAATCTCCTAAATTAGCAATTCAGATTGTATAAATCAAAACATTTTAATTCTAGGGATTTTAAGAATTCTCCGTTAGTTGATTTTACAAGAAATCCTTTCGTTTTACTTTTATTTTCTTCTATCATTTTGCACCAAAGAAAAGAAATTAAAGTGGATGACATTTATTAAGTAATGGATTAACGACGTGGGGGTGTGGTGGTGGTGGGGGGAGGAATTACTCAGTGGAAAGTTAAGGATGAGATATTAGAGTTGGTGAATTTGGACTATAGTGTAAAGATAAGCGATCATTGAGAAAAAAAATCGATGGCACTTTTTTTTTAATTGTAAAAAGAATAATGTCAAGCATATTCACCAAATAACCTTGCATTTTCATTCTTGATCAAGCCAACAAATCGCCCTTAATCAACATGAAATTAACCAATGTATCAAACCAACGTGTACACGATCCTATTTGTATAATGAACTAAGAAACGGTAGCATAATTGACTACACGTATTAGACAAGAATGACAAAAATACCTATAATACTGATAATATCCATAATAGTTAAAGATGAATAGTTAGATGGCTTATTTTCAGTATCAATTTATTAATGGAGTGGGAGTGGGAGTGGGTATTAAGATACTCGTGCATTAGGTATTTGCTATTTCTTGTTATTATAAAATTAAATACCTTTTACTTAAATATATAAAACTATATAAAATTTGTCCTAAATTTTTATTGTTTAAGTTTTTTAAAACTTTTAATTAACAAAAGATTTTCATGTCTTCTGTTGGATTTTAGCTTTTAAATTATTTTTAAAAAAGTTAGAATAATAAAAAAATTGTGCTTAAAATATTCGTCTCATTCTATTGCCATCCTTAATAATAGAAGTTTTTCACATGTACGAGGGTAAATATCGAGTGAATTTTTATATGGCAGACAAGTAAGAAGACTACTATTTGTACCCACCTTATCTCATTGTAATTCTTAATAATAGAGTTTATTTCTTTACCCATCTAGTATTTTTTTAAAAAATAACAATACTAACATGAAACAAGTTGTATATGATGAATACGATTTTGCTTTATTTTTATTTTAAACCGTCTAAAACCGTAAGTTATTATTATAAACCGTCCAAAATCATTTCAGTGAAAAATAAAAAGAAATCCTACACCACTTACCCTAAGTAAAAAATTTTAAAAAGTGAACTAGTTTAGTAATTTTAAAAGCAAACTATTATAACCAATATAGTAAAAAAGTCAAACAATAGAATACATAAAGTGAAGCAATATCAGCCTTCTGTTTCTGCTTTCCCTTATCTCCCTGGCTTTTTCCATCTGAGTGTTGAACAGAGAAGAAGGGAGAAGCCAATCATGGGTTCCACTTCACTACCATCTTTCATTCAGATGTCATCTACTACACACTCCAGCTTCAGTGAAAAACTCATCACCCCTCAAAAGAAGTTTCAAATTGGGACACCCACAACAACTGCAAGAGACACACACACAACAATTTCTTGGTCTTTTCCTTCTCCTTTATGCAAAGCTCTTCACAAATCAGTTCCTTTGGCTGCTTCACTTTCAATTCTTCTCTGGTCAACCCCTGGTAGGTGCTAACAATACCATGTGTTAATTTTAATGTAGCAAATACATATAGTTTCACTTTGTTATGTGGTGTTGTGTTGTGTTGGCTGAAGCTTACTTCATTGGATATAAATAAACATAAACATGCTTATTAATAACTACCTAAAAGTTTGAGCATTTTCCTATTTTGTAGCACATGCTGGGTTCATGTCAGGAATTTCTGGAATAGAGGCTATTCCTGGTCCTCAGCTACCTCAGATTGACTTTCTCAAACAGCTCAATGGTCTCAACTTAAACTATTATGTTTTTGTTTTGCAGCATTTGGGATTTTGTGAAATAAGCTCAGTTTGAATGTTTGATTGAACTGAAATTGGGTTCAATTTTGTTTTACAGAAGAAAACCAGAAGAAATATGTTGAGAATGATGAAAGAATTAAATCATCCCCCTTGATGAAGGAACTGCTTGAGAAATCCAAGTTGAATAAAGAGAAGTATTTTTTTTTTTAATTATGTTTTTATTTGCATAGTCAAAACCATAGGATACTGCCATGGATTATAGATGGTTAATGATAATCAAGGTTTTAAAAAAATGGTCCGCGACTGCAATTTTGACTGGTTCTATCTATGATTCTATATGACCACATTGTGACTACATTTGAGGGCATATGAGTTGCATTTGTCCGCATTTTTTTACAATGTTAAGGATTGCAGCAAAACCGTGACTGTGGCTACAATTTTAAAATCTTGATGATAATAATGACTATTTTTTTATATGATTTTTCTGCATCTATTGTTAGCAAGATACAATAACACTTGTATTTGTTACACTTCAGGAACCGTAAAGAAATTGAGAACAAATACTGCATACGTGGGGCAGAATGGGGAGTTGGAGATTGTTCAACACAGGGAATGTCTTCAGAGGAGAGGGAGAAATTCATAGCTATGTTGAAGCAGAAGGCTGGAGAAGAGTAATATGACGATGATGATGATGATGCCACTAGAGCATAGAGAAAATAATAATAATAATAAAAAGATTTCTTATAAATTATGAATAGGTGCCTTTTGGCATTTAGAATGGCACTAGGTGAAGTAACAATTAGGCCTCTTGCAGAGTTTCAAAATTTTGTTTTTGAAACAGTTACACTTGATTCATTTTTATTTATTATTATTGACAAAGAAAAGCCCCTCTTTTGTTACTACTATTCTTGTGCAGGTTCATGATATTCCAAAGTGAATAGATTGTGTTGATAAAATCTGATGAACATTCAAACAACAAAAGGACCATCAAACGTTGAAAAGCAAGCAAAACCTCATAGTGAAAAAGCATGCACAAATCCACTTATAACAATAAATACTACATCATTATAGATAGGGTAGAATATCACATAATGGGTCTTGTTGACACGATTTAGAGCATGTTTGAGAATTCATTATAAAATGACATTAGAGACAAAAATAGTTTTGTTAACAAATCAGAATCCTTATTTTTGCTTTTATTTTACTTTTATCTGTTGGATTTGGAACCATACTGCAGCATAATTAAACATGCACTTATTTAGTACAATAGTGGAACATGCCACGTGAATATGTTTATTCAATCACCGTAATGCACCTGCTTTCAATCACCGTTATGTAGTGAGGGCTTTCTCTAGAACCCACTTCATTTGTGGATTGTGGGTCCTTTTCCCTTGCTTCTCAAGTTCATTACCATGTTTTGTTGTGCATTTACTTTGAACGCAAATCAGTTTACTCACAAGGGAAACGGGGTTTGGTTACCTAAAATCACTTCGGTCATTTTTGTCAAGATGTTTGAGACTTGGTGTTGGAAATAATTTAAATTTATAATTTTAAATTTGTAAGATATTGTTTAGATTTAAAAAAGGATATTGTCTTATTTTTAGGATGTTTGTTAGAATTAAAAATATATTCTATCAATTAAATTTTTTTTTCATCTTCTAAGATTATAATGATAGGTCTATATATAATGATTTTTTAAGATAAGAAAAATCAGGTAGACTGAAGAGAAGGTCACCATCCTAGGTGAGAGAGGGAAGTCATGTTGAAGGAAGGTTTAAAAGTTTGTCAAATTTGTCCTAAAAATATGTTGTGAGGAGATTGTAGATGCAGGGATAAAGATTCGAACTACGGTAAACAAATTGAGATAGAAGTTGTGGACGTAGGGGTGAGAGCTCGAACCACGTTAAACAAATTTGTGATCTTTTTCTATTTTTGTTTATAGTGTTGTCTCTTGTTAGGTCGTGTGGTTTTTTAATAATAAAGATAGAGTATGTTTTTTTCCCAACAATTGGTATTAGAGTTAAATGACCTTACGGCATGGTGACCAAAGAGAGAAGAATATTGAAGAAGCTTGAGGAAGCTGAAGTGGATTTGTGTGGGATCCTTTTATCGAAAGTCTACTTGGCAATGTGATAGTTAAGTGATGTGTTCCAATGGAGGTAATTGGCGGTACAAATTCAGAAGTGTCACCATTTAGTACTTGTGGAATAAATTGGGAAACATACTAGATTTTGTGCAAAGCGGAAGTGTGACAAGCATCGAAAGAAAATTAAAGATGAAATTAAAATTTAATTGAGGAAAGAATTTTTGGGAAACAATTCAAATTTGTAATTTCAAATATCTAGGATATTATTTAGATTTTAAAAGGGGATATTGTCTTATTTATAAGATGCTCTTTAGAATTAAAGATATATTTTGTAAATTAAAGATTTGTTTCATCTTTTAAGATTATGATGATAGGTTTATATATAAAGGTTCTTAAGATGAGAAAAATTACATAGCCTAAAGAAGGGGTCATTACCCTAGGTGAGAGAGGGGGTCATGTTGAGGGCATGTTTACAAATTTATTCAACTTGTCCTAAAAACTTGTTGTGAGGAGATCATGAATATAGGGATGAGGATCTAAATCACCTTAAGACTAGGGTTGTGAATGTAAGAGCGATGAACTAAATCATCTTAAACAAATTTATGATTTTTTTCTATTTTGTTTATGACGTTGATTCTTGTTATTAGTTATGTGATTTTTTGAATAATAAAGATATCGATGTGTTTTTGTCCAACACAATTTGTGATTTGAATTTTAGTATAAGCAAAATACCATTAATGTTTTTGGATGAGTTGAGTTAATTACCCTCTGGCATGTCAAATATAATTCACTTTTTTAGACAAAGGTAATTATACATAAATCACTTCATTACCTTACTTTAAATCCATTTTTAGCAAAGTGGTTTAAAATATTCGTAAATGCTCACCGAAAAAGATATTGTGCTTGTTTGGATACAAGTTATAAGCTCTTTTGAGAGCTTTTCTACTGGAAATATAGAGTATATATCCAGTAGAGAAGCTCTCAAAAGAGCTTATGGCTTGTATCCAAACAGGCGTAGGCCCTTCTTTAACATAAATTGGTGCAATTCACAGATGCATTCCTATTCCTAACGTATTATTATGGCCGTAAGAAGTGCAACCAAGTTACATACTCCCTGCATCCAATAATCATCCTCATTTAAGAATAAAAAAATTGTTTCCAAATAATTATTCTTTTAAGAGTGTATTGGATTAAAATTTTAAAAGATTTTGAAAGACTTTTAATTAGAATGTTTAAATAGCATAAATAACTCTTGTGCTATTTAATTAAGATTTTTAAGATTTTTTAAGAAAGATAACAAAATGTGGATTAGGATTTTTTATAACTTATAAAAAAAATTTGGTATTAAAAAATATACAAATTTTGATGGATTATTTTTTAAAAATGATTTCCATGGATTTATTAGACTTTTTAGTATAAAACATATATAAAACAATCTCACCTAAATCTTTGAGATTTTGTTAGACTTTTTTCTTTTTTTATTGGTTGTTAGACTTTCTTTTTTCTCTTATCACACGTATCATCTTCTCTTTTTATATTTTTCAATATGCGTGTGTCATATATATTTTTCTTATTCTCTTGGAATAAAAAAATATCAAATATACTCCTCCCCTTTGTATTTTTTCTTTTGTTTTCTAAATTAAATTAATGTGTGTCTTATATGCTAAGACTAACCAAACAAACTCACAAACCATTGGAATTTTGCTAGACTTTTTTTTCTTTTTCTATTGGTTGTCAAACTTTCTTTTCTTTCATCACTCGTACCATCCTCTCTCTCTAATATTCACCAAGATGCGTGTGTCATATATATTTCTCCTATTTTTTTGAAATAAAAATATCAAATATACTCTTTCCCTCTACACTTTTTCCTTTGTTTTCTAAATTAAATTAATGTTTGTCTTATATGTTAAGATTAACAATGATTTTCTTATACTAAGTATGTTCATCACATGCTGGACGTAATATTTCCGTGACTATCACCCTTAATTCTATCATCCACATAACTCACTAACCCTCTTATCAATTTTTCACCCTCGCTACTCCCATACGGTATATGCTTATTATTGCACCTCCATTTAAATGTCATTAGACTTATCATGAAATAATTTTAGTAATTAAAAAATCATGAAATCAACATATAATTTTAAATCTATTGTTCAAATCCAAAAGTGAGAATGAGAAGATGTTATTGCTAAAAAGGTTAATATAGGAGGACATAAAGTTATAATCGATATAGCTATTAAAAGATTAAAAAAAATATATTGATTTTATTTTTTATTCAAACCTCATCATTTTTTTTATTTTTTCACTAACTCTTGTAATTTTGAATGTGTTTTTAAAAATTCATAGAATCTTTTCAAATCTTATAAATTTCTAAAGTTCTTTCAAATCCTTTAAATTCTTATAATAAAAATCCATTAAAATTCAAATTATCATAAAAGTCTTGTAAAAAAAATTTAATAAGTCATAATATTCCTACATAATCTTTAAAATCAACACGATTTTTTTATGGTAAAATAATCTTTTAAAATCTTAATTCAATACACCTGTCTTAATTTTTCAATGTAACACTTATTATTTTTTTTCACTTGTATCTCTTAAAATATTAATAATATAAACTACAAAAATTAAAAATAAATTAATAATGATAAGATTAATTTTGTAAATTAAATTATTATTTTATTTATTTATTTATTAATTTTTTTTATCAGAATAAAATAACTTAAGACCACAATGATAATGGAACGCATAGAGTAAAATGTATCATGGAACGGAATCAATACCTGGTTTATTGAGTAGTGTCCTTCACTGGTCACCAGTCAGTTGCTTTGGTTGCTTCAAATCAAACTATCAATCCTGTTTATATAAGCAATTAAGCAAAATCAATTCCTTTTCTAACTTAGGGGATTGTAATCCAAAGCATAAGCTCTCCTCTAAAATCCATTACTCGATTAATGTAATAAGTTATTATTTATTACTTTGTTCTCCACCATAGTGCAAAATTAATCAAAAAATAAGAGTAATCATCAATCTTTATTATCACAAAATAAAAAAAGACACAACACTCCTGTGAACCTCGTAAAAGTGTTTATATTTTTCTCTCTTATTGATTCTTCCAATAAATAGAGATATTTTAATTCCAAAATAAAGTGTAAGTTATATATATATAATGTCTGTTTGGATACAAGGCATAAATTCATATATATTTTCAATAGAGAAACTCTCAAAAGAGCTTATAGCTTATATCCAAACAGGCTTATAATCACATTAATTGTTTTTCTCGGTATTTCCTTTGTTTTGTTTCTTCTTGTTCAATACTAGCATTACTAATTAAGCATTTATTAAGAATTTGTTTTGATACATTAAAATGCTCCAAACATTGGATTAGTTATTCTTGCACTGGACACAAAAGGGCAAAGGCTTTCTTGACTTAATTAAAAGATTATAAGAGGTTTTTTAGAAGGTCGAAAAACCAATTCACCACTATATGATGAAATTGTGATCATTAGTAATTCCAACTTCAAAGCAAGAAAGTTGTTACTCTTTTATGTTGTGTTTGGTAAATAGAAAGAATAAAAATAAAAGAGAATTTTTTTAAATTGATCTAGAGTGTAAAAGATTTGGATTCCACTAAAAAAAATATAAAATTTTTATCCAATAATTAATTTCATCTTTCCTTCTCAACACATTCTTATATTCATAGTTGAATTGAATTTGTTCTACATTAAGATACGATCTTGAAAGGATCCAAGATACGATCTTGAAATGACCCATAACCTGAATAGAATGTGTAACATATTCCAAAGATATTCACTGTATGCTTAATCATCAAACATTTAAACTTCATCATGATAATATTATTATTCCAATTGCTAAAAGATAAGTCAATTTATACTTCAAACCATCTATGACGGTAAGATCCTTTTAAAAAAAAACTATGATGATAAGGTTTAGGATTTAGAGTAAGTAATTACTCTATTAATTCCTTACATCTTAATTCTAAACCTTATTGATTTAAGCATCAAAGTCTTGAAGTTGAACTTCCACTGTTGCTAGACAAGGAGATCACCATATCATTATTTAGCTGTTGAGCATGCCATCATTCCTTCTCGAGTTTTTAAAGAACAAAATAAAAAAAAAAACTGAAACATCAACTAATTACTGAATTATTGATACATGTAGAAATATACACAATCTAGTAATAAATACTTGTAAAAAGAATGAAAGTGATGAAATAAAATAGGTTATACAAAACATCAATTTTTGGTACATATGCAAAACTTAATTTAATATAACAAATATGTTATAATTAAACAAAATATTTTGAGAAAAATAATGAAGAACGCTTCTCCAACCAGCCAAGGCATATTAATAATCAACACCAGCATCTCATTTCTCCATTTTCAAAATAGCATTCATAGCATCACATTTATGATCTAATTTAGCCAATAGTATCAAGTTCAAATTAAAAATTTGGTAAACATAATCAATCATACTTCATTTGAACTCAAATAATATGGGTTAAACTCTATTTTCCTTATATGATCGTGACTATTATGGGAGTTACTTAAATAATATTTTTCGCCCAAAAATTGATCAAATTATTCTTTATACCTTGATTGTATGTTCCCTTCAAATTCTAAAAATATGACAACAAACAAATTTAATTAATTTTCAAAATAAATACGAACTTTTTTCTAGAAATATTCTTAATAACTTCAGTACATAAATAGTGTCGTAGCTATAAGTTAAATAAAGTAAAATGTGTACACATAAACAATAAACACAAACCATAATTTGTCTGTAAATACTAAATAACATTGCAGTTTCTCGTAAAAAAAAATTGCAATTAAATCTTATGGCATTAGTTAATTAATTAATTAGTATTCAAGTGTTGCTTAATCATTGGCACCGCAATCTGATAATCTGAGCATTAGCTGATAGACATGCGAGCCGGTAAAAGACAAAAAAACACAAACAAACGTAGTCATTTTCTTTCGTTATGAAAAAATAATAAATAAAAATTTAAACTTTGCAAGCTCATCGTCCCGTAGAACCAGCGACAACAGTGTTGTGTTTTTTTTTTTTCTCATTTGATCCACAAAAAAGCAAACTTTAAGGAGAAAGAAGCGAAAAAAAAGTGCACCTTTTCGACACCCAGATTCCAGTTTAAGGTATTTCACGTTTTTTCTTCTTCATCAAATTAAGGTTTCCCTTTCGTATATATCAGAATTTCCCCATTCTGTTCGAAGGGAAAATAATCTGATTAGGTTTCCCTCTTCATTTTAACTTTAGAATTGAGATTACAATTTTTGTTATTTGTTATTGCATTTTCTTCCTGGCTGCCACAAATGATAGTTGAATAAATGGGTTACCCTTGAATTTTAATTTGGAATCTCATGTATAGTTGTTTTTTTGTTTGAAAGGAGGGTTCTTATTGTTGAGGTTGTGGTAATTGAATAGCTGAGGTGTGAAATTTTGGATTTTTGATTTGCAATTGTAGTGATTTTGGGACTTGGAAAGGCTATTTGGAAGAACCTTAACAAAGGGATTGGTGCTGTTGATAAGAGTCCCTGAAATGTATGGGCCTGTGGCCACTTCAGATTCAGCCACATCCCGGGCTGGATTGCCAAATGATAGTGTGGACTCTGTTGTTACTTTGGATCAAGTTCCGAGGTGGATTGATGCTGATCATTCCTTAGTGTATGACAATGGAGACACATCATTTTCCAGTCCATACTTCCCTGATCCCTTGACGTTCAAGTCGGGGTTGGAGAGTGGTGGCGGTGTGTCAAGGTTTCCTGTTGACCATGAAGTGAATTCGAAGATATACTTGTGGAGGGGGAACCCCTGGAACCTTGAGGTGGATGCTGTGGTAAATTCAACAAATGAGGTGAGTGAGTGCATGTGTGTGTGTGGCTTAAAATTGTAGTTTAGTTCTTCTTTATATAACTGTGTAGTTTGTTTTTACTTTTCTTGGTTTTGTAATTGCAAAATTAGTTAATGTAGTCATGTTGTTATGTTTTCACTGCAATTTCTGTAGTGCAAGCAAAACAGGTAGTAGGACTGCGTAAAGGAGCTTACAGTTATTTACTTATATGTGTAATGTGTCTACTGTAAAAGACAATTGACAGTAAAATTTTTGGATAACTTACAATTTTTTACAGCTGTTCTTAAGTTGAAGATCAACCTCCACCCTGATGACTTTCGTTGCAGTGCAAATGGTGATTTAATCTGCTTCAGATTGTTTTAGTTTTTGTTGTGTTTTCCTTTCTTCATTCTTTTAAGAGATAATGATCCCTAACAAATCCTACAATTCGGACCTAAAAAGAACACCAAAGTGGTTGTTCTATTATATAAAGGGATTGTTTTCCTCATGCACATGTTCTCTCTAATTGAGAAAGTGTTATTGTCCTTCAAGCTCAAATTTATTTTTTTGCATGCGTTCTCTTTTGGAACAGGCGTTGATGACGATGTTAGAATATATAGAAAATATCTCATAATGTCATTGGTGTTTGAATGCAATTAAATTTTAAGCTAAAAGTGATTTTGTTTCTGATAAAATAAAATCTCACAATATTGAACCCGTATGAAAGAATCCTTTCATAAATTTATTAAAATAATGTCATTAAAGCAGGATCTGTGTTTTAACTATACTTGACAAAAGACCAATTTTTGTTTACCGCTTAATCACTGTTCACTTGTTGCTATCATGTATCTACTTTGACTTTGGAAATAGAGTTACATGTAAGTTCTCTCAGTTCTCAACAATTATGAAACATCTCAGACTATTGTGATTATGTAATATAATCATACTATGTAGCAGGTTAGAACTGGACCTCCAGTAAATATAGTAGATCTAATAGTATCATATTTCATAGCTTGCTTTCATTTATTGTCTACAGGTCTTGGATGAAGCACACAGCAGCCCTGGATTGCATGCTGCAGCTGGACCTGGTCTTGCAGAAGAATGTGCAACTTTGGTATAGTTCTTATAATTTTTTTTTTTTGCCAAAATGTAATGTTATGTGCTCGATGCTGATAACATTTGAGCTTATAGATTTAGCAATCATTATATTTTCTGTTGGATTTCTTGTGAGATAATGGTTTAGTTGGGAAATTGAGCTAAGAGGGCAGCTTTGTGTCTTCATTGTGGTTCTACAATTCATAGAATGCTGTGCCAAGAGGCAGCTTTCTGGAAATGATATATGAATATGATAATATATTTGATATCACATATCTTTATTGTCAGGGTGGATGTCGAACAGGCATGGCTAAAATTACCAATGCCTACGACCTTCCTGCAAGGTTTGTATATTGGCGCCCTTTTTTTACTTTTCAAAGTCAAAATTAATTGTCTACATTTACCACATGGCAAGATCAATGCCACTATGCAATCACAGTTTACTTTTTGCCTTCTTTCTTGGAGAAAAGAAACTGAGAATATCTTTAAGTCAATGCTGTTGCATTGATGCAAAGGTGCATCCTCATGCTATCTTTGATCCCTTTTGAGTTGTGGTTGTATTGGTGTGGGATTTAGATCTGTATATTATGGCTTATGCAATTGTGGATGCATGTGGATAATTGGACATTGGCAAACAGCTGTTTTCTCTTTTCCCGTGTTTTGGTCTGAGATCCTTAATTCATGTCATGCTACACAAATTATGTTAATGGGTTCCTGCCCCTTTGTTGCTGCCCTATATTTCCTCCTTAGTTGCATATAATTCTCTTGGCTAAAAGTTAGATTCCTAGCATATGAAATTTATGCCTTCAATAATTTCGTGCAGGAAAGTTATCCATACTGTTGGCCCAAAGTATGCTTCGAAGTACCAAACTGCTGCAGAGAATGCCTTAAGCCATTGCTATCGTTCTTGCCTAGAACTTTTAATTGATCATGGGCTTAAAAGGTTTTTGTTTCAGATGTTATAACATTGTTTTCTTGAAACAGTTTTTTGGTCATCTCCCATGCAGCCTTAAAGATCTAAAACTTGCTTTTTTGTTGGCATATATTGATCAGCATTGCTATGGGATGTATTTATACTGAGGTAAAGAACTATCCCCGTGAGCCAGCTGCGCATGTAGCTATAAGTGAGTTTTTTTCCTCATTTTACAGTTTATATGTTCGTTATTCTGATATTTATTCTGACCAAATAAATTAATCAGGTTAACTTTGACAGTCTCATAGGAATTAATTTGACCTTCTTTTGGAGATAAATTACTTCATGGCTGTTCCATCAGAAAATAGCAGCCTTTAATGCCAAACACAAGAAAAATAATGACCTAACTTTATCTTAAATAGATAAAGGAAATCAATCATTGGTGGAAAGGGAGAGGAAGAAGATAGAATGACAAAGCATGCTCTGCTGCCAATCAGTTCATTGCTGTTTGCATAAGTAGGAAAATAGAGGCATGTTTAGTTGCATCATTTTGTGCATAATTCTACCATTTTATGTAGTTTCCAAAACCCTCATTTCATTCCATCCTTTCCATTTTATTCCAATCATCATTAGATCTCCAAACATAACCCTGGAATACTTAATTGTGCCCATGCTGAGTGCATCTAGCATAGACATAGTGATTGTCTATGTTGTTAACTGTTTTCTGATGTCTGATGGATAATATATTATTATTAGGTTTCTACACTTTGTATTGTCCATTTGTTCTATATATTCTTCTAAGGTCATTTTATTCAGGAACTGTGCGGCGGTTTCTTGAGAAGCAGAAAGACAATATAACAGCTGTTGTCTTTTGCACTACCAGCACAACTGATACTGAGATATATAAAAGGTAATTTGTTTCTCTGTTATTGACATCTGCAGTGCTTTATATGAAATAGGTTTGTTAAAAGTAAACTTGTTTTATTTTCTTTTCAATTTTGGACTTTGTATTACTTATTCGCTGTTACCTTTTATATAATTTCCATGTAGGTTGCTTCCACTCTACTTCCCTCGGGATAAACAAGAGGAGGAGATGGCTTTGTCAAAGCTTCCTGCAGATGTCGGAGATGAGAATGGTGAGACTGTCATAGATGAGCGTAAAATCAGAATAAAGCCTTTGCCTAAAAAAAAGGTTTCAAAAGAATCAAAACCTGCTGAAGCTCCTGTTGATCTTCCTGTTAGTGATGTTGGTTCAGTTCGCAGGTTAGTAAATTTTAATTTAGTACAAGATTTTTACATATATATATATATATATATATATATATATATTTTCTTTCTAGATTTCTCAGTGCGCTCTGTTATGTACAAATACTTGAATGTGCATTACCATTCTAAACATAGATAAATAGTAGATTTTACAGAATCTAACAAAACAATCTAGACTAGGACCCTATATTAGTCCATATAATTTATAAGTTTACTTTATTTAGTCTATCTATCAATATACAGTTATCTAGGACTCACTATTAGAAATAATGTGACACCATTATGATTGACATGACAGTTTGACAGTTATGTCTGGATGAGTACATCTAAAACCACTTTGTTTCATTCTTCACTTGCCATTTGTAATGTGGGATGAGTTTTTTTTTTCTCTTCAAATGGTAATTGACAAATGAAACAATGTTGTTTTAGATGTTGTCATCTAGTCATTCTATTGAACTGTCACATTTGCTGTTGATGTCATGTCATCTCTAATAGTGATATGTTAGCATTGTTGAAATTACATGGTTTTAGGTATTGGGGGAGAGAATAGAGAGAAAAAGATACTTTGTACAATATTCTATAATCTATTTAAATTTAAATGTATTACCATGTTCACGCTAAGGCTGCGTACAATATGCAAGGGTTCGAATCCGGAAACAGCCTCTTTGCATATGCAAGGGTAAGGCTGCGTACAATATCCCTCCCCCATACCTTCGCATAGCGAAGAGCCTCTGGGCAATGGGGTACGCTAGTTTTTTTTTTACCATGTTCACGAAACCTAAAGCATTTCATTATCCTAACTAAAAGAGGAAACTAATCATGGGATAACAAAATATGGAAACCAATCATGAGAGATAGAAAGTAAACAGGGAAAATAATCCTAAAGGATAATCTAAGATATGATAAGATGTTTTCTTCTATTCTAACAAGCATTTTTGTTTATTAGATGACAAGTAGGTAGAGTGACTGAATTGGAATGTATAAATGTTAGGGACTAAAGCAGGGGCCGAGCCTCCCCCTCCCTTGATGCCTTTCATGTACATAAATATATATATTTTTAGGTTAGTTAATGTAAAATTAATTATCTCTGTTATTATTATAATAATCATTAAGGTTAGTTAGTGTAAAATTAGTTGTGTTTGTTATTATTACTGTAATGGTTAAGGTGATAACTAGAATAAAATTATATAAAACTTAATGTGTGTTTGTTGTTTTTATGATAACGGTTAAGGTTATTATCATTTAAAATAAAAATTAGTTTCAATTTTATATGTAAAAATAGTAAATATTTTTTAAAAAATTATTACTTATCAAAAGTTATGAGGGCGAGCCCTGGTGCAGCGGTAAAGTTGTGTCTTGGTGACTTGTTGGTCATGGGTTCGAATCCGGAAACAGCCTCTTTGCATATGCAAGGGTAAGGCTGCGTACAATATCCCTCCCCCATACCTTCGCATAGCGAAGAGCCTCTGGGCAATGGAGTACGCTAGTTTATTACTTATCAAAAGTTAAACATTTAAACAATTACAAAAGAAAAAAAAATTAGCCCCCCCTTAATAGGTTTCTAGATCTGTCTCAGAACTAAAATGAAAAAAATGATATGTCAAGGACCAAAGTAAGAATGAAAGCAGATGTCAGACCAAAATATGGTTTGGTCAATAATCTAAATTTGCTGTTGCAATTTTGCAATGCTACTGTGCTTCACCTTGTGAACAAAATGTTAAGCATTATCAACAGACACAGATTTCTTACTTTTTTGAATGCCCCTTAAGCTGTACTAAATGTATACGATGAAAAAATATCCAAAAATTACTTTTCCGTTTCCTCAAACATTTTTGTGGTGTAAATCAAACAAGCACTTAGAAATCACTCTTGTTGTGGCTTTATGTTTGTTTTCCACAGTATTAATTACCATTAGTTTTATTTTCTTGAAGGTTTTTCGTTGTACTTGTCTAAGCATGCATTATCCATTTTTATAATTTTACTTGTAGAGTTTTCCTGATTAGTGTGGCTTTTACAGGACTTCATCATATTTAGATACATATCTGGATCCTGCCTTCATGTCTTTGATTAAAGACCCTGATGAAAGACGTCTAGAGCAGTGGGAGAAAACTGTTCAAGCACAAAGAGGCTGGAATTTTGCTAACTTGCTTGGATTTGGTGACTTAGGTGGACCTCCATTGTCTGCCGCTGAAGAATATTCTGTGCACTCTAGATATCTTTCAAAAGCAAAATCCTTAAATTTGTCTGAAATTGCAGAGATGAAAGTTGTGTAAGTATCCATCTATTTCAAAAGCAAAAATATGTGGCTAACCAGTCTGTACATGCTTTTATTTGTATTATGAATAGTATTATTAATCATAAAAGGAATCATCTCCTAAATTAGTGCTAATCAGCACGAATCACAAATGAGAAGGTAATAGCTAGTATTAGCACTACTCAATATACACATGCTTAATTCTAACAGGATTAATGAAATTCAATTGATAATGTTTGTAAAATTTCTGGGTTGAGAAATTTCTTCCATTTGGACAAGAGATAAACTGAACATTGGGGTTGTAAATTCTTCAATCCTTTTCAACAACTAACTTGAAGATATATTTTGTGGTGCAGTAATAGTAAGATGGTCCTGCAATATTGATGATACAGATTTTGTTTTGCAGAAGAGAAAAGAAAAATGTTGTTTCCGGATAAGATCTAATTTCTATAAGATTTCAACCACAGATAAACAAATAACAAAGTTTTATGCTCTTTAAAATTTTTTGGTATTCTTACATTTCTTAATCAATCAAAAAGAAGATTCCATGCATGTTTTCAGAGTGATATTTATGTTTTTCAGCTATCGTGGAGGGGTAGACATTGAGGGTCGTCCTGTCATGGTTGTTGTGGGGGCTCACTTTTTGCTTAGATGTCTTGATCTGGAGCGATTTGTGCTTTATGTGGTGAAGGTGATTCAGTTATATCCTTCAGCTTGACATATTTTTCTGCTGACAAGCACAAGTTCAGCTATTATAAATTTTATATTAAATGTTGGGAATGCATACTTTTCTTGAAACTTATTTATGACCATAAGTTTTAATCCTTATCCTTTTGGCTTACGCTGTTCACTTTTTGAATATACTCAAAATCGTCTTGGTGTTAAATTTCAGGAGTTTGAGCCTATAATGCAGAAGCCTTATACTATTGTATACTTTCACTCTGCTTCATCTTTGCAGATGTAAGTGTTAAATAATGGAATTCTAGGATTTACAGATTGGTCTATTTCTTTTCTGTTTTAGAGGTATGAAATACGCTAAGGGTTGTCTTTGAAAAATATTTGGATCTGTAATAGGAATGAGCTAACTTTAGACCTGAATTAGTGAACTAGTTATATTATGTGAATTATTTCATTTCATAAATAAAAAATGCTTTCATTTATAAAATTCTTTAAATTCACGTTTACTCAATTAGAAAAAGGAAACTGGAAATTCAACTGTCGGCGTTGGTAAATCTATCTGAACATTTTTGTTTGAGCTTGTATAGTATTTAATTGCCAAACATCTCACATGGTATCAACAGTACTTTTATAGTAGCTGGAAACATCTGGTTGATCATTTTCCATGTGTGGCTTGGAATTTTGAAGTTACTTTTCTGTATGTAGTTATGTACCTTTGTTGTGGTTGGTTCTGCATTATCTGTTTAATGTTACTAAATCTTGGTAATACCTTATTAAAATCTGGCAATTTTTATTTGATGTATTGTGGCTCTTGATAATTGATATATGCTCCTTTGTCAAGGGTGAATTTTTCTGTTAAATTTGACTTCATTGTTTTTATGATAGCAGATTTGCCTGTTTAAGTTGTAGATTTTTGTGAAATAAAACTTAAGACAGGCAAGGTGAAAGTGTTTGGGAAAGTTGTTCTATAATTAATTCAAGACATGCCACTGAGGTGAAGCATACTTGAATAAAGAAATACATAGGAAGACAATTGTGCTTTGATGGTGGGTTAAGAATATACCACATAAGCTGGCCGTGTTGTGTAACTGTGTTTATTTACAAGTTATCATTGGTTCCTCCGGATTTGTATTCAATGCTCAGTAGTATGGTTTCTTGATGATCGCCATTCACCTTTCTCCACCCTGTTTTTGTATAAATAGGCAGCCAGACCTAGGTTGGATGAAAAGATTTCAACAAATACTTGGACGGAAGCACCAGCACAACCTGCATGTATGCAGCATTTCTGTTTCCTTAAATGTATTACTGTTATGCCTTTTTAGTCTTTGTTCTGATCTCTGAATCTCATACGTACAGGCAATATATGTCCTCCACCCAACCCTTGGACTAAAATTGACAATATTTGCACTTCAGTTGCTTGTCAACAATGTGGTGCGTTATGAATTGGATTTTATTAACAGATTTGGACCTATTTAAGGACATCTTATATATGTTATTATCAATGACGATTAACTTTTAGGTTTGGAAGAAAGTGGTATATGTTGATAGACTACTCCAGCTCTTCAGATATGTACCCCGTGAACAATTGACCATCCCAGATTTTGTCTTTCAGTTGAGTCTATGTTTTCATGTGTTATATTTATAATCATTTGTTCCTTTTCATAATGCTATTACATGAGTAACACACACTCTGGTTTAAATTTATTGGAAATTACAATTAAATAAAAAGCGAGACTTAGAAGTAAATGTACTTTAGATTATAGGTTCTAATTCATTTTGTACTTTTATTCTCAAAGGCATGACTTAGAAGTGAATGGAGGAAAAGGTCTCGTTGTGGATCCAAGAACAAAATATGTTTATCATCGACCATAAGCATGCCATCTGCAGTTCTATCATCAGTTGATACAAGAGCATCACTTACTGTAGTTTCTTCATTATTTGCCTTGCCATTATTCTCACTGGCAAGTGGAAGAGGGTCTATATATGTGTAGGGAAGAACTCATTTTTTTTTTTTACTTTTTGAAAATTTTAAAATATTGATAAGTTTCTTTGTAAGTAAAATAGTGTTGTTATTTTTTTTTTTGTGACATTCTGAGTTGTGAATATGGTCCAAGGTGACTTTGATCTCTGTTGAAGCTGGCTTGTGGTGCACAAGGGTATAAAATCAGGCTTAAGATTTTCATTTTTCTCACTGCATTCTTAATTTATGCTACAAATCACTATGGTCATATGGTGCGAAACATTGTCCTGGATTGCTTGACTATCCCTTAGTTCTACATTTCAATGATTTTAAATTATGACCGAGTGATTACCCAAATAATATACACGTTTGTTTATTATTAAATAACATTGGTATGAAAACAACAGCTGAATATTTTCTGCAGCCCACCAACCAATGAATATTAATTGATTTCAAAACCTGAATTTTTCCTACTTAACCTGAAGATCTCCAAAAATATTGTATTATTTTTTAAAGGAGATCAAAGGGTGATTAAATATAAAATACTAACCAATCAATGACTTGTCTATTTTTGTGCCTTGTCGCTTTTCATTTAGCATTTTCCTTGTTTTATTTTACACCAGCATTTTCCTTGTTATTATAGGTGAATCGCAATAATTGCCACAATTCGTACAAAATTTGTGAATACCATTTGTTTCCTTTTAAATTTTTTTGTTTAGTTTTCCCATCAGTCTGTTATTTACGGCTATATATATTTATGGTGCGGGTGGAACAAGGAAGGAAAAGAAGATATCAAGTTTCGGTATCCAAATTATCATTCAAAGATTCCCCAGATGATCAGTGTTTGCACGTTAAAGTTGAAGTATAAACATTTAGCATGTGGGTCACACACACTAGTCACTATTTTAGAATGCCAACAAAAATTAGCAAATTTCCCAAATACTTAAATGTGACTCAGATAAGTTCAAATTATCTCTCTCTCTCTCTATATATATGGTTACAAGGAGAGCCTAAAAAATGTATATATCTTATTACTTTAAGAAACTATTTTTTAACTCATAAGAAAAATAAATAAAAAACTAATTTTATTTTTTTAAAATTATTATTTACAAAATTTTAAATGTTCCAAACAAAATAACAGTGGAACATGAGAATACTGATAGATACCAAAGCAAAAAACCAAATTGGTAGATTCATAGATGAACCATTTCTTTGCATATATAATTGTAACTCCACCCCTGAAGTAGCAAATGATTTAAAAAAAAATTATACGATCCTCAGTTGCATTTGACTGGTGTAATGATTGTTTTGCAAAAGCTAAGTGGAAACAAAAGTAGAAAAGTATATAGATGTTGGTTAATTTGCACGGTGTGCTTCCCTAAGATCAACATCAATGATTGAAATATTGGACTGTATATGAGATGAAGTGACTTCCAATCCATATAAAAAGCCTTTCTCTTAGCAACAAGAATCAGCAAAAGAAAATAGCTCAAGTTCATTGACATACACTTCAATAGACCTTGCTTGCTACTTGGAAATGGCAAACTTGGCAACCTCACTCTCATTCATCATCTTGGCACTGTTGGCACTAGCAAGGGGTTCAAATGCTGGCAGCATTGCAATCTACTGGGGCCAGAATGGCAATGAAGGCACACTAGCAGAGACATGTGCCACAGGGAACTATGAATATGCTATTTTGGCCTTTTTGCCAACATTTGGCAATGGCCAAACTCCAATGATAAACCTTGCTGGCCATTGTGATCCCTATAGTAATGGTTGCACCAAGTTGAGCTCTGACATCAAATCTTGCCAAGCCAAAGGGATAAAAGTTTTGTTGTCTTTGGGAGGAGGTGCTGGTAGCTACTCCCTTGCATCCCCTCAGGATGCAAGGCAAGTGGCTACTTACCTTTGGAACAATTTCTTGGGGGGAAGCTCTCCTTCTCGCCCTCTTGGACCCGCTGTTCTTGACGGCATTGACTTTGACATCGAAGGAGGATCAAACTTGTATTGGGATGATCTTGCAAGGTACCTCAAAGGGTACATCAACAAGGGAAGAAAAGTGTACTTGACTGCAGCCCCTCAATGCCCTTTTCCTGATTCTTGGATAGGCAATGCCCTCAAGACAGGTATAGAAATAATGATATATGGACACCCTTTAATTATAAATACCAATCATGCCTTTCTATTTCTCTCTTCTTATCATATCATAGGACAAAATTTGGATACAATTTTATAGGTGTTATTTGTGTTGTTTTCTAATTAAAACTGAAGTTACATCTCAGTAATATGATTAATAAAAATTTGTATTAAAAGATTATGCATATTATTGAGGTCAAACTCCAATTGTGATTGGAGAACGGTACAAACAACACATAAGGAACTTCACATAGGTTTTGTCTCCTGTCATTAGTAATTATCATATATACATTTCTCTCCTCTTTTTCTCACTAGGTATCAAATAACATAAGGTGTCTACTGATAATTTTTGCAGGTCTTTTTGACAATGTTTGGGTCCAATTCTACAACAACCCTCCTTGCCAATACTCTAGTGAAGTTACCAACCTTGAAGATGCATGGAAGCAGTGGACTTCAGATATTCCAGCCAACAAGATCTTCTTGGGGCTACCAGCTTCCCCTGAGGCTGCAGGCAGTGGATTCATTGATGTGAATGATCTTACTTCCAAAGTGCTTCCAGCAATTAAGGGCTCTTCCAAATATGGGGGTGTTATGCTGTGGTCTAGGTACTATGATGACCAGAGTGGATACAGTTCCTCCATCAAGAACCATGTCTAAAATATATACATGTCTGAGTGAATATTGGTATATGTGATGTGTGATGTATAATATTTAATCTTGTACTGGTGGTCTGTGATCAATATATATTATTACATGTGTTGTGAACAAGTTTTAAGCTGGACTACCCTGTGCTGCTTAGTGAACTATTTTGAGAAGCACTCATAATAGAAATTTGGAGATAAAACCAAAAAGTCGCAAAAGAATATGAAGATAACAGAAATCAATGCTAACAGTCTAAACATATCGGAATAAGAATTTCTAGTTGGTGCTGCCAATGTTTTGCTCCCAAAACTGAAAAGGGGGTGGTCAGGTAGTAAAGTTTCATGAGATAATTTTTACAGGGACTAAAACCAAAAGGACCGTATTTTATAGGAACCAAAATGTTATTTAAACCTAAAACAAATAACAAAAAACAGTGACTTAACAATTATAATGTCCTGGTCTTTATTACAAAACCATATGGAATGTATAATCTGGGTTTCTGTATGTTCAATATGTTGTTGGATTTTTTGGATTCCCTTTCTGTAAAATCTTATTTTTGTTAAATAAATTAAAAAGGTTTTTATTTAAAAATAAATGTAGTTTTAGAAAAATATTGAGATTTTTTTATAT
This sequence comes from Glycine soja, assembly GCF_004193775.1. Classification (NCBI taxonomy): domain Eukaryota; kingdom Viridiplantae; phylum Streptophyta; class Magnoliopsida; order Fabales; family Fabaceae; genus Glycine; species Glycine soja. Next base: position 7,209,039 of record NC_041002.1, on the reverse strand, counting down.
AATTAAATAAATAAGGAAAAATAATGTTATTAATTAAAATAATGGTTTGAAAACAAATATTTTATTTATTCGTTTGATAGAAAATAAAATAGAATTTTTTTTTATAAATAATAAAAATAAAAATAAAAAATAGGGTAAATAATAGGTTGAGAGTATCTAGTTATAAATAGAGACATGTTAGGTCATTTTTTAGACTGACGATAGTATATGCGCTTTCTCTTCTCTTAATTTCGTTTTCCCTTCTCCTCCTCCCTAAACCCTTTATTTTTTCCGCATACACTCAAACATGTCTCATTAAAATGACGATCTCGGACTCGTTAACCGTTGGATTGTTGTGAAATTTGAGCACTAGGTTTGGAACTCATTTACAAACATTCTCACCGTTGGAAATTGTGAAAATTGTTTGGGGTGATACAAGTTCTCTTCGCATCGTAACCTTCTCCTTTCCTATAGAGACCCAAAACCTGTCCCAATAAAACTATGATCTCAGACTCGTTAACCGTTGGATCATTGTGAAAGTTGGACACCAGGTTTGCAATTCATTTCCGCATATTTTCAGCGTTGGGATTTTCAAAATGATGTCTGGGGAGGGAGAAATACTCATTTCACGCAGACAGTAGAATGAAGGCTTCAATCTCTTCTTTTTCTTTCTAATGTTTGGAAACCTTATCAAAGCAACCAGAGGAAAAAGCTTGAGGAATGTCATGGAACCGTTAGAGATGCTGCTATTGCTACTGAAACACATGTGAGCCCGTTTAGAGGTAAGGGATGAGTTTATCGCAATTGAGGTTAGAATCAACATGTGTAGGAATCCTTAGGGGATCAAATTTGAGTTTATTTTGAGATGTTTATTGTATTAAAATTCTTCCTGTATGATTATTTGAATTTTTTTGAGGGGTTTTACTCCTCGTGGATTGAGAAATATTTTTTTATAATTTGTTTGTGTTTTTGATAAGATTAACATGATAAATAGTTATATTGGGATCATAAAATTATGATTGAAATTGTGTATAAGTGATAAATTAAATATGTGATGAATTATGAGATAACATGTTGCTTTGAAATTATAATATTATTATTGAGATTGAGTATAAGTGCAAAGTTGAACATGTGTTAATTTGTGAGATATACGTAAACATGTGATGGTGGATTGTGACATTATGAGATGTGAAATTTTTAACATGAGATTTAGTTGTGAACAAGTGTGTGGTTAACACTTGATGTGAAAATACTTGTGTTATGAGTTGTGAATTATACAATAACCCGAAGAAAAATGTTTATGCGTTGTGTTAAAGGGAAAGTGTAGGATTCCTAGTTAGGAACCTAAAGTGTTAAATTGTAGCATAATATGTTAAACGTGTTTGAAACATGAGTGTAAGGTCATGGATATTTATAATTCATTAGCAGTGTCTAATTATAATATTGTTGTTGAAATAGAGTATAAGTACAAAGTTGAACATGTGTTAATTTGTGAAATACACGTAAACATGCGATGGTGGATTGTGACATTATGAGATGTTAAATTGTGAACATGAGATTTGGTTGTGAATAAGTGTGTGTTTAATACTTGATGTGATAATACTTGTGTTATGAGCTGTGAATTATACAATAACCCGACTAGTGTTTACCTTGAGAAAAGTGTTTATGCGCAGTGTTAAAGGGAACTTGTAGGTTTCCTTGTTAGGAACCAATGTTAAATTGTAGCGCAATGTGTTAAACATGTTTGAAACACTAGTGTGAGGTCATGGGTATTGTATAATTTATGAGCAATGTTTGTGTGTAAAAAAAAAAATTGTTTTAGGGGTTGGACCAGAATCAAGAAGATGGGGCCCTAACAGATTCTTCGGAGTCTAGGCCTTGGGGGTAAAAACACTCAGTTTGAGTGCTCCTTTAAGCCTATGTTGATCCCATATGATTATAGCATTCTTGCAAAACGAAGTGGCCCTAACTGGTCACCTTATGATTTTACATAGTGAGAGTGACCTGACATACCCATTGTGTGGTGTGACTTGTTATGTACTCCTAAGCGCCCCATGACAGTTTTTCACTGCCATGGTACCACATTGCATATAGGTTTGAGTCTCAGTGTTGTGTTGTGATGTGATGTTATGCGACAAAGTGATGGAATTACGTGAGCTATGTTTAAGTAAGTTGTATCTCATTTACATGATATTTAGATCTAGTTGTCCTGTTTCTCTCTATTAGTTAGGAATGTGAAAACTCACTCCCCGTGTGCTATTTGTGTTTGGATCCTATGATGATCTCAAACTTTGTGTTCGTGGGAGCAGATGGTTAGGTGAATGGCTATGGAGAATCTCATGCTAGAGGACGCGGGAACACAATGCTCTGATAAGATGTAACACATTGGGGGTATAAGTTTCTATATTAATTGCATAAAGTCTTAAACGACCTTATTTGAGCCGAGATGATTTTATTATTTATTTGGACAAGTTTTATTATGATGCAAAAAAAAGTAAATGTGAGAACTCTTTTGAAAGGATTTTATTTAAATGTGTTTTAAAAACTTTTAATTAATTATAATTTCTTTTCCTTTTATTATTAGTACATATATGTACGGGGTAAAGGGTGTCACACTTCCTATGTGGAGTAAAGGCCCAAATGAGAAGACTTATTTTGTCTCACTTGTTTAAGTGGAGAGGGGTCAGATTAAAGTGTAAGAGAGAAACTCATTTATGAGGGAAAACAGTTACAAAACATTGAGAGAAAAAGGAGAGGAAAAGTCATTGTGATTTTCGCACACCCACTAGAGAGCGTTTTTCAGATTGCAATTGCGAATTCGTTCACCGTTGGATCAGGCTGATTTTTTGACAGTAGGTTCTACACACGTGATAATTCAAATTGACTGATTGAATTGTAAAAGAAATATTCAGAGAGGGAGATAAGTGTCTCGCATTTCCTGCTCTGCATTTGATGTTTTCCATCTTCTTGTTTCTCTATTATAAGCATTGGTGCTTGGTTTTGGTTTGGCTGTTGGTAGCATGTTTTGGTGCACTTGTTGGAGACTTTCTTGTACCTTTATTGATTATAGTAGAGTTATTTCTTTGATCTGGAAGACCCTTGATTTTTACCCTTGCATTGATGGATTTTCCACGTTAAACAAATTGCGTCTCTTGTGTGCTCTTGATTTCTATTTTGTGCTCTATATTTTATTGGTGCTCCTCACAGGTTCTTGCAAGTTTGGGGGGGTTTATTTCCGCTACCTGTTGCTCTGTTATTGAATTTGTTATTGTGTTGGCATGTTTTCCCCATTAGAGTGGTATCAGAGTTCTTTGGTTAAAGGGTTGTTTTTTTACTTGCTTGAACGATGGAGACACATATGAAGATGGTATCTTTGAGTGGAGCAAACTATCACTTTTGGAAGAGCAAGATGAGAGACTTGTTATTTGTGAAGAATATGCATATTCCGATCTTTGGCACAAAGAAGCCAGATTCTATGTCTGATGAAGAGTGGGGTTTTGAATGTGAACGTGTATGTGGTTTAATTAGACATTTTATAGATGAACTCATTTATAATCTTATTTCTCATTGTCGCAACCTACCCTTTTGTGGGCGAGCGAGGCGAGGCTCACGGGTGCGTCTTCCAAAGAAGGAAAATGCGAGGAGTCGCCACCAACGTTTATTGAAAGGAAAACGTTAGAAAAACCAAAGGAAACCGGTCATGAAGAATATTCCAGATTCGGGAGTTATCTTTACGTTTGAGGAAGGTATTAGCACCTCTCACGTTTGTCCCAAAGGACAACAGTCTTAGATTAGAATTGTGTGAAATTATGTATTTAAACCTTTATTTCTTTTTTATTTTTGAGGTCGACAAAAGCGGGGCTCTTGGTCCTACGTACCCTCCATCGAAGAGGAAATCAGATCTATGTAGTTCTTTCAAAAGTGGCGAATCAAGTGATTCTTTTTTACTTGAAAGGTGGTCATTTAAGGCGTTGGACCTTAAAATGGTCCATTTTACTTGGTGAGAAAAGCTAAGACGTTGGACCTCTAACCATCTCACGAGGTCGACAAAAGCGGGGCTTTTGCTCCTACGTATCCTCCATCGAAGAGGAAATCAGACCTACGTAGTTCTCGCGAAAGGCAGTAAAGTGATGTGTTGATTTTATGCTTTTGAACGGTCCATGTTAACCGATAAAAGCAAAGAGGACTGTTTAAGGCGTTGGACCCCAAAGCGGTTTTCAGTGATTTTTGCGGACAAAACTTGATTTGTGAGTTGATTTTAGCCTTAGTTTCACTTTCGTTATTAGTCAATTGATCCAAGAAAACTTCCAAAGAAAAACGTCCGATTGATTTTTTTTTTATTTTATTCAAAGATATTTTGATTATTCTATTATTATTTTGTTTTTTTTTTGTTTAACCGATGTTACGGCGTGAACAATCGGTTAGACTTTACTTTAATAGTGATTAAACGAGATTATAACACAAATGATCAGTTGAAATTCATTTTATCATTTATTAGGTGAGAAAACGGCTTAAACGATCGGTTAAAGCTCGTTAAAAACGGAAGAAAAAGAAACTGAAATTGAACGAAATAAAGATGAAAGCCAAAAAAACAAGAAATGAATTAAAAGTCTCGTATTTTGAAACTTACCCGTTGAAGAACAAAGAACGGATGAAGAACGGAGGAAAACCTTCACGGAAACATCTCAGAAGCGTTACGGAAGCACCTCGCCTTGGATTTTCTTCACGGAAATTTTTTTTTTCACCCACAACAGCTGAAATGCAAAGTCAGGGGGATTAGGGACCCTTAGAACAACCCCTTTTGCCTTTTTACAGGAAAAAAGGGGAGGAGGTTGCCGCCCAGCTCGCCCAAGTGAGCTCAGCTCGCCCAGGCAAGCTGGGCTTCGAAAAACAGTCTCAAAGGCCCAAATCAAAATTTGAAAATTGCTATTTGCACCCCCCCCATTTTGATAAGTTCACCCCCTTCTTTCGTAATTTATGGAAAAGTTACGGAAGCCTATAGGACTTGATTTTCTTCCTTTTTCTCTTCTTTCTCACCCATATTAAGTGAAATATGCTTATTTAGAGTTATGGGAATTTTACGGAAGCATTACGGGTGTCCCGAAAGCCCATTTTTTAACAAAACGGGGGAGGTGGTTGCCACCTAGCTCGCCCAGGCGAGCTAGGTTGCTTCCACCTTAAGCAAGAAATTGCCCAGAAACCTCTGGGCCCAGATTTGAAAATTACTATTTGCACCCCCCATTTTACTAAATACACCCACTTGCCCCCTTTTTTCTGATTCTTTTTGAGTGAATAGGTAATTTAGTCCCTGAGATTGTACCCATTTTGCATATTAGTCCCTAACTTAATATTAAATTCAAAATAGTCCTTATCTTTGCATAAGTGTTGCAAAATAGTCCTTCCGTTAAATTTTAAAGTAAGCCGTTAGTGAGGTCAATTTTAGTGCCATGAGGACTATCCAACGTGGCACTAAAAGATGACGTGGCATGACACGTGGACGTGCCTCTTAAAAGATGTCACGTCATTTGATGATAACAAAACTAGTAAATAGGCAATTTAGTCCCTGACTTTGTACCCCTATTGCATATTAGTCCCTAACTTAATAAAAAAATTCAAAATAGTCCCTATCTTTTGCATAAGTATTGCAAAATAGTCCTTCCGTTAAATTTTAAAGTAACGCTGTTAGTGAGGTCAATTTTAGTGCCACGTCATTTGATGATGATAGAATGAGTGGCTTCTTCAAATTTGATGGTTCTGAACCAATTGAGGCATACATACGAAAAAGAACCCACACACACTTGCACAAATAAAAAGAACCAAAAATTCACATCAACAACCTTATCTATGTAGCCGTCAACACCAACGGGTGAGGTCTGCATAACCATTCTCTTTTCCTCTCTTTTTTTTCTTCAATTACCATCAATGTATCATTCTGGGTTCTGATTTTTTTTGTGTGTGTTTTGAATAGGAAGAGAAAAAACCAGAGGAAAACAAAGTGGAGGAGAAAAAAGCAAATGAAGAATAAGAGAAAAAACCAGAGGAATCAAAAGATGACAAGGAATCCAAGGAGGAATCTGCGCCACCAGAAATCGTGCAAGGCACAACCATTGCAATGCATGGACACTTTAAGCATGATTTATGGCATCTTTTAAGTTAGGGACTATTTTGCAACACTTATGCAAAAGATAAGGACTATTTTGAATTTTTCATTAAGTTAGGGACTAAATTGCCTATTTACTCGTTTTGTTATCATCAAATGACGTGACATCTTTTAGGAGACATGTTCATGTGTCATGCCACGTCATCCTTTAGTGCCACGTTGGATAGTCCACGTGCCACTAAAATTAACCTCACTAACGGCATTACTTTAAAATTTAACGGAAGGACCATTTTGCAACACTTATG